>NW_020946557.1:21784005-21850570 GCF_900497805.2 Vombatus ursinus | reverse complement strand
GTGTGTGTGTGTGTGTGTGTGTGTGTGTGTGTGTGTGTGTGTGTGTGAGAGAGAGAGAGAGAGAGAGAGAGAGATTTTTTTTTACCAGGTCTCGGGTGGCAAGGTACATCAGGAGAGCACTTGAGGAAAAGGTCCTGAACTTGAACATGACTGTAGAGATATTGGGGTACCAGCGTATGGGGCGGCTGACCAAAGCATAGCCTTCTCCATCAAACTGGATTGTACCCTCACTGTCTTCTACCTGTGGACTAGAAAGGAAAAAAATCTATTAGTCATGATATTCACCATGTTGATGCAACATACACTGATCGTGAACTCTTGGAGGCCAGGGACCATGTGTCATATATTCCATATATAAATACTTAACATGGTGCTTCCCACTTAATGGGCATTCGGTAAGGATTTTTTGAATAAATGAATGAATCAATGAATAATATACCATGTACATATTATTTTAAATGGTCCTGATTCAATGGAGAGGTTACACATATGGGATAGGATAGAAGAAGGAAAGAAAGGGACCAAGAAGAAAGCAAACCAACAAGATTTTCACTGAATAGGAACAGTAATAAGCAAAAACCTTTATTATATATCTACAGGGTTCACAGGACTGTACCAGTAACTTAGGTGATTGTATATAAACTCATCAATGTGGGTACTTCCTCTATAATCTGCCTTCTTTTCTTGTGTAATTCTTGCCCATGTTTTTCCATAAATCCTCCATGCAGGGTCAAGCTGAAACACTTGAAGTCTCTTCTCCTGGCTAAATGAACACTTTAGTAATAGCAGTACAGCACTCAGATTGTCCGTTGGTTATCTTTCTCTTTCTTGTTACTCTTGCCTAACACTTTTTTTTCAGTCACACATGTCCTTGATATCTTTTACGTTAATTCTCAATTGATCTAATATTCTGAGGACTGCATGTATCTATCATCAATCAATCAATCAATCTATTAATAAGTATTTCCTAAGTGCCTACTCCAGTTGGGGGGATTGTATATATATGCATATATATATGTATATATAGATATAGATATGAATAGAAAGTATATGTAGAATATATATAAAGTATATATGTATATATAGATAGATAGAAAGAATGAAACAATTTCTACTCAGAAGGGGCCTATATTTGAATGCAAGAGATAAGGACATATAAATATATACAGAATAAATAAAAAGAATAAATACAAATACATACAAAGTAGTTGAATACAAGGTAATTTGATAGGTTTGATAGGTAGGGCAGTAGGAGGTGAGGGGATCAGGAAAGGCTTCACTTGGAGGGTAGTGCCTGAGATGTGCCTTGAAGGAGGTAAATGATTCTCTGAGTCAAAAGTAAAGAGGTAATGCTTTCTCAGAATGGGAGACAACTAGTGCAATGGCATAGCAATGGGAAATGGCGTTCCCATGTGGAAGGAGCAAAGGGAAGATCAGATTGGCCAGATCACAGAATGTGGAAGGGGAAGTAATATTCAATGAGGCTAGAAAGATTGATTAGGGTAAGTTTATGAAGGACTATAAAAGCTAAACAGAGGAGTTTATATCTGACTTTAGAGACAATAGGAAGCCACTCCAATTGATTTAGTAGGGGATTGACACAGTCAGATCTCTGCTTAAGGAAAATAATTTTGGCAGCTGTGTGAAGGATGGACTGAAGTGGGGAGCAATTTGAGGCAAGAAGGCCAATTTAGGATGCCACTGCAATAATCTAGGTAAGAGGGGATGAGGGCTAGATCTAAGGTGATAGATATTTAAATAGAGAGAAAGGATTAGATGTGAAAGATGTTGGGGAGGCACTTTCCTTCTTTCCTTTCCTTTCCTTTCCTTTCCTTTCCTTTCCTTTCCTTCTTTCCTTTCCTTTCCCTTCTTCCTTCCTTCTTTCCTTCCTTCCTTCTTTCCTCTCCAAACAATTCTCTCTTTTTTTTTCATTGACTGCAAGACATTTGTCTTTCCATTACCCTTTGAGTTATCTACAATTTTGGTTCTTCCAAGATCATGGTATTCTATAATTCCCAGCATTAAAGTATTAACAGAGAAATAATAGTTCAAAAAAATCTTTGGAAGAAATGAACAGTTTGGGATCATTAAAGGTGCTTAGCAAATTCCCCACAAGAGATCTAGGTCTGTCTCCTCCTACCTTTCAATTCTGGGCTGAGTTTATCATCTATATTTATGTATGTATACATACACACCTTGGATTTTGTTGGCACAGGCAACTCCTGGTGAGGAAGTTCCCTCTATTAACACAGATAAATAAATGTTCTGCAATTTATGGTCTTGGAAAACTGCTTGGGGCACAAAGATGTTAAGTTATTTGCCCAGGGTCACATAGACAGTATCTTAAAACTAGCCTGAGTCTGGCTATCTATTATGCCAGGCCATTTTTTTTTCCAGTGTGGGTTACTAGGCCAGTCTCTCTTGAAACTCAAAAATCCATTTACAATCAGTGCCTTCAATTCTTTTCCTCTCGTTCTCTTCTTAACCCACTGTGATATGGCTTCCAACTTCATCACTCAACTGAAATTGATCTCTTTAAAGTTATCAATAATCCATAATTGTCATATTTAATGACCTTTTCTAAATTCTCATTAGATACTACTAACCATTCTCTCCTCTTGGAAGCACTCTTCTCTCTGGGTTTTTGTGATGCTACTTTCTCTTGGTTGTTCTTCTCACTGTCTGACCAGTTCGTCCTTTGCTGATTCACCATCCATATCCCATCCAGTAACTGGGATTATAGCCACGGCTCTGACACAATCCATCTTCTCTTTTTCTCTCTACATCTCTTACTTGGGGACCTCATTAGCTCTCATGGGTTCAGTTATCAATAGATGATTCCCAGATCTCTGTCTCTGTCTCTCTTTCTTCATCTCTATCCCTAGTCTCTTTCCTGAATTACAGCCCTACATCACCAAGTGCCTTTGGAATATTTCAAATTGGATGTCCAGTTTGAGGCTCTCAAACTTAAAATGACCAAAACAGCACTCATTTCTTTCCCTCCAAACCGACCACTTTTCTGAATTTGCTTACTTATGTTGAGGGCACCACCATCCTCCCAGGCACCCAAGCTCATGACTTGGGTGTCATCCTTGAATCCTCATTCTCACTCATCTGACATATCCAATAAAATTTTAAGTCTTGTTGATTCCATCTCAACAACATTTCTCACATTTGTTCCCTCTTTTTCCACCTCCATAACCATCACTTTAGTTTAGGCCCCCATCACCTCTTTCTAGGATTATTGCAGTAACCTTTTAAGTGGTCACTGCTTCGTGTCTCTCTCTACTTCAATCCATCCTCTACTCAGCCACCTAAATTGTTTTCAAAAAGCATAGGTCCAAACATGTCACTCAATAAATTCTAGTGGTTACTTATTATCTCTAGGATCATATATAAGATTCTCTTTTTAGCATTTAAAGCTCTTCCAAATTTGACTCTTCCTATCTTTCCAGTCTATTTACATTTTACTCACCTCCACTGATGAGTAAACCAGCAATACTGACCTTGCTGTTCCTCACACATGACCCTCAATTTCCAGTCTCTATGTCTTTGCACTGGGCTGTCTCCCCATTAGTTGAATGTTCTCCATCCTCACCTCTGCCTCCTGGATTCTCTAATTTCTTTCATGCCACAGCTGAAATCCTACCTTCTGCAGGAGTCCTTTCAGGATACATCCAGCTGCTAGTGTCTTTTCCTTTGACATTACCTTCCACTTACTCTGCATAGATCTTGCACGTACTTAGCAATTTTCTTATTTGCTTCCACTATTAGAATTAGGGCTCCTTGAGGAGGTAATTAAGTTATTAAATCTAATAACCTCATTTATTTAAAAAATAAGTTCACACATCCCAGGTTAAGATTCAAGTTATAGATCTTGCATATACTTAGTTATTTTCTTATTTGCTTCCACCATTAGAATTAGACTTCCTAGAGGAGGTTATTAAGTTATTAAGTCTAATAACCCCACTTACATAAAAAGTAAGTTCACATACTCCAGGTTAAGATCTTTTGTCTGTTCCCTGAAGATACTGACCTACTGTGGCATTGCCACCAAAGGACAGACAAAGTTATGGGTCTTGTCAGGAAAGGTGTATGAACAAAATGAACAGCATGGATTTCTTCTACAAAACTATGGAGCAGCAACACTATTGCATAGATTTTGTCCATGCACACTCAACCTATAGTGGAGAGAGTACTGATTTGGGAGTCAAAAGACATGGGTTCTAGTATTGGCTTTGTCACTATAATTATGTGAAATGGGCAAGTGGATCTAGTCTCTCCAGGCTTCAGTTTGCTAGTCTGTAAAATTTAGGGTTTGGATTAGATGATGTTGGCCAATAGCCTTTTCAGGTCTAAATCCTATGATTCTGTAACTCATGAAGGAGTTGAGGAGGGACTCAAGAGTAATACTCATCAACAAGAGGTGATTTTGGCATGGCACACCTGTACAGTGAGATTTGGATCAACTAATTTCACCTGACAAAATTATGAGATTGCTTTGGATCAACTATAGTTTAGTCCAATTTAAACTTATGACCTTGAGATAAAAAGAAAACAATAGCGAGTGCTGTAATATATTGTACTGCAGCATTTCACCATCTAGCCTTCTATTAAGAATTGTTTATACTCAGAATATTTTAAATGAACTTTTATTTTAGGTTTATAGCTCTAGCTGCCTTGTAGTTAACACTCACCAGCAGCCTGATTTTTAAAGTTTTCCTATTCATTTTTGAACACAATTTCATGGAAAGTGACTACTATTTTGTATGATCAATGAGCTATATCTCTAAGCCTTAACTTTCCCTTGTTTCCTACTTGGGCCTTGATTTTAGATCTAGTTGCTATAGCTTAATCTTATTACTTATGAATAATAACACTCTCCTATTTTTAGCT
Organism: Vombatus ursinus; assembly: GCF_900497805.2. NCBI lineage: Eukaryota > Metazoa > Chordata > Mammalia > Diprotodontia > Vombatidae > Vombatus > Vombatus ursinus. Next base: position 21,845,674 of record NW_020946557.1, on the reverse strand, counting down.
CTAATGCAATGGGAATAGCCTGTGAATTGTAAATATATAGAAGACTTTCATATTTTTTTCAAAGCTGTGCTAAAGGCATATTATAACATTTAGGCATTCCTCTCATTTTAACCTTAATGTCCAATTACATGAAGGTGTAGGGAAGGGACTAAGCAGTATAACTTAGAAACTCTTGCCTCCTATACCCTTATTCTGACATGCTGGAAAGGAAATGTGATGTTTTACCCGCAATGCTAGGTAGAATGGAGAGTGGATTAAGGGAACACAGGTCATGGCAATATGTATGTGTACCTCAGACTGAAAATAACAGTCAAGATTTACTGATTGCTCCTTAATTTTAAAAATCTTTGTATTGCTGATTTTAATATTCATCAACTTATCTACTATTTAGTTTCTACTGATTGTTATATTCTAATGTACTCTTAGGAATGAACCTTTGACTATTCAATATATACATATATATTTAAATTAAGTGATTTACAATAAATATTAGCATTAATGCAATCAGTCAGGTTGCTTTCTATTAACAGTAGACAAACATTAGAGCAATTAATCGTATTTGCTTTGTGACTGTTTCTATTTGATTAATTGAATTTTAATGTACAAAATGTCATAATTTTTCAGTGATTCCTCCATAGATGATTGATCTAGAATTTTAATGGATCTTAGACTAAGTCATCTAAACCAAGCTCCTCATTTTAGAAATGAAGAAAGGAAGGAGAAGAAAGACATAGTGACTGAACCAAAGTCATGTTGGGATTAAGTGGCAGAGACCAGATTTGGACTTAGGTCATATGCCTCCAAACTAGGCTCTCTATCTACTGTACGATATTACCTTTTAGCCACCATGATTCTCCATCTGTTCATTCATTCCCACATAGTCTTCCTCTTATGTGGTCATAGTTATTGTGAAGTCTTTTTTTCTGGTTTTGCCTTTTTTCCACTTAGCATTATTTCATAAAATCTGTCTATATTTCTTTACATTTGTTATACTTGTTGATCTATGTTGCTTTATTGTATTCAGTTATATTAGTGCATTATAACCTACTCAACCATCCCCCCCTCATTTGGGATATTTAGCTTTCTTTTGGTTGTGGTTGTTGTTTGCAAGTACAAATAATGTTGCTGTGAAAATCTTTGAAAAGATAGTTCTTTTATACTGTTGCTGTTGTTATTACACTTTTAAGGTATGCATATATATGTATATATGCACATACACATATATTATATTACATCCTAGGTATATATAATAAATTTACTTTTTACATGGATTTATAATTAATCCATACCATTACTACCCCCACCCCCTCCACTGAACAACAACAAAAAATCCACAACAAAACTTTCATCATAAACATCAGTAGTCCAGCACAACAATTTCCCCCACACTGACCACGCCTAAACATGTCTCTCTCTTCATTTTAAGTTCATCACCTTTCTGGTAGGAGTCGAGTGAATATTTCATATTCGGTCTTTGGGACTGATAGTTGATCATTGCATTGACCAGAGTTTAGAGTATATTTTCAACAAAGGAATTACTGGATCATGGAGTAAAATAGCTTTTGCAACTTTTACTGCATATTCCCAGATTGCTCTACAAAAGACTGTAAAAGTTTGCAATTCGATCAGCAAAGAAGGAGCGTTCTCCATAGCCCTGTCCTAACTCTTTAGTCTTCTTACACTTTATTTGTCTCCATATACTCTACATTCTAGCAACATTGGCTTACTTACAGTACTTGAAGTGACACTCAACCCAATTCTGTGCCTTGCACTGTGTCCCTTAGGCCTGGAATGCTCTCCCACTGTTCCTATGCCTCTTGGTTTTCTAGAGCCCTTCAAGACTCAGCCTAAAACTCACCATTTTAGGAGGCCTTTCCTCTGGTCCCTTCTCATTCTTCCACGTCTGAGCTCCTGATATTATGACCTCAGAGTTTCTTCAGTCTGCTCTGTGTGTATATATGTACACACACACACACACACACACACACACACACACACATATATATGTATATATGTATATATATATTTGTAGTTTGTTATTTTCCCCATTTGAAAATGAGTTTCTTTAGGGTAGGGACTAGATTTTTGCCTTCCTTTGTAACCCAGCATTTAGCATAGTGCTTGGCATATATTAAATGATTAATAAGTGTTTGCTAATTTGACTTGACCTGACCAGCACTAAATTTAGTTGCTTTTAATTATTTTTGTTAATTTTGATGGGTTTGAGTTAGAACCTCAAGGTTGCTTTGATTTGCATCTCTTGATTGTTAGTGAGGTTGAACCTCATTATTAATGATTTGTGTTGATTAATAATGTTCTGTTGAAAACTGTCATTTCATACTTTGATAATTTATCCATTGTGGATTTGTTGTTAGCTTTGTATATTCTTAACAGTTTCTTATATATATTTGATATATAAAGATTAATCTGTTGTGTATTTCTGTGTACCTGTCATTACCATTAATATTTTCCCTAAGTTATTATTTTTCTTTCTTTATGTTTTTTCATAGTATAGAAATTGTTTTTTTAAGCATAAACAGTACATCTTGTCCTTAATACTTTCTTAATTTCTTCAACAGAAAAAGAATCGCATTTCTACTTCAAGTAAGATAAATTCATTATTTCCCTTTGTTCCATCTTGTTTATAGTTTATTTTTTCTTATTGTCTCTCATCCAGCAGGAATTCATAGAAGTATATGATATATGAGAGGAACCTATCTATTATGTGCCCAATACTGTGCTAAGTGTTTTATAATATTGTTTTGTTTGATGTGAATCTAAATCAAGCTTTTGCCATCTTGAACTGGCTGGGGAGAACCATTGTTAGATTTTCAGTGTTAGCATTTATACCTCTGAAAACAACAAATGCTACAAATCAAAGTTTGATTTATTGTTTTGTTGATTGTCTAGACAAGAAGATGCTAATAATACAGATTAAATTTCAAAGTATGTCAAGAGTCCATTCCTCCCTTACCCCCACAGTTGTTAAACCTTTACCAGCATGCCTCTGATCTAAATCTATTTCCCAAGTTAGTAAACAATTTTCCCATTTTTTTTTCAGACAACCTATGATTTCAATGATATAAGGAAGTCCCAAGTTCATTTATTAAATAGGGAATCTATTCTATATTTTTTTCTAATTTTGGGGGGTAGGGAGTCTGGGACCTTTGATTTCATTGGAGTAGGGAACTCTTGATAAAAAAAAGAAATTTATGTGATAATTTTATTATAAATATAAAAGGAATAGCAAGTTGTACATAATAGATTTGCAATTTCACAACCAAGAAAAAAAAAACTGCTTTATCAAAGCAAATCTTATGTCAATGGTTATGCATGTGCCAGAGGCACTGAGATAAAAATCAATATGAGGTTAAGAAGACATAGTCCCTGCCCTCATTAAGTAAGTAAATAGCCTAGATTTATTTTTCAGGTTTTATTTTAAAATACGTTTGTTTAACATGTGGGCATTTTTATACTTTTTACAGGGTTCTAGATCCTTACTATCTAGATCCTTTTCTATTTTTTCCTTCCCAAGTAACTATCTCCTTCCTTATCTACTTGTGCATAATTTTCCAGGCCTGAGGAATACTACATGAGAGTGCTCCACTCTTCATGGTGAATAGAATGAACAGAACAGAAACTATGTGATCTCTTGATGCCTTATCTATAATAATAAAATACTGCATACTGAAACTGAGATCATTAGAACAAAGAGGACTAGATGAAAAGAGGTCAAACTATAACTAACCTGACTGTGCATCCTTTACAGTCACCTTCTATATCTCGGAAATTCCACAACCCTATGGGTTTGCTGTCGAAGTATGTTTCACCCATACATCCAGTGAAGGTAATAACTCGTACAGCATCAGCCTTCTGCACATAGGAAACAAAACGTTTGTTAGAATTTGGCTCAAACTGTGATCACAGTGCTTAAAAATAAATTTGGTCGTAATTTTTTGGCCAGATTAGTCAATGTGGCCTATCTCCAAAATACCATCTCCAGTGGTCACCAGTGGTGACCAAACCACTGGTACTTTGGAATCTCTAATCCCTCATGTCTTTGTAGACCCAGGGGCTAGAATGTCTGTCAATGGTAGGTGCTTATGATTCATTTGTTGAACTGCGTTGATAAAGTGATGATGTTGATCAGTGATAGTGAAAATTAAAGTGGGAATACTTTGTTCAGCTAGGCCATGCAGTGGATAGAGCCCTGGGCTTGGAATCAGAAAGACTAATCTTCATGAATTCAAATTTAGCCTCAGACAATTACTAGCTGTGTGACCCTAGACAAGTCATTTAACCCTGTTTGCCTTAGCTCTTCATCTGTAAAATGAGCTGGAGAAAGAAATGGCAAACCTCTCCAGGATCTTTGCCATGAAAACCTCAAATGGGATTATGAAGAATCTGAAATGACTGAACAGCAGCAGCACTTCATGCAATCCTTTTTCCCACCACAGGCAGCAGTTCACCCCAAATATACATAACCTGATTTTCCAACACGGTGGATTAGCTTTGCTTTTTGCTTCTTCTCTTTTTTGCTGTTCTCCCAAGCTGTTTATTCCAGTTTTTGTGAGTAGCTCTAATAAACATTCCAAGAGACTAGTGCTTAAAATGATTGGCCTTAATGAGTTTTTTAGATTATTTGTTAATTCCCTTTGTCCCTCTTTTCTCTCTGTCCCTAGGGGAGCCTTCTGTAAGAGAGAACTACTTTCTTACCAGGTACATCCCTGGGGACAAAAACAGTTTACGTTAGGGTGAAGAATGGATGACCAGCTTCCTAGAGTGTGCGTTTCTAGTTAACAAGGCTGATTTCATCTTGTGGCTTGTAGAATTAGTATTCTTATTTTGTAGTCCTACCTTATCTATAAAATAAAATAAATAAACCTGTTTTGTAACCTCCCTCTCTCTAAAGGTCAGGACTGGGTCCTCATGGGAACTATAAAAGGCTTTCTTTGCAACTGTCAGATTAAAATTTGGGGTCACCATGGCTTTTCAATCTTCCTGATGAATTTTTTCCCTGGATATTTCCTACAAGCTCAGGACTAATCCATTCTATTCAACTGTGCTTTTCTGCCTCACCCACAGGTCTTTTCACAAACACCTCATTTCATTTCAACAACATGAACCCCTTTAAAATTCAGGCACTGGTAATGCACAAGTACCTGCCATGAAGCAAGTATGAATATTAAGAGCATTACCTTGTAAGAATGAGGAAAAGATCAACTTAAAATTTTTCAGAGACAGATCATGATCTGAAAGCTTATAGTTTCTGGGATATTTCCCAAGGTAGTCATAAATCTTTTAATTAGTACTGAGTCTAACTTCATATCACTCCATATCCTATGTGAGAGTTAAGTCATAAAGGGATATTTAAAATGAGGTTGCGTTTTAAAAAAAACACCCACCTCTGAGAAGACTGACATGAAAAGAGATAAAAGAAGAATGTAAAGAAATTTGTGTCATATCAGAGGGAAAAACAATTGCCACAGCATAGATAGATACCTCCCTTTTTGGGGAAAAGAAGCAATCCATGAAAATTTGGTTTCAGCTTAAAAAAATATTGTTCTCATTGAAGTCATGTTTTAATAAAAAAGAAAAACAACAACAAAACTAGTGAAGTTGAAAACTGACATTCGTTAGATGGTTTTAAAAAAATGTCTGTTCCGCAAACTAGTTAATAGAAATTCACCAGTTACTAAGATCAAATATATAAGGATGAAGAAAACCCTTTTACCTTTAATTTCCCAGTCAAACCACCAACAAAGAGCATTGCATTTGCATCCACATCTAGAATCGTATAGCCCGGGGGAGAGATTGAATTGTATGTGCTTGGTATGATGCTGGCTTTGGGACCATCCAGTGCTCTAACAGAAATGGTTCCATTCCTCCCAGTCCTTCAGGAGCAAAGAGAAAGAAAGCAGAGAAAACAATATACATGCTTTCCAGACACATTTCATAAAATAAATGTACAAAATAGAGAGATATTTGGCAAGCTCATGTCTCAGAACTTAAAAGATAAACACTTCAGGGTTTTTAGCTTTCAAATATTCCTTACTCCCCCAAATTTGAATTGAAAACCAAGAATCTGATCTTCTTTGGATGTTATGATTATACATAACAAGCAGGGAACACAATCATCATAGTGTTCTCCTCAACTCGGGGCCTGCTGGTGACTAATGGCAAATGATAACAGCAATAATTAGTTGATGGATTTGCCATTTGTCAAATGAAAGCTATTTTCTAGCTGCTTTACATTCTAGTTGAAAGCTTTCTCATGTACTGTTCCTTTTGTTCATGCTAATGGGTCCTGGTTTCTACCATTTCCCTGGGCATCTTCTTTCATTTCCTATAGTGAGTGTACCCTGAATGATGCTCCATACACAGTATCCACTCTCCAAATTTCTTGATTATATCTTGGTTTTAATTATACTGAAATAGGATTTAGGAAAATGAAAGTTTCATTCATTGGAACATGCAAACTCAATGGGTGACAGTCTTTTTCTTTCAACATACACCTATACCTATGTTTTTGTTTATACTTATACTTATGTACACATAATTATACAAATATACACTTACATATAAACATACATATATACAATGCACATGCATGCATGTGTATATAAATATGTACATAATTATATTCATGTATACATACATGTATATGCAATACATATGCATACACACATATAAACATAACATGCATATGCATATGCTTTTCCAGAATCCATGTTTTCTTTACTGTTCCCCCACTACTAGATATCATAACCTATCTAAATCTTAATAGAAGGTCTTCGTGTGTTGTTGTGGCCAAACATTCATCTGATGAATGATGTTCTGGAGATAAACCTTCTCAATTTTAGCTACATTGGTCTTTGGATGAAAGAGGTCTGTGTTCATACTTTCTTACCTTGGAAGGACCTTAAAGAACTTTTCCTCTACTCACATATTGTTAAAGAACCCAGGGGGTCATGTTCATGCAACAACAAGGCACTAAAGTAGACTTTATAGGACAACATATTAAACATGCACATCTATAATGTAGAGGCATATTTTCTTAGAGTTTACATAGATTTTTTCAAATAAATGAATAGAATTTATATATCCCAACACACCTAGCAACAGTTACTATGAAACTGATTTAATTATCTAGGAGTTAATTTAATGACGGTTTCAAAATGTTGTAAAACTTAGTGATGATGGTCACTATTATTGTAGTTAAATACCTTGATGCTTCAATTCGGTACCAATAGGAGTCATCAATGGTCAAATCTGGGTATTCAACTCGTCCAACTCCAGAGCCAACATCCCAGAGGAAGCTCACTTTTCCCTTTCTCATTTCTATGGCCAGAAAATCAGTCTAAGATAGACAAGCAGAATTGGAAAATAATTTGCCATGAAGTACCTGTATAAAATAGTGTGATGATATTCTTTGGGTCTGCTGACAAGGGCTAGCTCCAATTTACATATGTGGAACAATTAGGAATCCTTAGATAATGTAACTCAAGTGATATCAACTATGTTTTTGTATATTTTTCTAATTAACATTTTACTGTGATAACCTTTAAAGTGGGAGATATCCCTGCCCTGTGCAGGGGTCATACATATATGTGCATGGTAAGGGAGTCTTACTTGCTTACATGTTGACATTAGTTTTTTTTTTGGGGGGGGGGTGTAGTAAGGAGAAAGTCTGAGCCTGTTATTTCAATGGTGTAAGGAATACTTTCCCCATGGCACCCCCCAATTTTCTATAGCAATGAAATTTGGTAACGTTTCAGCAACTTAAAGTCTTAGAGAATTTCCTGGAGGTACTGAGAATTTAAGTGGCTAGCGCAGGGTATGACAGCCAGAGTGTGTTAGATTTTGACTCGAACCCAGGCCTCCTTGACTCAAAGCCAGAGCTCTTTCCACTGTAGCATTCTATCTCTTGACATTGATTATGTTGGCAGAAATAAGATGAATAAGAAAGAAGTAGTATTAAGGTCTCCAATATTTTTAAGACTAAGCTACCAGAGGCCTTTGGAAGTCTGCATAGTATAGACATTAGCTCTCATTTGGGAGAATTCCTACTTTAGGATTTGGGGTAAGAAACAGGGCAAAGTGGCAGTACAAGAACTCAAGAAAATATTTTGGCTTAAACCAGAAGATTTGTTTCATGTCATTCCTTGGCTGATGAAAGTTCTGTTTTAAACCCGAAGATCTTTGAGTAAGAGAGCTAGGACAAAGAGATCACACTGAACTTTCAATTTTAATTGAATTGGACAGTTCAATGTAGACCAAGTTTTTGACATTTCAATTTGGGAGATGAATTGGACAAATATTAGAGATATCACCGGGAAAGATTTCATTACCATAAATAGTAACCACAAATATTGGTCATCTTAATTTCATTTTACTGGTTGGTTGGTTTGTTGTTCTTCATTCTTGAAGAAGATCAAAATGACATCGTTATGTTAAAGTCAAGTTACAGTGTGTCTGACTGTGGCCAATCAGACCAATATGAGCTCAGAATGCTCTATCACAAGTCAGGCACAAACAGTCCATGAGAACATTTGGGGTAGATTCTCTAAATTTGGGCATCTCACGTTTCTTTTGAGCTACTTCAATCCTGTTTTGCTCATAGAGCCCAGTACTTTCTTTGATGTGGTGCGCCATGTTAGGCAGTCCTTTGCCAACATCTTCCATGTTACACGATCAATTCCAAAGCCAGAGAACACGCACAAAGCAAGTGTTCACATGGTGGCCAGAAGAAATGATACAAGAACACTTTTAAGGTTGTTTCTTTTACTATGGGATAAGTTAAAGAGCATTGCACTAGGTATCAAAAGACCTGGGTCTGAGTCATATCTCTGACTGTTTCATCTCCCTGGGCTTCAGTTTCTTCTTAATCAGAATGGAAATAGTAACACTTTTACTACCTACCTCAGGGTTCTTATGGCTACATTTACAACCCACAAAGTCCTAGAGAATTTATAGTTATTATTACTCTTTTTCTGAGGCATCGTGGTGTAGTGGATAGAGTTGGCCTTGGAGTCAGGAAGACCTAGGTTCAAGTCTTACCTCTGACACACTCTGTGACCCTGGGCAAGTTATCTAACCTTTCAGCATTCCCTAGGCAACTCTCTAAGATTATAAATTGTAGGCAATAGGTGCTGACTTGCATTGGGAGAAGGAATTCCCTTATCTAGATGTGACCTCTACCAAAGAACTCATAGTTCTAGTCTCTATTTTTATTGCTACTATTTCATGTGTATATTATTTTATTTCATTGATGAAAAAGAACAGTCCTTATTTTTAATGTGAAAAATGTATGTTCAATACCAATTTGCTCTTATTTTCAATCAGTTGGAACCAAAATTATTCTTAAAATTATAAAGAAGAAATGCTACCATGTTAACATATTAAAGTCACAGGACCTAAATACTGTACACAACAATTTTCTGCCTCATATTTGCACTACTCTAACTTGATTTGACATTTCAAAAATCTTTGGTAGGCATGTTTCTTCTGTTATCACATGGGGCGGGGAGGGTGAGTGGGAAGTAATTAGACAATTTTTGTTGCCATGTTATTGGCTTTTAAATACGTAATTGCCACTTCCTTTATCAAAATAAGCCACTGGCTACGTGTCTACATGGTGTATGGATTTAACTGAATCAACTGAAAGGGAGAAGGTGCTAATCAGACTTACAAACTTGGCACTGCCGAGATAAAAAAGGAGATTATCTGCAACAGCTGTCTTCACGTTGACAATGATGCTATTGTAGCTTCCTTTCTTGATTTCTGGCCTGTATGTTCTAATGCAGTCACCTCCAGAAGACACAGACACTTTGATCTTCAAGAAAAACAAGATACAAAGAACTGAGACTAAACCTCTTAAAAAGTTTGAAGTAGATTCCAAACAACCACAAAGGAGTCATCTTTTTTTTCCTTTGAAGTTTTTTTCCTATCATCAAATAATATTATTAAGTACCCACATGCACATTATGTTCATTAATGAGAACACTGAAGTGTTTTTCCCACACAGATCTGGACAGAGAGCTTTCCATAATTCCAAGTCTTTTAAGCTGGACACTACTATCTTTCTGAAACACACAAATGACATATTCTTCACAAGTCTTTACTCTACTCTTCTTCAATTACCACTAACCAGGAAGGAAAATAATTGATAGTTTCTAATTCACCAATTTCTAAAGTGCAGTAGTTTGGAACTCCTTTCGATATGTCCTTAGCTCTGGCAAAATTTTCTGTCAAATCACTTTCAGAAGGTACTTTTGAAACAAAAATAAATATTTCTTCTTAAAACTATTTAAATGACATTTCAAGATTTAAAATTCATGGATTTTTGAATTATTTGAAATCAAGTAACAAATCATTTTTTGTGAATTTAAAAAGGAAAATTGCCTTCTCCTCTCCCCTGTATTATTAAAATTGAAAATAGCTGAATAGATTTTGTTCTAGATGTTCCAACAATAAGTATATTAATCTTTGTGTTAGGAACACAGAAACTTTCAGAGTAAAATGGCCCCTTTTCATTAAGTTGCCAAGAAATGAAAGTGACACTGAACTAACATCTTTGTAAATGCCTTTAAGGAATCATTTCCAGTTGCAATCACTAATGTAATTAGCAACTTCTATTGCTAAAGAAAAAAAGATTTTCTTTGATCAATAGCTTTCAGATGACTTTACAGTACCAAGAAAGAAGGCCCCATGGGAAGAATGAAAAAGGTTCCTATTAGTTCTCAATTACATTCAAGTAGCATTCTAACTTCAACCACTAGTAAAACTATGGATTAGTCAGTTCAGTACTTATAGAAATAGACAAAATCATGATCAAATTACAGAATTTTTGGGGTAAGAGGGTAAGTCATCATTTAGATTTTGAGAAATATTCCTTTATCCAAATATTCTAAATCAGGAGATATTACACAGGATAAACAAAAACCAAACACAAACAAAACTTGGCAAAATGCCTTACTGCTACTCTGGCAGTCCAATATACAAACCAAAATCTGGGATTTGCAACTATAAGTCCTGGAAAAATTCTATGTAGTCGTTATTACATATTATACATTTTATTATATATTATCATAGCATATTATTTATGTACATATTATGCATTTGTATATTTATATGTAGTCAGAGTGAAGTCAAGCTATCTCAAGAACAGTGGAATTATGATAATGTAAATACAGATGTATCCCCATTCCCAAAGCCCATTGGTATAGGACTCTCTCCTCATTGGTGATCACTGAAGAGTTCTTCTCTTTCCTGTTCTTACCAACTCTTCCCTGCCCTTTATCCAGGCAGGGGACGTGGATCTCTACCAATAAGGAGAAAGTCCCACACCAATGGGCTTCAGAATTGGGTTTACACAGACAATTACAATGAGGAAGAAAAGGGAGCATTGTCTAAAAATACTGATACAGTGGCAGAGGATCTCACTGATAACTAAGTTTAACACACACACACACACACACACACACACACACACACACAAACACCATGTGGAACATGGAAGCAAGGGAAGGTAATTGAATAATATGGTCCTCTAAGAATAGTCTCAGGAATGTTAAATCCAAGAATTAGCTGGGACATCCATAAATGCAAGGAAAATACCAAAGCTATTTTTTAAAATTATGATTCAAAACAAGAGAAATATTAAGGAAGAGATAGCGCTATTGCTTGGGGTGGCTGGAAAATGGTAATGTATGACAGAGATGCATCAAACTATTCAGTTCCTATTATATCTTTGTTTTCAGTACAAAGGGGAACAATTTTGGAGTGGGAAGGAGAGAACAAAAATGATTAATGGAGAGTTCCATTCTTTTTCATTTAATAATCACCAATCAGCTACCATGTAACATAGCTGCCAAATTGATATTCATAAAGCACAGTACCTCTGCCCTGCTCAAGAAACCCCAGTGGCTCCTCAAGGCCTCTGGGTTTAACCTGTATTTGTTGGGCATTAAATCCCTTCATGATCTGACTCCAATCTACCTTTTTGAACTAATTGCACCCATTCCCTTTCACCCCAAGCTCCCTATGTTTCATCTAAACTAGCTCCATTGCTACTCTCCTTATAGGGTATTCTATCTCTTGCTTCTATGCACAGGCAGTCCACCATGTCTGGAATGCTCTCTCCCCTTCATCTCTGCTTTATAGAATTTCCTAGTTCCCTTCAAATTACTGCCTCTTTGAGGATGCCTTTCATGGTTTCCCCATTTATTAGTATTCTCTCCCTTGAGATTATTTTTCAATTACTTTGCACATTTTTTTAAAAAATGTACTTATCTGGTATATGTTAACTCCTAATAGAAGACAAGCTCTTTGAATGCAGGGACTGATTCACATTTATCTTTGTTTTTTGTCTGCCACCTAATGGGCTCAATGAAACTTTGTTGAATTGAATTGAATTGAATTATAGTGAACTATAGGACAGAACTAGGAATACAAACATGAAACAAGACGGAACTTTTTCTCTCAAAGACTTTACAATACAGCATGGGGATGAAACAGATACAAATATTGCTATTGTGCAATACCGCACATTTAATAGGATAACTGCATTGAGTATGTGAGATCCCAAAATAAAAAGATCACTTAAAGTCAGAAGGTCTAGGGGACCGGAGAAGGCTTCTGAGAAGAGATAGTAACTAAGCCAGATCTTTAAGAAAGAGAAACATTTCTATAAATGAAGAAGTAGAGGAAGAAAATTCTAGAATTGAGGAGGTAGCATGCACAAAGGCAAGGAGATAGGAACAGGGAAGGCAAGACTGAGGAAGAGCAAAGAATCTCATTTGGCAGAAACATACAAAGTGTGAAGAGGAGTAATTGTATGTGACAGAAAAGTAAGTTGGATACAGATCATAAAAGGATTTGCATGCCAGATTAAGGAACTTATATTTTATTCAATAGGCAGTGGGAAGTTACTGTAGATTTTTAAGGAGGGAAGTGACAGGAGTAGGAATATCCAAGTCTCCTTTTGTACCAAGGCTTCCTATTTCAGTTTCTTTTCTTTCCTTTTTTTTTTTCTCCTTTGGTGGGTGCAAGGTGCTTGGTTTTGTTTTTCTGTCATAGTCATAATCAAACATTCATTAAGTACCTATTGTGTGTCAGGTACGATAGGAAGTGCTGAGGATACAAGTACTTAAAAATAAAGACAGTTCTTGCCCTTGAGGAACTTACAATCTAATAGGGAAAGACAACATATGAAAGAAGCTGAGAAGGGTGGGGGAGAGGCAGGGAACACAGAGGAGAAGTCAAAGATGTCTCAGAGTAGTGCAGCCTGGTGAGAAATGAGATGTTCTGTGCTTGCTTCGGCAGCACATATACTAAAATTGGAATGATACAGAGAATATTAGCATGGCCCCTGCGCAAGGATGACACGCAAATTTGTGAAGCGTTCCATATTTTTTTTTGTTCACTGCGATAACTTAATGAATAGGTTTATGATTTTTAAGGAATAAATTTGTTCATTTAAAATCAGAAAAAAAAGAGAAATGAGATGTTCTGAGCTGAGTTCCCCCTGTAAGTGAAGGTTTTGGAGTTCATGGCTCCACTTTTGAAACAGAGGGGCAGAGGCTCTCCATCTATGAATCAGAGGTGGAGTACCAAGACTGATGAGATCTTGCAGGATGACAAGGATTTTCTAATAATCTATTAATCTAATAATCAGCCTGAGAATACACACACACACACACAAACACACACACACACATGTAATTGTGTCAGGTCAAGTCCACAAACATTTATTAAGTGCTTATTATGTGGCTAGGCTCTGTACTAAATGCTGGAAATACAAATATAAGAAGAAAGACAATTCTTGCCCTCAAGGAACTTAGAATGTAATGAGAGAAGATAACACATAAAATGAAGCTGAGATGTGTATTTATGGGTACCCACACAGGGGAATGGTAGAATAAGTCCAGATAGTTAGGAGTATAATCTAGAGAGGAATGAAGATATAGCTGGCCTGAATATTTTCCTTAAAATGAAGGTACTGGAGGAACCATCCAATCTGAGATAGCGGTCACAGCGCTGGAAGGTACTTCTAGTGTGAGAGGTCCAGGAGTGGAGGCAGTATAAAGGATAGATTGGAAAGGGGAGAAATGGAGGCAGGATGACTAGTCAGGAGGTCACTACAATAGTTCAGGTAGGAGGTAGAGGCCTGGAACTAGAGTGATAGCAGTGGGAAAAAGAGGGCTATTCTGAGAAATATTGAGAAGTTGGAAGAGATAGGATTTGACAACTGAATAAATGTGATTATATTTATCTGATCCTTTAAATATTATTAGCATAAATTATTACTAGTATAATTTTTAGGTTAAATCTATAGCTCCTGATCACTATTCCTAAATGTGGAAGGAGTGCCCGAGTTCTATATCCAAGGCTTGACTCCTTGGCTAGCTCCACAATAACACCCAGCTGTGGTTGCTGTGTGTGGTTTGTCCTTCATTCTCAAAGAGGACCATGACATCAGGGAGGTGATGCCATGACATGCAAGTGAATTGGATTTAAGTGAGAGAGGACTGTGGAAAGTCACCAGCCTCACTTTCTTCTCCAGAGCCATCTGGGTCCAGTGGCAAGATATAGATCAGGACAAATGGAGATGGCCCAGGAACACACATAGCAAATAGCAAAGAAACCTATTTATCCATGTTGATAGCAGAAAAGGAGTCAGAGAAAGTATGTATTGGAGAATATATACCAGATAATATAGAGTAAATAAGCCGTTCCATTGAGAGTGAGAAAACTAAGATCAACCAAGGGAGAGAATCTTAGTTCTTATGCAAGGGGCAACTCCTTGAACTCTATAGTGTAGTAAGCTGGGGATAAGGAGATAGTAGAGACTGCCAGCTCCTCTTGTGTCATGTCAGTCTCTTCCCACAGTCTTCCTCTCCCTTCATAGACCTGAAGAGAGGTTTACATTCATCCATCTTTTCTCCCAAAGTAGGAAACCCAAAGAACCTAAATCACTCTTCACTCTCATTCTTATCAACTCCAAATCTCATGTAAGTGTGGGCATTGAGTGAGCAATCTCCACCAAGGAAGAGAGAATCCTGTGTAAATGACTCTTTGGGCCAAAGGTAACACTGGATTTAAGCAAGGCACAATATCCTTGTAGATGAGATGGAGGCTAGATTGTTGTAAATTTAGCTGGGTTTGAAAGTGATTGACTGAGCAAACTAGAGAGGATGATTGATGTTATCAACCTGTAATATCACAGGATTTTGTCCTTGGCCCTGTTTTCTGTAACATTTTTATCAGTTACTTTAATGAAGATGTATATGGCATGCTTATTAAATCTTCAGATGGTATGAGGCTGGAAGGAATAGTAATAGGCAAAGGCTCTGAAGGAGTGTGGCATAGAGAAAAGAGCACAGGAGATGAAATTAGATGATACCTGGGCTTAAATCCCATTCTAGTGTAAATTAGCTGTGTGACCATGGATACCCAATCTCTATCACCTCTATTTTCTCTTTATGATATAGGGTAGGTTGGTCTCTTTTTGTTATTATTGGAGTGGTTTGCCATTTCCTTCTCCAGCTTATTTTACAGATGAGGAAACCAAGGCAAACAGGGTTAAGTGACTTGCCCAGGGTCACACAGCTGGTAAGTGTCATGTGTCTGAGGCTAGATTTGAACACAGGTCCTCCTGAATCCAAGGCAAGAGCTTATCCACTGTGCCACCTAGCTGCCCCTCCTCTCTCTTTTTTTTGTTTCTCTCCCCTTTTCTCCCTTTCCCTCTTCTTTTCCTTCTCTTTCTCATCCCTTTTTCCATGCCATCTCCTTATCCCTTCCCATTCCTCATGCCTCTTTTCTCTTCTCTCTCTCTCTCTCTGCCTCTCTGTCTGTGTGTCTCTCTCTCTGCCTCTCTGTCTGTTTCTCTGTGTCTCTCTTTCTCTTTCCTACTCTGAAAGTTCTATTCTGAAACTTATAGGTAATTTTACTGTAATTCTTTGATAAGTCTTCTAAAACAAAAAAACTTCAAACATTAGGAATCTACAAGGCATTTCTCATAACTGTGCTATTTACCAGTCAATCATCATGAACTCAATTAGACGTTACTGAAGATGCCATAAGTACATCTATTGGATTTCTACTGTAATTTGCCATTTAGTAACTAGATCATTTATTTTAAAAGATTATCAGATACTCCATAAGAAAATCAACAAACCAAAAGAACACTACTTTAAGATTCATCTTAAGCTCCTTTGTCATCTCTAGCACTTGTTGGGGTCAAACAAATATATTAGAGTCAGGCCATTTAATGCAGATTAATGAAACATCAAAACATCATCTTCAGTTAGGACAAATTATATTTGGAGCTGCATGTATACTTCTGATCTTTTGAAAGAAAAATGATGTTTGGCATGTCTCTTTTTCCTGAAATTTGAAATACTATATATACACACATACATATGAATGTCCATATAGACATTATATATATATGTATACAACATACATATATATATATATATATATAAACAGAATAAATACACAACAAATGTGAGATAAGTTGGGGTGGGAGATTAGAAACTGGGCTGTTTAGGAAAAGTAGAATATAGAATGTCTTGCTTGAAATGAATATTGAAGGAAACCAGGTATACTAAGTGCCAAAGGTGAGGAGGGACTGTACCTTGGGGCAGTTAATGCTAAGGTATAGAAACAGAGAAGGAAGAAGGAAATGGCAAACCACTCCAGTATCTTTGCCAAGAAAACCCCATGGACAGTGTGGTGTGTGTGGTCACAAAGAGTTAGACACAACTGAACAACTGAACAAAAACAACAATGGAAACAAAAGATGGGATGTTGAGTGTGAGGAAGTCAATAAGGTCGATTTGACTGGATCATAGAGTGTGTGAAAAAGAATAATGTATAAGACAAAAAAGTAACTTGGAGTCAGATCGTGAAGGGCCTGAAGTGCCAGAGTTTATACTTGATCCTAGAGGGAACAGGTAGTCATTGTAGTTTTTTGAGCAGGGGCATGACATGATAAGACCTGTGTTTTAGGAAAGTCACTTTAAGAGTTCTGTGGATGGTGAGTTGGAGAAAGGAGAGATTTGATTTAGGGAGACCAATGAGTAGACTATTGCAATCATCCAGGCAAAGATAGTGTGGGCCTGAATTAGGGTGTTAGCCATGTGGGTAGAAAGAAAGAGAAAGATGAGAGAGGTTGTGGAAGAACTGAAAACACGTGGCAACTGATTGGATATGTGAGGCAGAGGAAAATTAGGTGTTAAGGATGACAATAAGATAAAAACCCGAGTGACTGGAAGGATGGTGGTACCCTTGAAGGAAACAGGGAAGTTCAGAAAATGAGTGGATGTAGGGGGATGATAATGGGTTTTGTTTTGGGCATAGTATCATAGGATTGTAAATTTGGAGCTGGAAGGGATCTATAGAGTCCAACTAACTCATTTTATAGATGAGGAAACTGAGTCCCATACAGGTAAAGTGGCCTGCCTCTCATCACCTAGCTATTAAGTGACACTGCATTTGGTCTGGCCCTTGAAGAATGGGTGAAAGGGGAAAATTCAGTTTGATAGCTGCACTCAATTCAGCATTTATTAAGCTCTGACTATGTAGAAGGCACTTTTCTGCTTGCTGAAGAACCCTAAAATAATTTACAATCTAATAGAGGGTGATAGTGGTGGTAGTAGTAAGCTACATATTCAAATAACTTTGCTCTAACCCCTTTTCTCCACCTGGGATGGTATCCTCTATCTCTGACTTTTGAATTCCTACCCATACTTCAAGAGTCAGCCTAAGTGCAGTGTCATTCAATCAATAAGTATTAAAAGCCTATTATGTGCCAGGAACTGTGATGAAATAATCCTGATACTTTCTAATGGGGTAGACAGCACTTTGCTCCCAGCTTTACCTACTCTCTGGACTGCTCTACCTCCCTACCAGCTGCCTTGACCACCTCTAGATCACTCTGTCTTAATGTCTACTCTATAGATTTCCTCACCCTGTACTTCCAGTTCCCTTTTATGTTTTATCTTTCCGTGTTAGAATGTAAGATTCTTGAGAGTAGAAACTATCTTTTTTCAAAGTTGTTTTAGTATTTTTATGCCTAACATTAAACAAATATAATAAATGTCTAATAAATGCTCTACGTACATATCTATTTACCTACTTACCTAAAAAAATATGACATATCCAACATAAGACTACATATTAATATCTATATGTGTACCCCTATACATTTATACATGCATGTGCATGTATACATACATGTACATGCATATATATCCATATATATGTATAAATGTGTGCACGCATATATATAAACACATATATACACAGAGTATATCCTCCATCCTGATTCCTCTGACTGGCTCTTTGAACTCCCCAAGTGCTATGTAATTTCCTTATGGCACTTAAAGTTATATTTCTTATCTCTTCTACTGGACTGTAAAATCCTAAAGCCATATCTTAGCCATCTTTTTATCCTCCACAGTGACTAATGCAATAACTTGCACATAGCAAGTACTCAGTAAATATGTTTGATTTTGAATGAAAGTCTACATCCTTGTAGCAGCATTTGTTGTCCATGTTGTTCTTTGATTCACATGCATAATTAGCTGATAAATGTTGATGCTCTATCCTTTGTAATCTTCTTTTTCTCTGTCCTTATTGCTGCTTCCTCAATCTTTGTTTCCTTGTAACACCTCTTTTTTTTTTCTTCTAGCAATTTTCCTTTTCCTCAGTTGTGTATTCTTTCATCTTACAGTCACTGCTTTGGCCACTTTTAGGGCTGTCACCCTTGCCAAATGGAAGGAGGCATACTGACACTCAGATAATTTGCTCTGGGTTGCTATAAAATCTAGATATTCTTGCTAAACTTGGATTATCCAAGGCTATTCAAAATCAATGGACACACTTAAGAGAGAATCTATTTGTTAGTGTTAGATTTAAAATGGGCAATCTAAACCTGATGAATTTTTTTTGTTCTCTTCTTGATGGTAAGGAGTGAATTTGGATCACAGGCCAATTCAGTCAGAGTTTTGCTTTGGTATTTAGTGACTATGCCTTGAGCCTGTTGGGCAACACCTCCAAAAAAGTTCTGCAACGACCCTAATAATCCCCATAAGTAACTGGAAGGAAGGATGTTCACAATTTATAATCATGTGACAATATTTGAGGAAAGGGACAAAGCATTTCAGAATTTCATACTCCTATTTGCACTTTTTCTTTTTTTAAAAAGGATAAAGTCTATTGCCAAAAACACTTTTTTTCTCTCAATACTGGGACATTTTAAAAAGGACCTATTTATATCATTAGCAACCTGAAAAATAACTCATTTCTTACCACATTAAATGAATCAGGGAAAAGTGTGTTACAAAGATCCTGAGTTTAACTCCCTGCTCTGCCACTTTCTGTGTGACCTTGGGTAAATCATTTAATCTTTTTTTGGTCTTAGTTTTTACATGTATAAAATAAGAAGATGGGATTAGATAATCTCTAAGATCCTATCCAGCTTTAAACTTTGGATCCTGTGATCCTGAAACTCTGAAAGCCCTTTCAAAGTCCTCTCTACATGACATATGGTCCCTCACATAGGACCTCCCATTTCCCATCTCCATGACTTTGCATGTGCTGTGTAGCTCAGACATGGCATATATTCTGAGCTAATTTCTGCCTCTTACAATATTTGTTCCCTTCTAAGCACAGCTCAAGTGCCACCTCATACACAAGGACTTCCTTGATTTCCTGAGATACCAATGCCTTTCCTTCCCCCATCACTCTATATTTATCTATGTATGTGTCTATCACAGATATCAACATGGAATCAAATAGTTGGAGAGTTGGAAGAAGCTTATGGAAAAGAGACAAATTTAGGCTTGATCCCAAGAATTTTTTAAAAAAAATAATTAGAGCTTTCCAAAAATGGAATGGGTGGGCTCCACCATTCCATGATGCAGGGTTCCTTTTCCTTGGAGGTCTTCAAGCAGAGGCTGGATGACCACTTGTTGGGTATGCCATACTGGGGAATTCTTTCATATTTAAGTTGGACTAGATGGCCTTCGAGATCCCCTCTAACTCCCAAATTCTATGATTCTATGTTGTTTCATATGATAGGATCTAAGTTCCTTGAAGGTAGGGATCATTTTGTTTTTGTCATTGTATGCCCAGAGCTTAGCATAGTGTCTTGAATGTAGAATGTGCTTAATAAATGTTTGTTATTTGATTGATTGCCTAGTCTCAATTATTTCCTGCCACTTCCTTATATGATTTCATTCATTCATTCATTCAACAAATATTTATTGAATGCTGACTGTGCAAAGTACTGACCAAATGTTTTGTTCATTTTGCTATGTCATCCATCCATTCATTGTAGTTAAAACATTTAAATATTGATTTAAATAGCTTCCATAGAAGCTCTGACATGGCTTTTGCTGCCTATGTTCTGAACTACACTCCAGGGAAATGTATAAAATGCTGTGTCACTCTGATAGCTAAGTTAATAATTAATGATGATTCTTTAAATCCAGTTGGTTTTCTAAACAGCTAGAGAAGCTATATCCTGCCAGCATGCAAAGATAATTGAGAGCCTTTGTCCCCCTTGTTACCCTTTAATATATCTTGTAAATATTATAAAATAGAGTTTCTGGATGTCCTAGTAATAATTACTGTTTTCCTGTTTTCATCCCACGCCTGTTGACTTCTCATTAGAATCACATGCCCATAGAAGAAAAGGACCTGACAGCAAGTGTGTAATCTGACGAAGTCATTCCATTGGGAATAACACGGACCAATTACTACCAATAATTTTGCAATACTGAGAAAAAAGAAAAAGTAGCTTACAGAATTGGCTTGTTTCCGGGCTTGGTTGATCAGTTCCTTTATCTCAGAGATATTTTTTTTCAGGTTATCCTGAAGCTCCTTGATTGGCTTGAGTTTATCTATCAAACGATCAGCTTCTTGCTCAAGATTTTTAACTGTGGCATCTGCATCTGCAACTTCACAGAACCAGAGATAAACCATGACAAGTTATGCTGGTAGTTCAGCTTGCTTATATGAGTAGGAATTTCTCCTCAGCCATGCAGTAAAGAAAAGCCATGGTTACTAAATAGAGGAAGCATTGGAATGATAATGAGGATGTAGTCAGGATAAAAGTAGGCCAAAGAAACTGAGGTGAGAATGTGACCCCCACTTTGGGTAGGTGATTATATTTTAAGCCTGCATCAGAGACAAATGGCATGATGATTTTTTCAATATTGTTATTGTTTTAATTCCTAAAATTAAAGAACTGGACTTCAGAGAACATAAATTTAGCTATGAAACTAAGCTGATGGAATATTCTTTGAAAAGGTCACCTTACTCTGCCATTCTTTTTCAATTCATGACTGCATAAGCCAGTCTACAGGTAAAACATGGATAATAACCCTTTTTAATTTTTGTTCTTGTTGCATATGTCCAAGTAAGTAACTGTTGCAATGTCTCTTATCAAAGGATTTCGCTGATGAAAAATCCTTAAAAAGTATTTTCTCATATCACTTAAATATCTTACTCTGCAATTCAAACTCATTTCCTTCTGGTGCCTTGAGTAGAAACAATGAATGACTAGTTAGTGTCTAGACATACTGTCCCATAGACTCCTAGAATGTAATATTTTTTTTTTCCCTTAGAGGAAGTCAGACATTTTTAGAGGGATAATTATCTTTTCTTATTCTACAATGCTGGCAGCTTCACCTGATTTAAGGTAATTTATTCACTCAACAAGACTCTATTTTATCTACCCTATCATTGACAACCTGATGAAAGTGAGACAGTTCAAGCCCCACAATTGAATTCCAGGATACACTATGAAAAATGTCCCATGTGGCTGACATTGACCCACTGGTGGCTCATCTTCAGAAGTGGATGAAAGTGAATCTTTGATTATCTTTTTAACCTCTTATTTGGAAATAGGTCATTTGTTCTTTTGCAAAATTAGTCTCGTGTTCATAAATGTCAGAATTTGAATACTTTTTAAAATATTTAAAAAATGATCACAATAGATTGGCAACTTGATTAATCCATAGTTGATAGAAAAAGCTTTTTCTTCATGATTTTTTTTTTCTTTTTTGAACTGCCATGTCTCTGGCTCAGATAAAAACATCGTTTTCTTCCTTCCAGATCTTCAACATAACTACAGTTTTCACTTTTCTGGTAATCTTTCAACAATTCATTGTTTTTTCCTTCAACTTCCTAATACCACACCAAAGCTTCACAAATTAATTTGGTGCCAGGAAAAAAAAACTGACAGAATGCTAACAATATATTTAGAGGTCAGGAGGGAGAGAGTCACAGTAAGGGCCATTTGAGACTTGGTGAAGTCCTTAGATCTAAGCTCTTACTCTTCAATAAGCCAGTCAGACTTTTTTATGTTTATCCAAAGGGATTATAAAAAAAAAAAAGGTTCATGGAATTGCTTAGACCATGCTTTGGGGTACACAGCAACAATAAAACCTCTGATTAGTGTTAACTTTGTTGCAAGAAAGTAATCTGAAATCCTAGCTCAATTTACAAATGTTCTATATTCCTCGGTACTAAAATATTTAGGTGGTACTGAAGCATGGCACTCATATATGCAATTCAAGTTTTGCTGCAGGTACACAGCTCATGATATTATCCTACCAGTGTCAAGAATGAATGAAGTCAAATGAAATAAATCCATACATTGCTACTGGCTTTTCTGTAAGAGAAAATTCTGCTCATCATGGTGAGTAGTAATATGGTAATACTGAAAAAATAAGATTTATTTTTCCTAGAGCAGCACCAAAATAGCAGATGTAAAGGAGAAGCACTGGGAGGGTGCAGGGGCAGAGAAACATTTATAAGTAATTGCTTACTTGTAAGTTAAATGATACTTACTGATTTCTGTAGATTTCGATGTGGAAAGGCAAAAAGGGAGAAAATAAGACAGATTATGAGAAAAACACTTTAAAGACTAGATAATATAATTACATACCCAAGAAATTCTCTGAGCCTTTCATAAGAGGCTATAAATTACAAATGATCCCCATTTTATGACAAACCAATATATACATTTTTAAAAAAACCTGATAAAATCATACTATCTTTGGAGTTATTCTTCATGTTATAAGTGTTCATTGCCATGTTTCATTGAATAGAAAGCTTTCCTTTTGCATCTTATATTTAGAGAACAAGAATCACTGCACTCAATAAAGAAGCTGATAGCAAAAAAAATAAATACAACAGACACAGAATGTATTAAGAGCTGTCGTCATTTATAAAGTCATTCAAAGTTAACACAAATCATTTTTAAATCATGACAAAGGGAAAATAATATTGGCTTTACAAAAATTTGGAGTTTTATCCAACTTTTTAGGAAATACTATGTAAAGTAGTTCAGTGTGCCTTGGTCTTATTGATTTTTCAGCCTGCAGAAGGAAGCTATGCATGTGAATGTTGTATGTCTCTATCTTTATGATTATTAAGCTGTTTTTGAAATTTGCATGACTGTATTGAGTGAGAAATTTCTCTGAAAGTTCATGTCTTTGCAAATACTTATGAAATAACATCCTCTCTTGAGGAGTATTCATAAGAGATGCTCTATCTGTTTTTTTTTGGAGAGAAATTCAATGAACCTAATGCCCTACTAGTTTTATTCTAAAAGATCTTGAGAGCTGCTGGTTAGAAGGGGAGTGAAGTGAGCGTCCCCAAATTCCTTCCTGGAGAGGTGTTTGTAAGATTTGAGAACTAATATGGATGCGGTCAAAATCAACATATGGGTCTTTAGGATTAGCAAAAGCCCTTGGAATATCATCATCAAAAGTTAGCCCCCAATGAAAATGGTTTGTTTTTACTCTTGGGCCTCCCCTGAAGTTCAGATTTAATAGCTCCAGAATCTTATGAGACTTCATCTATTTTCTGAGCATTTTACAACTTTGTTGAGATTACATCTATGTATTCCTTTACAGTGAAGACCAGAAAGGATTTATGTCAAGTGTCAAACCACCATGGGAGGTTTCAGAATCATTATCTAACTGCCATGTGACATGTTGGGAAGGATACTGGACTGGCTATCCAAAATCCTAGGTTCTAGTTCTAACTATGTCACCAACCCATTCTGTCACCTGGATTAAGTCACTTATACTTTCTAGGTCTCAGGTTCTTCAGCTGTAAAATCAAAGATTGTTTTATGAAATTATGAGCCCCACTGGTAGCCTTGAAATGTCAAGAGAACTCAAGGAAAATACCTTGGACATTAGGTGGGTTCCCTGTGCTGAATTAATGAGGACATGAGTAAGAGTGTCTTGGGATGGGACGTGCATCAATGAAGAAAATAATTGTACTGATGAGGGCACTGATCCATTGGTATACTAGAATGAAATTATGAAATTGGGCTAAAGTTCCTCTTTAGCTGTAGCATTCTGATTCTATGATATAATTTTAGGGTAAAGGAGCAAAAGTCATAATAAAAATAAATATAAGAGCTTACTGTTCTTGGCAGGGTCTTTCACCACAGCATTTGTCTTGGCTACATCATCTGCCAGTTTATTGTAATTGTTCCTCAGGCCTGCAAGGTTCTGGTTGAGATCTTTAATCTGTGCCAGGACATCTTTTGCTGTATCATTGGCTTGTCTTGCTTTGTCCTTAACAGCTTGCAATTTTGCAGCTGTATCTGTCAGCAGCAGAGAGTAGGAGAATCAAAACAAAGGGTCAGGTTATCATGGTTTCATTTGTGACTGTCAAAGTTGGATCCTTGGTTGGTTGACCTCAAGACCGTTTCTTTCCAAACAAAACAGACTGAACTTTAAGTCTCAGTCATAGAAAATGAAGATTTTTTTTTTAAGTCAAATTAAATTTTCTTGGTAACCTCTACTATGAATACCTGATTAAGTCAGAATAGCAAAGTGATTATTCTCAATGCTCACTACACAAGGGACTATGGTGATTTGCTGCTCAACATATTAAAAAGAAAAATTATTCATCAAAGTGAGGCTTCAGATCTAATCCTAATTCCCAGAGACAAAAAATGAATGGCTGGACACCTTAGCTTCAATTTTAGGACATGGAGACATTTTAAAGTATATACATAGACATTATTACTTTTCAAGTATTAAAGCATTATGAATTCTTGTAAGTCTTCTTTCATTTACTGCTAAGCAGGTGACATGGACTTTTGGAAAACTGTGATTTGCTGTTCAACATATTAAATAGAAAAATTAATCTTCATTAACTGCATAGATTCACCAAAATGAGGATTCAGATTTAATTCTAATTCCCAACATCAAAATAAATATATGGCTTTAATTTTAGGACATGGACACTTTTAAATATACACATATATGTAGATATGTATGTATGCACATAATATGCATATACTCCTCATAGCATATTATATATGTATACTTGGAGTACATATAAAGCATATATGTATATTCTGAATATAAATTATACGTATATACTTTATCACACAGACTGCATATAGATTACATATGTTTTCTTATATGGGTTATATAAAGTTCAAATGACTGTTTGTAATTATATATACCTTAATGCTTCTCTTATGTAATGATTCTCTTTTTCTTTATATTTATAGGTGAAACAGAACCACTGGAATACTAGCATGTGTATATATAATAATAATAATAATAGTATGTGTGTAATGTCTATGTGTATATTTGTAATATATTCATTTTTAGCTACTAAAACACTGGACATTCAGGGAGTACCCCTTTATTTTCTATGGTACACGTAATAAGGACTTTTGGAAAACTATTTACAATTTTAATTTCTAAAAGAAAAAACACACCACCTCTTTTTGGTAGGGAAAAATAATAGTAAACAAGCAAAACAGAAATATAACCATTTATATGTATAATAAGGGTATCAATATTTTTGTTTTATGCATGTGTATATATATATACACACATGCATATGCATCTCCTTGATCACAACATAGAGAACACTGATTTCTGGTCACTTCAATTCAACAGCTTTATATTGAGTGTACATAGCATGGGAAAAATACAGAAATATATTTTATAGAACTACTATTAAGCTGTATATTCGCTATATAATACTATATCATCAAGGCCTTTTTGAAGGTCAAAACATTTCAAATATTGGGCTTTCCCTGGGTATGTCTGTGGAATGTATTAGACTCCTGAATTGGTTACCATCATCTTGAAGCTCCAATAAAACCAGGGCTAAAGCTTTACTGATTGATTATGACTTCTTTCCTTCCCATTAATTCAAACCTTGCAGTTCGCAAAATAATATAACATAAATATGGCTATTCTTTCCTCTGAAATATAGGCCTACAGATGTTTGGTTTGGGGAAAAAGTAACAAAAATTAAACTGAAAATACTATATAGGTTGTAGTATATCTTCCTTATAAGCAAAGAGAAGAAATTAATAATTAGAAAATATTAAGTAGGTACTACCAACCATTAAGAATATTATTTTAGGGAAAAATATTAAAATTGCCAAGGTACAGATTGAAATGACCAAGCTCAATGTAGTTCTCAATCATTGCTTCTGCTTACCAGTTGGAATGACTGATAACTTTCCCAGTGTGTCATTCAAAACTTTTAGGAGGTCACCATTCTTTTCATTAGCATTTTCCAATCTGTTTTTCAGGCCTCTTAGATTATCATCATTTTCTGAAACCAGAAAAAAAAAGAGATACACATGAACATTTCTGCAGCTGATATTGTTATGTATGGTACTATCATATAGCGACAGGGGTCGGGAACCTGCGGCCTTGAGGCCTTTGAGGCTTTGAGGTCTTTGCGTGTGGCTTTTTGACTGAGTCCAAGTTTTATAGAACAAATCCTTTTATGAAGGGGATTTGTTCTGTGAAGTTTGGATTCAGACAAAGGGCAACAACTAAGGACCAGAGGGCCACATTTGGCCTTGAGACCGCAGGTTCCCCACCCCTGAATAGTCTTATGTGTCATTGATTTAAAAACAATGAAACAGGGTGAGGATGATGATAACCATGTTTTCATTAATTTATTGGAGCCTGTGCATGCACATGCTCTTATCATAATATATATACAGCATATGTAAACATGGCCTTTTAACCTCTGTAGACAGCCAACAATAATGTCAGACCTTTCTCTTATAGTCTGGACTCTGTCTGACTCATTTTGATGGTTTCCTACAGAGAACAAACTCAGTGAGAGTCAGTACTTCAGACCAAATGTAGAGAAGTATGCCTCAGCCCTGCTGGCATAGCTCCCTTTGCGTTTTGCTGTTTTCTGTAAAATTGTATTACTTGAATGGGTCATTCTCATAGGTTAGGAAAGGCCCTCAAGGGAATCTGATTATTAAACAGGCCCCCAAAGTATTGTCAGTAAAATCATCGATTAAAATGTATTTAGACTCAGAAAACAAAATCAGATAAAGAGAAAAGCAATATTTAGCACACATTTAGCTGAAGAAACTGACATTCTCCATTAGAGCTAAGTCAATATTTTTACAAATCGCCTTGCAAAGAGATTTTACAATGAAGGTTTCTTGCTACTTTTATGTACTTTCCCAAACATTGAGTAGTATAGTTTAGCTGACACAATATAAAACTGCAAATACCAGTTTTCCAGGTATCTTAAACATATATTAACTAATTTCCCTCACTTTTATTATCTTCCATTTTCACAGTTCCTCCAGTGACATTGACTATAAACAGCATGAAGCTGAGTAGCCACAAATGAAAACAGGAGAAGTAGGAGCTGCAAAACCATTTGTTTGAAAAAAGGTTCAAACTAACCATTGAATGCCTTAAGTTCACAAATTTGATTCAGATGTACATCTATTTTTTTTGGGGGGGGGAGGGTGAGGCAATTGGGGTTAAGTGATTTGCCCAAGGTCGCACAGCTAAGAAGTGTCTAAGGCTGAATTTGAACTCAAGCCCTCCTGACTCCAGGGCTGTGCTCTATCCACTGTACCATCTAGCTGCCCCTCAGATGTACATCTAAATAACCAATTTTACCTCAGGACTAAAAGAAGATTTCTACTGTCTCTTTGAGAAAAGATAATCTATCATGTGACTAATTAATGAAATATTGAAAAGAAAAGTAAAAGATTCAAACCCTGAGTTTACTATAGAATTTGTTCCTTTATGATATAAAGCAGTTCCTTTCTTGTGAAGAGTTTTTAAGGCATTATTTGTGGCCAATAATTTAAATTACAGATTGTCCTGTTAGATATATACTGTAGCATGGACAGAATGCTTCAGTCCTTATGACTTGGAGATAGGAACACTAGCTATAAATCTTGCTTGAAATATTTGCTTGAAATATGACCCTCAGTAAATCACTTAACTTCTCTTGAGTCTCAATTTCTTCATCTGTAAAATGAAAGAAAAAAATTATTAAGCCCCCATATGGGTTTAATAAGCATTGGGGATGCAAATACCAAAATGACACAATACACATAGATGACTGGTGACCAGGAAAGGGGATTTTGGTATAGGGAGTAAAAGAGATAGTGAATTGATATATAGGACAATATATTTACATGGCCTTTCCAGAAGCCATGTTGATGTTGATTTGCTTACTGTCCCCAAAGCAAGGGATAGAAGGCAGTAGAGGGAGGTCCAAAGTTGAGTGGATTACAGCCAGTTGGTGGGAGCAGAGTAATGAATCCCTTGAAGGGGTATGCATGTATTTCAATTTTCTCTATTAGAAGTTGTAATCATGTATGAACAATATTTAGAAGAAAATCAAAGCTATCAATAGTGATATGAAAAAATGCTGAAATCACTGATGATTACATAAAGACAAATGAAAACAGTTCTGAGGTACCACCTCACACCCATCAGATTGGCTAACATGACAGAAAAGGGAAATGACAAATGCTGAAAGGGAGATGGAAAAATAGGGACACTGACACACTGATGTTGGAGTTGTGAACTAGTCCAAGCATTTTGGAGAACAATCTGGAACTGTGCCCAAAGGGCTATAAAATTGTGCAAAACCTTTGCTCTAGCATGTCATTGCTAGATCTGTATCCAAAAGAGATGAAAGAAAAGGGAAAAGGATCTACATATTCAAAAATCTTTATAGCGACTCTTTTTATGGTGGCAAAGAATTGGAATTTGGAGGGGTGTTTATCAACTGGGGAACAGCTGAATATGTTGTGATATATGAGTATGATAGAATGCTATTGTGCTATAAGAAATGACAAAAGGAATGGTATCAGAAAAACCGGGAAAGACTTATATGAACTGATGCAAAGTGAAGTAAACCACCAGGAGAACATTGTACACAGTAACAACAATATTATAACAAAGATCTACTGCAAAGGTTCCCAAACTTATTTGACCCACTGCCCCCTTTCCAAAAAAAAAAAAAAATCACTCAGCGTACCCCTGGAAATCTACTTTATTTAACTCTTTAACAGTTTTTTTGAAATTTGTATCATTTCAAAAATATATAAATTAAAAAAGATTCATCTTAAATTTAATAATTTATTGTATATTTGTGGGGTTTTTTCCTGCATTGAAATTTTGATGATGCAATATTGCATCATGTAACCATATAGTATCATATTATAAACAAGTTATTACATGCACATATTCCTGCTGATACATGCTGGACTTTTCAACAATGTATGACATGCTCGCCTGCCAACACTTACTTGTTAAGACCTGTTGGCAGATTTGATCACTGATCAGTTATAACTTGCATTTTGTGTATTTATTTGGAAAATAATGTAATCAATATGACTTTAACTCAGTTTCACAACAGATGGAATATGTACAAATAGTTTTTCAAAATTTTCTTCTCTTCTCTTTTTCCCTTATGCTTCCACTATCCCCTTATATTTATTCAATGACTCCCAATTGCACCTGATGCTACTATCACCCCCCTGGATCATTCAGGGGCCCCCAAGGGGCTATATCGCCTACTCTGGAAACCTATGATTGTGAAATACAGCTACTCTGATTAAGACAATGATTCAAGACAGTTCCAAAGGACCTATGATGAAAAATTCTGTGTACCTGCAGAGAGAGAGAAATGATGAGCTCTGAATGCAGATTGGAGCATACTTTTTTCCCTTTATTTTTTTTGCTTTATTAATTTTTTTTTTACAACATGACTAATATGGAAATATGTTTTGCATGACTTCACATGTATATTTGATATCATATTGCTTGCCTTCTCAATGGGTAGAGGAGGGGATAGAGGAAGGGTGATAATATGGAACTCAAAAATATTATAAATGAATGCTGAAAATTAATTAAAAAAGAAGTTGTAATTATGTAAAATATGGTAATTGGTTCTAGCCCAATGGAAATAATCAGTACAAATTCAAATAATGCAATCATTTCACTGAATTCCCACCATCAGAACCTAGCTGTAAATACCTCTGAGACTAGGGCATAATTTCTGGAGGTCCAGTCCTTGAGAGCTGTTCCTGGTGGGAAGAAGGGGAAGGGCAGGAAGTGGTAGAGCCAGGTGCAAAATGGCCAGGGTGGCCTGCTAGATGGGATGGAGAGTTCTGGGATGGGGCTGGTTAAACATAGTGAGCTAGGTGAGTACTCATTTATTCATTCACCCATCTATCCCCAGAGACCCCAGGGCAGGAGTTCTAAAAACGAGTGGATAAGAATAGCACCTATCCCCTCGGTAGGATTGTTTGGATCCAATGAGATTATGCTTAAAAATGTTTCCCAAACCTTAAAGCACTAAAGAAATTCAGCTGGTACTATTTCTATATACAATTTCAAAAATTCACATTAGAAAACTCAAATAATAGCCTATGCTTAAACTAACATACACACACACACACACACACACACACACACACACACATATTTAATTGGGAAAGCTTTATTTTTGGGTAAAGACAGTTGATATATATTTTTGGAGCAGACTAATAATTTCATTAGTGTAAAGAACTATGGATGAGAAGCAGATTGGCACATTCTCTAAAATTTATGGTCTTAGATGCTTGGGTCTCTGAGAAGTTAAATGATTTGCTCAAGGTCACAGAGACCTTGCATAGGAGGCAGGGTTTGAACTCAGGTGTTTTTGACTCTTAGTGCAGCTCTCCAGGCAGTATGCAGCACTGCCTCTTTAATCACCAGGAAGATGATTAAATTGAGAATCATAAGGGAGAAAGATATCCCTATTGTATCCCTCACATAGGTTTATTAGGGTTTGGAAAGGGCAGTTTATTCAGGTATTAATTTCACTTAAATTCACTTTTTAAATTTTCATATAAACTTTAAAAAATTTTACTTGATGAACAAAAATTTATTTTTTTCCTCTCACTTCCTCCCATTGCAAAACAAAAACAAAGCCCTTATCACAAATATACATAGTGAAGCAAAACCAAGTTCTGCATTTTGTTGTTGTTCAGTTGTTTTTCAGTCATTTCTGACTCTTCATGACTCCATTTGGGTTTTTCTTGGCAAAGATACTGGAGTGGTTTGTCATTTCCTTCTCCAGCTCATTTTACAGATGAAGAAACTAAGGCAAACAGGGTTAAGTGACTTGCCCAGGATCATACAGCTAGTAAATGTCTGAGGCTGAATTTGAACTCAGGAAAATGAGTCTTCCTGACTCTAGGCCCAACACCGCAGCCATGTGAAACCTACCTGAATTCTTGCATTGGCCACGTCCAAAAAAATATGTCTTCATCTATAAACCAAGTGTATCACCTCTCAAGAAGTAAGTAGGATGTTTTCATCGTAGGTCCTTTGGAATCATGGTCATTGTGTTGATCAGAATTTTGTTGTTATTGTATAAATTGTTCTCTCGGTTGTGCTTACTCTATAGCATCAATTCATACAAGTTTTCCCAGGTTTCTCTGAAATCATCCCCTTTATTATAACTTATAGTACATTAGAATTTCATTACATTCATATACCATAATTTGTTCAGCCAAACTCTAACTTATAGGTATTCCCTGAGTTTCCACTTCTTTTTCACCACAAAAAGAGCTTCTATAAATATTCTTGTACATAAAGCTTCTTTTCCTCTTTCATTGATATCCTCAGGATATAGGACCAATAGTGGTATTGGCACAGTTTAGTTATCTTTTGGGTCATAGTTCTGACTTGCTTTCCAGCAATTCAGAGCTCTATCAACAGTACATTAATATGCTCATTTTCCTGCAGCCTTTTCTGTTCTTTTTTGTCAACTTTGCCAATTTGATGGGGATGAGGAGGCAGAGCCTTATATTGCCTTCATTTATATTTCTCTAATTATTAGTGATTTGGAGCATTTTTTCATATGGTTATTGATAGCTTGGGTTTCTTTCTCTGAAAGCTGACTATTTGTATCCTTTGACCATTTATCAATTAGGAAATGCCTCATATTCATATAAAATTTTATCACTACCTTAAGATTTATATCTTGGAAATGAGACCTTTATCAGAGAAACTGGGTACAAATATTTCCCCCAGCTATTTGTTTCCCTTCTAATTTTAGCTGCATCTGTTTTCTTTGTGCAAAAACCTTTTAGATTTTATGTTATCAAAAATATCCATTTTACCTTTCGTGATCATCTCTATACGTTGTTTGGCCATGAACTCTTCCACCATGATATGAAATGTAATTTCTTCCTCGCTTCTCTAATTTGTTTATGATGTCATGCTTTATGTCTAAGTCGTGTATGCATTTAGAGCAAATTTTGGCATATAGTGTGAGCATTGGTTTATATATAGTTCCTACCGGATTGCTTCCCAATTTTTTCAGCAGTTTTTGTCGAATAGTGAATAGCTGGGCTTTTAGGGGTTATTGAATATTAGGCTACTGTGTTTGTTTCCTTCTGTATTCTGTGCCACTAAATTATTCTCCTGGTCACCATCTCTATTTGGTAACCAGTACCAAATCACATTTTATGATTATTGGTTAGTAGTATAATTTGGTATCTGGTACTGGTAGGCTCCCTTCATTTCCACCTTTTTCCTCCATTATTTCCCTTGAGATTCTTGACCTTCCAGTCCTCCAAATGAATTAATTATTATTTTTTCTAGCTCTTTAAAGCAATACTTTGGTTGTTTGGTCAAGCACTGGATTAAGTAAATTAATTTAAATAGTGTTGTAATTTTTATTATATTGACTAGGCCAATCCATTCATATGAACTTTTAAAAAAGTATAGTAGGAAGCTAGCCTTTAATGAAGTGTAACTCTATTGTGTCACCAAGGTATGAGAGTGATCTGGGATTCCTCAAAGTTAGTCTAGTAGAATATAATCCCTGGCAGGTCCTACAAAGCTGGAAAGCTTTTGAGTACGAGTTTACTCTGTGATCTAAGCACCAGGCTAGCTAAGTGGGGGAAGACTGATCATCAGAGAATTGTCCACCAGTTTATTCATTTTTCCAGCCACAGAAATTAATGAAAATGGTCTACTATGAAGAGGGGTTGAAATCTTCATTGGTGAAGGGAATACCTACATAGATGAAATCATTTAGTCTTATAGGTATCAAAATATGACAGATATATAATGTAAAACAACTATATTTTATACTATTTGTTTCTATTATTTGTGTTTAAATATATTTATTCATTTTTTCCCCTCTACCCAATTACAGTTTAATGTATGGAAGGACATGAGCTGAACTTTTTTTATAATTCCTCCCAGTCTTTAATGCTCTGCTCCTGATATATGTATGAATGATGACTACTAACCTATGATAAAATAAAAAGCTTTGATGATCTTCATCCATCTCCTTGGACTTAGGAATGTTGGATTAATATCTGTGATACAAACCTAAAAGTCTTTATGAATACCATGTTCAGAAATATCACATGTAAAAAGGAAAAATAAAGTGCTAAATAGAAAATAAGATATAGAAGACTCCTAAGTAGTAAACAGTGAGAAAGAAACAAGTTGGTGGTTTGAATTACATGAACTGAGATCTCAGAAAAACCCCTTGGTAAACTTATGGGATAATATAAAATATTTATGTCTACATTGCTCATCTTTTATGCATTTCAGTGTGCTTTTGAAAATGCTTCTTCAATACTTCAAAGGACTTGTGATTTCATCAACGTAGTTATTCACTCTGTGGATACAAATTGCAATCTACCCCTGCATTTCCCCTAGTATAGTGCCTGGCACATGGTAGGAAATGATTGTTGACTGAATGACTCATTCAGTGAGATTCTTGTCCACGGTATCACATAGATCCACTCAATGTATTTGAAAGTCTTCCTTTAGGTCTTTTTTACGCTTTTTGGTTACCACTGTAGCACACAGGCTGTCCATTTGTTTGTTATTCCTTACTCTTGCCACTTAACAGGCCTACTATCTAGTTCCTCATTAATATCTCTCGAGGGAATCACTGCAATATACTTCAACATAACCATACCTACTGTATGTCTCACCATTGCCCTTCTGGTCAACTTTAACCTTCATTTGTCACAGTCAGGGTATTTAAAGATTATCAACTCTGCAGAATTGCCAGGAAACAATGGTGTTAAAGATTAAATTCCATAGGCATTTATTAATCACTTACTATGTACCAGGTACTATCCTAAGTTTTGGAGGTATATGACCAAAATGAAACAGCTTTTATTCTCAAGGAATTAATATTCTACTGGAGGAAACAACACAGACACAAATAAGTAAACAGAAAGAAATTTTAAGATGAGGGAACACCATCAACTGAGTGAAATCATAAAAAGCCTCTTTTAGGAGGTGGTGCTTCAGTTGAGCCTTTAGAGGATGTAGCAATTCTGAGAGGAAAAAGTGAAGAGGGAGAATATTCTTGGTCTTGGAGAAAAACAGTTCAAAAACATGGAGACAAGATGGAATATGTCAAGGAGTGGCTCAGGATCACTAAAGGCACTGTACAACTTCCTAAATGTGCTCCAAATTCCTCTCTTTTTCCTATTCAATTATGGGCTCAACTCACTATCAGTCTGCAATGCTCACACAGATATGCACATCTATCCACATACACAAATTCAGTGGGGTCATCTTGTAACTGCATGTCATCATCGAGGCAAATGATATTTTTTATCCATTTTATTTTTCTTGTATGAGTTACAATCTCATTGAACGTTTTGAGACTTGCTACAATCACCACACTATTATTTGCAAAATAGGCATTTGCAAGTAATAAGGTCAATTTCCCCAGAGTCTTCTTTGGTGACTCTTTGGCATTACATGATACGCAAATGGGAAGTGGTAGGAGGGAATAATGTTTCTTCAGACTCCACTTAGATATGTGCCACAATTGTGACTACTGAACTTTTAATGTGGGTGCCCCTGTGCAAGGTGAGACAGAGCTGGTAATAGTACTGGAGTGGAAATTCCATTCCCTATGCAGGGGAGGAGGAAAGTTTGTTTGCTATTGGTCACTGGCAGTTAAGGACCAATCACCTGCTTTGTATTGAAAATAAAAATATGAATCAGGGAACAGAAAATTAACAGTGCCTTTCTTTTCTCTCTATAATTGGGAAGCAACACTTCTATTGCCTCAACAAATGAGCATCTGCACTAATATTTGATAACAGATTGGATATGTGCAGTGAGATTGAATCAACAGTGGAGAATAACACTGAAATTGAAAGCCTAGGAAACTGAGAGAATGGTGGTACTTTTAGTAATATAAAAGTTTAGAAGATAGTAGGGTTTGGGGGGTGGGGAAGAATGACAAGTTCTGTTTTGGACAGATTGAGTTAGAGATGCCTATGGAACATCCAATTTGAGATGCTTAAAAGACAGTTGGTGACTGTAGCTTATGAGAGAGACTCTTTGGGAATCATCTTCATAGAGATGATTATTGGATTCCTGGGAGTTGATGAGGTCACCAAAGGAAATGGTAGAGAGGGAGAAGAAAAGAAGGCCCAGGAGAGAGACCTGTGGGTCACTCAAGATTAGCAGGCCATGACTTTTGCAAGATGAAGATTCAGCAAAGGAGACTGAGGAGTAGACAGAAGAAGAAGAGAATAATGTCATGGGGGGTGGAGCCAAGATGGCAGAGGGAAAGCAGTGACTTGCTAGAGCTCTCCCACAAACCCCTCCAAATACCCACAAAAAATGGTTCTAAACAAATTCTAAAGCAGCAGAACCCACAAAAAAACAGAGTAAAACAAATTTCCAGCCCAAGAAAACCTGGATGGCTGATCAGAAAGGTATATAGCGCTGGGCTGGGAGAGGAGCACAGTTTGGTGTGGGCGCGTAGGCCACGGTGAACCTGGAGCAGGCCTCAGAGGACTGAATCTCGGGCAGCTCTGGCAGTTTCCAGACCTCTCAACCCATGCAAGCAAAAGACAACTTAGAAGGTCATTGGGAAAAGTCTTACTGAGGTGAGAGAAGAAGCTAGGTCTCAGACTCAAGTCCAGAGTGTGCCCTTGGGGCAACAGCTGCGTTCTGGCCCACAGACTGAGGGGGAATTGAGTGGCTGATCAGAGGGGGATTGCAAGGATCTCTCTGCCAGGGCTGAGGCAGGAATCTCTTGCTTTGCCTGTGCTTGGATCTGGGTCACAGTTCTGAGGGGTGGTCCTGGGGTGAGGAGGAGTGCTGGCTCGGTGGAGCTTGTTGTGGCGGTGGAGAGGAAACACCTCACCCCTTATCATAGCACCTTGGAAGAACTGACACTTTTCAGGTCCCTAGAGGTATCTCTGAAAACAGCTGTACAAACCCCCAAAGCTTGGGACAGTACATTCTTCACATTGGAAACAGACTTTTACCTTAACAAAGAGTTTAAAACTCAAGTAATTGGTTGGGATCATGAGCAAGAAGCACAAAAAGAGTCAGACTATATTATCTTACTTTGGTGACAAAGAAGATCAAAACATACAACCAGAAGAAGACAACAAAGCCAAAGCTCCTACATCCAAAGTCTCCAAGAAAAATGTGAATCAGTCCCAGGCCTTGGAAGAGCTCAAAAGGGATTTTGAGAAGCAAGTAAGAGAAGTAGAGGAAAAACTGGGAAGAGAAATGAGAGTGATGCAAGAAAATCATGAAAAGCAAGTTAACAGCTTGATAAAGGAGACCCAAAAATAACAAATGAAGAAAATAACACCTTAAAAAATAGCCTAACCCAAATGGCAAAAGAGGTCCAAAAAGCCAATGAAGAGAAGAATGCCCTAAAGAGCAAAATTGGACAAATGGAAAAGGAAGTCCAAAAGATTACTGAAGAAAATACTTCCTTAAAAATTAGAATAGAGCAATTGGAAGCTAGTGACTTTATGAGAAATCAAGATACTGTAAAACAAATCCAAAAGAATGAAAAATTAGAAAAGAATGTGAAATATCTCATTGGAAAAACAACTGACTTGGAAAATAGATCCAGGAGAGAGAATTTAAAAATTATTGGACTCTCTGAAAGCCATGATCAAAAAGAAGAGCCTAGAGAATAATGTCATGAAAGCCCAGAGAGGAGAGAGTATCCAGGGAAAAATGGTGAAGACTAAGAAGAACCACTAAATTAAACCAAGCAATCATTGGTAACTGAAGAAGTCAGTGTTGTCTGAAGGATAAGATTGGAAACCAGAATGAAGAGAGTTTGGAAGACTGTGAAAGGGGGAGGAGTGGAAGCACTGAGTATAAGTGGCTTCCTTAAAGAGTTGAACCATAGTGAGAGGAAAGGTATACAGGATGACAGCTAGTGGGGATAGTAGGATAAGGAAACTCCTGCCACCAATGTAGGCCAGTACCTTTCTGTAAATAATAAATGAATCACCTAGGGCCCTGAGAGGCTGAATTACTTGCCCAGGGTCACCCAGCGAATAAGTATTGGAGGTAAGCCTTTAAACTAGGTCTTCTCGACTCTGAGGGTATCCACTATACCAAAGTGGTTTGGTAATTATCCTGGAATGTTTGACTAGTTTTCAATAAATCTAGACTATATATATTTTCTTATTTTTTATACTGCTAGGTCCAGAAATTAGGCTAGTTAATTTCCTTTTTATGTTTTCAAATCATTGTGCTTTCAGTCCTCACTTTTCAACTGAGTAACTATAGCATCAGGCTCATTTTTATGGATTTTAATAAGTTTTGGTCTCTCTGGACTCCTTAAATTTGAATATTCAAACTCTACCTAGTTAATTTTTTCTTTAAATTCCTCAAATGCATTTTTAATTGTTTTCTTAATACAAATAGGGTACAAATAAATGCCTTGAGGGAGTCCTCCATTCACACAAGGGAAATTTTTAGAAGTGCTATTAATTTTAAGAGACCTGATTAAATGGAACTTACCACCAAATTACCATTTAGACATTATTTTGCATTGAACGTTTTCATTATAGTGTGTGGTAGTATGAACTATGAACTACGTGCATAGATTTCACATTATATCTGACTGTGCCTCTACCACTCTGCTGAAACAATTCTTTCCAAGGTCATTAGTGATCTCCTTGCTACATCATTTGATCTCCCCCCACCCCTTTCTTTATCTTTCTTGACTTCTCTGTATCATCTAAGATGCTGGATCAACTCTTTGTTCTTGATACTCTGTATTCACTTGTTATACACAACATGACATTCTTTCTGGTCCTCCTCTTACTTTTTTCACTGTCTTTTCTCTGCATCTTTTTGCTATTTCCTTATGTTCCTCCCAACCCTTAAACAAGAATGTCTTCCAAAGATTTACCCTTGTCTCTTTTATCTTCTATTAACTCTCTCTTCGTAATATCCTACACTGCCCTATCTTCAATTATCACCTCTATAAAGTTGAGCACAAAAATCATTATTTCTATCCCTGACCTGTCCCCAGAACTCCAGTTTAATATTTCCAACTGCCTGCGTGACATCTCTACTTAAATATCCCACCAGGACCTAAAACTCAACAATTCCAAGCTGAGTTCACCTCCGCATCAAAAACTTCCCTTCCTCTGACACCTCTGTTTCTTTTGATAGTACTACTATTCTCCAAGTCATGTAGTTATGGCACTTTCCTGCTGAAGAAGCTGCAGGGGCTCCCACTTGCCTCTAGTATCAAATTCAAACATCTTTGTTTAGTATTTAAAGTCCTTACTAATATGGCTCCAGCCTATATTTCTAGGCTCATTTCATATTCTTCTTTCTCACTCAAGTTGTATTTCAAACAAACTGGCTTAGTTGTTGTCTCCCAGACACACCATTCCATGTACCACCTCCACACCTTTGAATGGACTGCCTTCTTGCCCTGCCTTGAATACTGTTCCTTATCACCTTTTTCTCTCAGAATTTTCAGCTTTCTTTCAGACTCAGTCAAGTTCCTGCATCATAAGATCATCAGTTTGGGACTGGAAGGGATGTTGGAGATCATCAAGTTCAAATCCCTCATTTTATGGATGAAGAAACTGAAGTTGAGTGAAGTTAGGCAACTTGCTGAAGCAGGATTTGAACTCAGGTCTTCCTAGCTCCAAGGCCATCACTCTATCTACTGAACAACCTCACTGCCTCACGAGGCCTTTGATGATCCCTTCCCCTACCCCATCCCCTGCCAAAAAAAGTGATTTGCTTTGATTATACTTATCTCTGAATATATTTCACCCCCACTTCCCCCATAAAACATAAGCTCCTTGAAGACAGGGGCCATTTCAGTTTTGCTTTGTAGCTACAGGTCTAGCACTGTGCCTTGCACATGGTAGTGGTTTAAAAATACTTGTTTAGTGGATTAAATAGAATCTTTGACTGTTCCCTCTTCCAATCCCAGTCTTATAGTTAGCTGCCAAGTTTTTTCAACTTGACCTCAACAAAATTTCTCTACCTCTCAACTCCCAGTACTGTCCTGTTCAGGCTCTTATCTCTTCTGACCAAGGATTTTATAATGGTCTCCTATCCAGTCTCTGCATCTAATCTATATTCTCTCTAATCCATTCATCACAGCATTGTCCAAAGTATAACAAATAAAGTAAAAATTAATCCTGTAGAGGCCACTTAAAGGCTTCTACAATTGAGCTATAAATGACTTTCTAGTCTTATCTCATAATACTTTCCTTCAAATAATCTACATTCCATTCTGACTGTTATTATCTATTACTGTTTTCATTGGGCTATCTCATATCTCTATGCCTTTCCTCACCTGTACCCTATATTTGAGTGAACTCTCCATTTCTATGTTATCTCCATTTATTAAAGTTCCTTCTTCCAAAGCTCACGTACAATTATGCGTATATATATGAATATGTGTATGTATATTTCTATGTGTCTCTCTATCCTAGGCTAGGTTAGTCTTTGGACAGTGACAGTGTAATGGGTCTTTCCAGCTTGATAAGACCTGCCTGAGCTTCTATTCTTCTGGCAGAACTTCTGAGAGTCCAAGGTCATCTCCAAAGGGTTTTAATTACCTCTTTAGGTCTGGTATTCCTGATCTTTTTTTGTGCCATGAACATGTGGGCAACCTGGTGTAGCTTATGGGCCCCTTCTTAGAATCATGTTTTTAAAAGCATAAAATAAAATACATAGGATTACAAAGGACACCAATTATATTGAAGTTCAATTAGCAACATATTGAAAGGTCTAAGTTCATGGACCTGAGATTAAGAACCCCTGGTCTAGAACATTAAAAGGCTTCATTTGCAGAAAAATCAAGCTGAAAAATTAACATATCTCTCTTACCCTACAAACTTCTCATGAATTCAGTTCCATAATTCAACAGCCATTAAGCATAAGGGGTCCATGACACAAAAAAGCTAGGAACCCAGACCTCGAGTTCATTAAAATCTTTTGGAGGTAACCCTGGGTTCTTAAAAGTTCTACCAGAAGATTGAAAGCTTAGGTAATACTTACTGGTCCTACCAAGCTGGTAAAGCACACTGCATGGCTATGATCCAACATGAGCCAGGCACTGTACCGGGGTAGTGAGTATAGAATGGTTTAAAAAATTGCTACTGTGGGGCAGCTAGGTGGCACAGTGGATAGAGCACTGGCCTTGAAGTCAGGAGGACCTGAGTTCAAATGTGGCCTTAGACCAAACACTTGACACTTACTAGCTGTGTGACCCTGGGCAAGTCACTTATCCCCAATTGCCTAAAAAAAAAAATTGCTACTGCCCTGAATCCTAGGAAGAAGGAAACAGGGAGGTGACAGATAAAATAGATGAACACATAAATAAATGCAAAGCAATTTGAAGAGGGTGACAGCATTAACTACTGGAGAATTAGGGTTAGACTTCCCCGAAGAGGTGACATGGAATCCCAGGACAATCCACTAGGGACCTTGTTGAATCCTTCAGTCAGTCTGAATAGAGCAACAGGTTCCATCGCTGTTCCTGAATATGTTTTCAACTCAAAAGGAGGCACTAATTTATCTCATAACTTTCAATTGTCAATCTGTACCAGGTCTTACATCCATAAGCACAATGATATTATGTCATTATGACATTCAATCAGTGTAGTGTATCTTAGCTCCAAATCTCAAATTCACAGAAAGGCAAATTTGTTTTTAACAGATGTATAGTCAAAAATTTAAAAAGCAAGACAAATTGCTGCTGGCAAGGTCAGGCTCCCTCAAGGCAAGAAGAGTATATAAATGGCAGTGGTGCAAACTCACTCTTGTCTGCAGCTTAT
Organism: Vombatus ursinus; assembly: GCF_900497805.2. Classification (NCBI taxonomy): domain Eukaryota; kingdom Metazoa; phylum Chordata; class Mammalia; order Diprotodontia; family Vombatidae; genus Vombatus; species Vombatus ursinus. The sequence continues at coordinate 21,804,240 of NW_020946557.1, read as the reverse complement.
GAAATAAGTCACCAAAAGGCAAATCATTAGATGTAGGTACATACTTGCCTGCCATTTTTATTCCTTCTGAGAGAGAGAGAGAGAGAGAGAGAGAGAGAGGGAGAGGGAAGGAGAGAGAAGGAGGGAGGAAGAGAGAAGAGAGAGAGTTAAAGAGAGAGAGAGATGACTAATCTCCATTTTAATAGCTGCTGTCAAGAGTTCTGCTCTGTAAGGCCTATTTCAGCAGTTTTCAGTGGTAATATATGGCATTTTCCTGATTAACAACCATTTTATAACTCGTGTAATTGGCCACAAATCAGGAAGATGTCATAATGTAGCAAGAAAACAGTCCCATCTCCATCATAGCCTTAGCTTGGCTTCTTGGAGGATATATGATTTGAGGAGTTGGTAGGTTTTCATTATTTTAACTAGTATACTACCTGAAGTGCGAAAAGAAAAATTCAAAATGAATGATCACTCCCGTCTCCTTTCCCTTTATATATTGGCCAATATTAGACTTACTTTCTGGAAGACCCTCCAGGATAAACTGAATTTTGGAAAGACTTTGGAGCAAAGCAGCAATTTAACCCCAACATTCTCTGCTGATGCTGAACTCTAGTAGGGGTATGCTGGGGAAGTCAGAGTGGAGGGAGGAATTGAGAGAGGTAAAGTTTTTTCTATAAAGTAATGAGATTAATTATTCAATCATGTAGGAAAAAGCACTTTAGAGCCTGGCCTTGTATGTTATAGGCTTTCCAGGTTCCTGTGCAATATGTGCTGCAAGTCATTAGGTAAACAGGGAGCATAAATTCACATGTGGCATAAACAAAATTCAGGTCGAAAAAGGCATTTTTTGTGATGGGATTTTACTGTACTAGAGCCATTTCTAAAGGGATAGAAGTGTATAATAGCCATATTAGCCTCAGCTGGAGATAAGAAAGACTAATTCAGACCATACTGGACTCAAAGGATTGTGATTATAAGTAGATGAAAAAGTGAAAGCTGCTTGGAATGGGGACCATTCACAGAACACTGAAACACACGAATGGAGAATCTCAGTCTTCGAACCACTTTAGGCACAAGCAGTGTGTCTAAGTGCATATGGAGGCACTTAGGATTTTAACATCTTTTACTTTGATTGATTTAGTCCTTACTAAAGCCTATAAATGCTTTGTAGGGAGTCTGACAGAGACACAAAATTAATGTTGAAGATTCCAGATAATAATAGGGAGGCTTATTTGGTTTAACCTGAAGTTAACACACATGCTGCCTAACAATTATGTTTTGATGGCTGTTCTGGAATGCTGGGTGCTTTATTGATTATGCTAATTCTGATTTGATTGCTTTGTGGTAGGTGTTGCTATTGCCTGGTGGGTGATTCTGTAATTTAATATCGTGTCGATCAATATTGGAATAGGTCGGATTAATTCAGTGCTCAGATGCTGAATAAAGCTGAACTGTGAATGAGTTGATACTGAAATATGTTAAATTGATTTTGATTTGGTGTATGAACATTAATATCTTCATCATGGATTATATTTGCAATGTACACTTAGTATTACACTGAAGTCTCTCTAGTTGATGAGATCAGAAATTAAAGGCTAGAAAAGACCTCAGAGATCATCTGGTCAAGTCCCATCTGAGATGAGGAAACTGAAAGCAAAGGCAGGTTAAGAGATGTGCACAGTCACACAAATTAGTAAACTTTCATTAACATTTGCAAAATTAATTATATTAAAGAAGTCAAGGACTTGTGGTTCACATTTCTATGTGATGCTATTTCAGTTTGTCTTAAACTTCAGTTTAACCTTCAAGTGTTGTTTCCATCTCATTATAAATAAGTTGTGGGTTTAAAGAGGTAGTTGTAGACATTTCAACTTCATATACTTTGGAAAAGTTATATATTGGGAGAGTTCAAATATTAAAAAATAGTAAAGTACTTTGTATTGAAAAATTACATGATCTTTAATTTTTCTCTGAAATGCACTGGGAAGCTTTGGTCACTTAGGAAAATACATTGGCATAATATATATTTTTAGGCTGACATTCTCTAGGGTTGCATCTGTTTGGACCAGATGTATGCCTTATGTACAGTCCAGGCTGAGTTTGGATTTTCAGCGTGGAATTGGAATGAGGCATTCTCTCATTTTTATAGGAGTGAACTCCTAAGGGTAATAAAGTTTTCTTAAGGCAATTCAATAGATATTTCATAGGGTTAAGATTAAAGACATAGATACAATGGACTCCAACTCACACTTCACAATTCAGCAGATACTCATCACTTCTTGCCTCTCTAAATTGTTTGTCCATAGCTGCCAGTTACATTGTACTGCTTTTGAGTCTGGCCAGTACTTTGGGGTGGCCGCAGAGAGAAATGCTTGAAGGACATTCTACAAACTGTTCTGCTACCTTGCAATTTAGAATCAATAAGATTTAATATTTTATCTAGATGCACTACATTTCGAACCAGGCTCCTCCGATGTGCTATTCTTATCAGAGTAACTCCATTTCATGTTATACTTATATGTGAGCCTGAGGCTTTTTCATCATTAGTCTTGCTGGCTTCCCATGTGTCCCTATGTGTTCTCTGACCTGTTTAGCGTCAAACTAAAACGTTCACCCAGGTTAAGAACCAATGAAACAACAGAGACATTCTATCAGACTTGATGTTTATCAAAAACAAACAGTGGTCTCATTTAAATCTTAGACAGCTTATAATTATCAATGATGAATAGCAACTATGATGTATGGCTATGAAAAAACACAACTGTGTTTTTAGATATTTAAACAAGCCAATAAACAAATTTGGAAAATAAATATGTAATATTCCACAAATAAGTGTTTAGGAAAACAGAACTAATACAAAATACCAAAAGAAAGGTAGATGTGACACCATTCAGTGGTTTTATACTCTTAAATTCAATCTGAATCAAAAGAATTGCTCCTTGAATAAGAAAAAAAGTAGTTTGAAAATAAAAAAAAAATTTCCCAAAATTCTGAAAGCCTCTTTGGAAAATGTGCCACAGTAACAATGCTGAAAGTTTCAGATAGGCAATTATACCCCACCTGCCAAAATGTCTCATCCAAATGTAATTGGCGTGGTCCTTTTTCATTTTCATCTTTTAAGATAAAGCATAATATTGATTCCCACTGTTAAAAACTTATACTACCTCATTTGAAAATAGGCAAAGTGACTCTTCAGAGCTTATGCTTATAAAGAATTATGGGTTGTCTCTCATATGATACAAGCAAAAATGCATAATGATGCTTTATGACACGTAAAGTATTTAGAGGTCTGGGGAGGAAAGTTGCTTTAGGTAAGAGATCAAAGAATTGCTACGTAACTAAACAGATATCAAAGGAACTTCTAAAAATATTCCTGTTCTTAAATAGATGACGATGGAGAAATAGGATGGTGTCATGGATAGTAAACCAAGCTCAGAGTTTCAAGTCCCACCTTTGAACACATACTGGCTATGTGACCCTGAGAAAGTTACATAATCTCTTGGTGTCCTAAAAGCAACTTACTAAGACTAGACATTGCAGAGTACATACAAATCTACATTGTTGGGGCAATTTTCTCACTGGTAGTTCTTAATACTAATGTAATAACAGGTCCAGTCTGAAAATATAAATGAGGAGAAGTTCTTTCACCAAATGTAACCACAGTTCAACTTTATATGATAAATGGGTGTCATGCTTACCTTTAACATCATTTGCTAGCCTCTTAGCTTCATTTAGAACTCTGAAGCTCTTCTGAAGAGAACCCTTGGCATCATCCTTTAATGAACCCTGGGGACCAGATGCCTATAGACAAAAGAAAGAATATCGTGTACCTAAAAATATTCAGTTTCCTTTGGTATAAGCTGAACGGTTTGTCATTATAAAAATAGAGTATCTAGGTTAAATCATGGAAATATCGAGTAATAGTCAATAAGTTCCTAATTTTCTTCCATTACTCCTATAAGATGGAATGAACAAAAATGTTATTGCTTTATGAATTTAATGCATTTTATAAGACCATTGTACAGATAATAATCCAATTAAATAGATAAAGCAATTTATCAGTAAATTAGGAACAAAGAATAGAAATGACTTTAATAACCTTAATATGCTTTTCTCATCCCAATTATCTTAATTTTCTGCAAAACTAAAATAATAGTACAATGCCAGTTGCATCCCAGAGAGGAAGCAGAGATAGCAACAAATATTCTCAGCATAGCTAGTACCAGCCTAGGATAATGGTTGATTAAGACCATTCATGGGATCTATCTATATGATAGGTAAAGGCACACAGTTGTGTGGGAAAGACACAGCATTTGTAAGTATAGTTAGCAACTGCTAATTACCCACCCTTAATTCACTATGGTGATTGAATCCTGTTTGGCATGGTGGTTAAATTGGATCCTAAGTGTATTTGTGAACCTGGAGTTTTGCGGAGTGAATGAATAATGAGATGTGCAAGAGATGGCATGCTATGGGTCATCCGACGCCATGTGGAATGGAGGGAAGGAAGGAAGGAAGGTGTCTAAGTTTGGGCTGTTAGAGCAGATACTAGTCACTGAGAGAGGCCATTAGGTGGTACAGTGGACAGAGTACTTGATCTGGAATTAGATAGACTTGAGTTCAAATCTTGCCTTAGACACTAACAAGTTGTCTGACCTCAGGAAAATCACAGCCTCTCTCAGTCTTAGTTTCCTTAACTGGAAAATGAGAATAAGGTGTCCTGGGATCATTGTGATGACCAATTAAGGTAACATGCTAAGTGTTTTGCAAACCTTAAAAGTGGTATATAAATGCTTGCTATAATGATGATGATGATGGTGGTGCTGGTGATGAAGGGTGTCCTGGTACTTACCTTCATGGCCAATTTCCTGCTAGGGGCATAGGGAACAGGGTTCTAAGCAGTTGTATGCTAGTAAATATTCAACAATTGGTTATTCAGAGAAAAATGTATACAGGATATACTTATAATATTTTTCCCATCATTTTAAGTTTAGAGTGCCAGGAGTGGGGAACCTGTGGCCTTGAGGCTACATGTAGCATTCTAGTTCCTTGGGTGCAGCCTCTTGACTAAGTCCAAGTTTTATAGAACAAATCTTTTTATTAACGGGATTTGTTCTGTGAAATTCGGATTCAGTCAAATGGCTGCACTTGGGCCCCAGAGGGCCACACGTGGCCTCAAGGCCACAGATTTCCTACCCCTGCTAGACAATAAACCAAAAAACAATTGAGTGCTGAATTGTAGCATTTGCTGATTTTTGAGGTGCAAATGCTTGCACTGAAAATCTAACAATTGGTTCTCTGGAAGTCAGCTTGAGCTATATATGGCACCTATGGCAAGTGTGTCTCTAATGTGACAGTATGAGTTGCGGAGAGAGCATACCAAGACCTGCCTCTAAACTAAGATATCAAGTTATAGGTTTTCTGATTTGTTCTGGTGCTGGCCAGAATCATTTCTCCAATATGAAGCTTTGGCTTATTCCTATGTTCTGTTAGACATTTTTCCTTTCTTCAGACATTGGGAAAAAAAAAAGGTTCTTCTTCTTCTCCTCCTCCTCCTCCTCCTGCTGTTGCTGCTGCTGCTACTGCTACTGCTTCGAATCAATCGAGCAACTAGCTGGAGCTGTGAATAGAATGCTGAGCCTGAAATCAGGGAGACGAGTTCAAATCTGGCTTCAGACACTTACTAGCTATATGACCCTGGGCAAGTCACTTAACACTGTTTACCTCAGTTTCCTCATTTGTAAAATGAGTTAGAGAAGGAAATGGCAAACCACTTCAGTACTTTCGTCAAGAAAATCTCAAATGGGGTCACAAAGAGTAGGACATGACGGAAAGTGACTGAACAACAACAACAAAAGTGAATCAGTAATTACAAAACTAAAACTGCTTTGTGATGATAACTTTGAATTGAACCACAAAGGTCTAGTTACACAGATTCTATTTTTAAACCAAAATTAGATAAAAGTGACGCAAAGATAATTGGGGAGATAACCAAAGACGAGCTTTGAAACCTGCATGACCACAAATTTTCAAGCTGATTCTTCCTGGACATTTGTTCTGCAAGATGTAAACAAATAGTCCTTCATGCATACATTTTAAATTACAATAATTTCTAATTTGTAGAAATGTTCCAGAATTCTAAACCCACATTGTTCAAGTTCTAAATCCAAAAGGAGAAGCAATATAGTGTTGTGGATAGAGAGCTGGTCTTGGAAGCTGGAGAGACCTACCTCTGACATATCCTGGCTAAATTAACAAATTTCTTCATCATCTAATCTCTCAGGACTCCCGGGAAATTCTCTAAGATTATACATGATAGGGAAGTTGCTGATCTACATTTGTTGAGGGAGTTTACACAACTTAGTTCCTTTAACCAATGAAATCATGGATCTGGACCCAAAACAAAACAATAAATGAATTGAACTTGGGTCATCCCAGATGTAGCATTGTACTGAAAAGATTCCTGCAGTCACCATCAGGTTCTATCAATCTCATCCTTTGCATCTTAAGTCAGAACAGGTTGCAGGATTAAGCACTTTTGTAGTTAAATTCTACATTAAAATGCAGAAGACAAACACATTTAAATCAATTAATCCCATATAAGTTCAGGAACTGTGGGACTCATCAAGCAATTTTATGAAATTGATTAAAGAGTGCATCAGAAGTGCCTTTATTGAAGAAAGGGCAGCTATGTGGTACAGTGGATAGAGTGCCAGGCCTGGAGTCGGGAAGTCCTGAGTTCAAATGTGGTCTTAGACACTTACTAGTCACGTGACCCTGGGCAAGTCATTTAACCTCTGTTTGCGTTAGTTTCCTTTTCTATAAAATGATCTGGAGAAGGAAATGGCAAACCACTTCAGTATCTTTGCTGAGAAAACCCCTAGAAGGGGTCACAGAGTTGGACACAACTGAAAGGACTAAACAACAGAACAACAACATAATGGAGAAAAAACAAGTAACAATATAGAAAAGCACCATAGTGTGCAAGAAAGAGCACTGGACTTTGAGTCCAAAGAACTGGATTTGAATCCTGCCTCTGATGCTGTGCTACCTATAGCACAGTTAGGTGGATAGAGGACTGGATTTGGAATAAGGAATACTTGAATTCAAGTTGGACCTTAGACACTTGTTAGTTATGTGAACCAGGGCAAGATATGTAACCTCTGTCTGCCTCAATTTCCTCAACTGTAAAATGGGAATAAAAATAAAACCCAACTCCCAAGATGGTTGTGATGATCAAATGGGATAGTTGTAAAGTGTTTAGTATAATCCCTGACACATAGTGAGTGCTTAATAAATGATTATTTTTTTCCTTTCTCCCTCCCTCTTTTTCTTCCTTCCTTCCTTCCTTCCTTCCTTCCTTCCTTCCTTCCTTCCTTCCTTCCTTCCTTCCTTCCTTCCTTCCTTCTTTCCTTCTTTTTTTCTCCCTTTCTTCTTGGAGGATGAGAGAAATTCATATTGGAGCAGGCACTTGAGCTGAGAACCTTGAACGGACCTAGGGATTCTGTGAAGCAGAGGTGAGAAAGGTCAGCATTCTAGGCATGGGGGATAGCCTGGGCAAAGGCATGGAAGTGGGAGATAGTATGGGAAAATGTAAGTATGTCTGTTTGACTGAAACACAGAGTGCAGAAGAGGGATTAATATGAAATCACCAGTCATCACATATGGCAGGCAAGAATCCTAACACTGAATCACCCATGTGAAATGTAGATACAGCTTAAGTCTGGAGGTCGAGATGGAATTGGTAATTTTCAGTAGTCCTCCCATGGAGCCTCAAGGGAGAGTGGGAGTACTTCTCCTCTGTCCATTATTCCTATCAGTGCTGTGAGGCCATGAACGCAAGTTCCTTCTTCACACTAATTCTCTTCCACAAGGCAAATTTTCAAAGACTGTTATCATAATCCCTATCCCAAGTATTCGCCCTCTGCTCAAGGTTATTTTTAGTTCCTTAGACTGATCCTCATATGATAAAATCTCAAATGGGATATTTATAGGTGAATTCCTCTAGGCCCTAACTCATAACCTAGTTATTACTAGTCAACACATAGTTCTAACAAGCTTATTGATGTGTTTTCCCTAACAGGTGAGTAGTAATAAATTAAAAATGATTGTGGGGATGGGTAAACTAGTAGATGTTTGTTCACTGATAGCAGCAGGGAGAGTTCACAGCCTGATCGTAAGTCAAGAGACAACTCTCCCCCCACCCCCCCAAAAAAAAGAATATACACAAGAACTAGAAAATACAATGACATGAGGTCATTTAATGTAGGGGCAAAAAGCTTCCCACATTTTAATGACCCTAAAGGCAAGTTCTTTAGTCTGGGTTTGTGGAATATTCTCACAAAGCGCAATAACTGATTTGTATAATTATGTCCTGAGTCATCAAAAATGTTAAATTATACTCCATATGACTGTTTAAGACTGTAAGTTGCAGAGCAATCTGCATCGATAGGAAAAATTTTCCTCATTAAGTGTTCCCTAGTCTGATGAAATTACAGATTTCTACCCATCAACAAAAGGGGAAAAAGCCCCTGTTTAAGAAGCCTGAGAAACATGCAGTGCATTTGAGAGAGTTCCATCACAAACTGCTGAAATGAGATAAGTTCTGATGTTGGAAGCAATAAGCTTCAGTTATACGGCAAATGTGCTTAGATTGAATATTTCATTTATTCCCTTGCTCTTCTGGATAAATGAAGCATTATCAGTTAAGCAAGCAAGCAAGTATACAACAATTATTTCTTATGATCCAGGAACTGTGCTATGTACTAGGTACACAAACACCAAAATGAAACAGTCCTGCCCATAAGGGGTTTGCATTTTACTGAGCACTCTCAACTGAGTATATAACAGATCCTGATTCTTGTTCCATTCATCAAATTATCAAAAGTTTCACTTAAAATTGGACATTTTTCTATTCTAGCCCTTTGAGTGGGCTGAATCAATTATCCTGGGAATGATGGCTGGATCATCCTCTCTGCTGGTCCTTTCATCTTAAAATAGTTGAAAATTATATTATTCCTTTGAATTCTTCCAGGAAATAAATTAATGAGGCCTTAATGCTTCAAGAAGGGCACTGCCATTTTGAGTAAAAAGATCAACCATAATATAAGTGTTGGTGACATGTATCTTCTAAGTTTAGAGAGTAAACCTATGATAACTAACTGATGTTAGTTGAACGAAGCTGTTTCAATCTATTAGAATTTTAAGTTTCCTTTTTAGCACTACTTGATGTCATTGAAGCATATCACTAATCTCAGGACTAGTAAAGAAGCATTTAGGAGTATTTTTTCCTAGTTAATTATAGTTCATACATATTCATAAATAGAGTATCAAAGTCTGTGGGCAATGTTTATGGCATATGTGTCATATAAATTAAGCTACTGGTGCTGGGATATAATTTTTTCAACAATTTTTAGCAGCTTTATCAGAAGGCTGTGTTGTAATGGGAACACTCAGTAACAAGAACTTTAGGATTTTTTTTCTTGGACATTTGGGGTAGTAATTGATAGAAAAAATGTAGATTCTATCATGGGGAAAGAAGTGGGAAAGGATGACTAATCTATTACTACTATTCTATATTATAATAATTTTTTGTGTTATGTATGTAGTTATATGTGTACATGTTGTCTCCCTCATTAAATTTTAAGATCTTTGAGTCCTGGGATTGTTTCACTTTTGTCTTTGTATCACCAGTTATTAGCACAATGCCTGGTAAGTGTTGAATAAATGCTTTTTGATTGATTGATTAATATAAGCAAGTACTAATGTTCTCCTAAGCTATCTATCAGTCCAGCAAACCCTTTTAGATTTTTAATCAAAAAGCATCTTTATCATCATCGGGTGCTAGAAATAGTGTTAGATTTGTAGTCAGGGACTTTAGGTTCTAATCCTGGCTATAATATGTGTGACTTTGGGTAATCTGCTTTACTTCTTTAGGTTTCATTTTCTTCATCTGTAAAATGAAGTAGGTGGATGAGATGATCTTGAAGATCTCCTTTAGTTTTCAATATATGATCCCTTGATGATCATTAGTGTTATTATTTTGGGGATACTGGCTCTGACTATATTGTTTTTAATTTTATTTCTGAATATTCCCTTAGAAATTTCTTTCCTAGGAAAAGTGTTCATTATTAGAGATCATCATTAATATTCACAGAAAGTATGGGTTCTAAGAAGATGCAGGATGGTATTTTCTAAGAAAGACGAGCAATTTAAAAATCATTGACATGGTCTCTGACCTGCTTCATTTATGCTCTGTTCAGCAAATGACTTATTCTAGAAAACAAGTCTGGCATATTTCCACTATGGTTAATGTGCCAAGAGAATATGCAATTTAGATGATTTCATATTTAAATTCTTCTATATAAAGAAAACTGTTCAAGTATATAGAAGAACACGCACACATACATATGCGAGTGATTATCTGCTCTGTTTCTATCAAGGACAGTTCAGAGGAAATTGACTTAAATTTTGGCAGGAAGTAGCAAAGCTGAAAGTTAGGAAAAATCTTTAAACAATAAGAACTTTTTGACTGAGTTGTGAAAAAATGGGATGCATTTGTCCAACGAGATGGTGGAGTAGCCTTCTCTGGATGTTTTAAAGGATATAATTTCTGTGATGATATTGGCTAGCAATTATCTCTTAATTAGTACGTATGATGATCTTTTTCTTAGTCTCCATCCTTTTGACTTTGTGTTGGCTTTTGTCATTTCTGACCACACGTATTTCCCATGAGTACTTTCTCATCCCTTGGTTTCTGTGAGACTACTCTTTCCTAGTTCTCTTCGTGCATGTTTGATTGATTCTTCTCAGTCTTCTCAGATTTACCATCATCTTTCTCCTGCCCCCTATACCCAATCAGTCAATCATGATTGTTCATCCTACCCAAAAATTTCTTCCATCCATTCCCCTCTCTCCATGCACATAGCAACTAACGTAGACTAATGCAGGAGATTCCTAACTGGTCTTCCCACTTCCAGTCTTCACACTCGAAAATTCAACCTCCACAGGCCCGCCAAATAATTTTCCAATGGGAGATGTCTAACAGTTACTCCTCTGTTTAAAACCAACCAAACAAACAAACCCAGAACCTGACAACCCTTTAGTGAATTTATATTGTCTCTAGAATAAAATAAGACTTCTCAGCTTAGCATTTAAAGCCTGTCTCTAGATTCCTTTTTCCTAGGCTTATTTTACATTACTCCTCTTCTTGTTGTCTATGTAGATTTTCTCTCAAAATCAGCACTGAAACTCTGCCCCTCTCAAAAACAATCTTTGCTCAAGCTGTCCCATCCATCTCACTTTTGCCTGATAGAATCTTTAGTTTCAAGGCTTAACTCAGGCTCTAAGATGCAAAGCCTTTCCTGGTTCCTTTCTTTGTTAGTCATCCCTCCTTTCTCAGATTTTCTTATACTTATCTATTTACACATTATATCCCCAGGGAAACACAAGGTTTTCAAAGACAAAAACTAAAGGTTGGTTTTCTTTTTTTCTTTTATCTTTGGGGATGAATTGGAAAAGTACCAAGTATCTGTTTTTAAAGTGTTCTGATGGATTATGTATACATAAAAAGGAGCATTTAAAAGGAAAAGATAACTCCCTAAGAAACTCCTCCTTTTCAGATCTTCTTAGTTGCTAGTCTTTCCACCTTTCTGAAATTATCTTATACTTACACATTGTATCCACCCAAAAATGTAAGCTCCATGAAGGCAAGGATTGTTCTATTTCCACCATATACATTTTTGTTGAATTGAATTGAATTGGAAAAGTGCTACGTGCTTGTTTAAAAAGTGATGTGTGTTTTAAAAATAAAAAAAAACAGATGTTTAGAAGAAAAGAATAACACTCTAAGAAACTATACTTGAAAGCAGTAACCTCTAGAATGGAAGGGAGAGTAAGGTTTGTAGAATGAAATGAGCAGAACCAAGAGAACATTGTATACAGTAACAGCAATATTGTTTTAAGGACAACTTTGAGCAACTAAAATAATTTTGACTATTATAAATACTAAAATTAGCTACAAAGGATCTATGAAGGAAGACGCTATCTGCATCCACAGAAAGAACTGATAAATAGAAGTGTGTATAGAATAATTTTACATATATACATGTTTGTGTCTAATGGTAGCCATGGGTGGGGGGAAGGGAAGAAAAAAAAAGGAAAAACTTTAACATATACACACACACACACACACACACATATTTAAAAGGAATAGCATGTACATAATAGATTTGCAGTTTCATGTGCAATCATCTTTTTTTTTTTCTGTGCTATGGAAATACTTGTTTCATTTCTTCAGTTCAGAACTAAATTTAAAAAAAGGACTCTTTCAAGGAAACTCAAGAGAAGAAGCAAGAAATCCCACACTTCTCTCATGTGTCATTCCTTTTGATATGTTAAGGAAACAAAGTAATTATGAACTAGTTGGTTTTTTTGTTTTGTTTTGTTTTGATCTTTGCTTCTGAGTGTTTAATTTGAGACAAAATCTTGAAGAAAAAAAGAAAAAGACCAGGAGAGATTCTGTTCTCTCAGCTGGAGGAGATTAGCCTTTTGATGGCTGGGGTAGATGTTAAAAGTGACAACCCTTCAGCTTCCCAGACACTGCCTCCAGCTCTCAGGAGTGAGCCAGACTGCCAAGACCAGCTCCCGCAGCAGTGCTAGAAGGCGGGGCAGCTGCAGACTAAGGTGGGATGCCAGAATCATTCCTAGGAATATAGATTTAGAGAGGGGACCTCTGAGGGCTTCTCGTGAAACCTCCTCTTTTGACGGATGAGAAGATTGAGGTCCAGGAGATTAAGTACAAGGTCGCTGAGAGTTTATTATTATTTAGAGTGCTGGCATAGTCCATTTAACATCATTAATTGTTTCTTGGAAACACACTAGTTGAAACAATATGACAAGTGGCAGACAGGTTCCATAAAGGTGAGGGTTTTACAATGTTAGGCCAGGCTTGACTAAATTAGATTAATTTTAGTAGTAGACAGGATTGTGAGCCCTACCAATAAGGAGCTTAAAATCTAATGGGATAAAACACATATACAGATAAATACAAAATAAGGCAGAGTATGATAAGTATAAAATAAGAAACTATGATAGTTAATTGGAGGGAGAGAACATTTCTGATGGAATATTTCATGAGTTGGGGGGTCATTTGTTTTGAAGTATAGGTAGCCTTTTATCAGGCAGAGATATAGGGGGCATTATGGGTGTAGGATATGGCATGGACAAAGGTACAGTATGTTCTTGGGGAATGGAAGTCTATTTGGAACAAAACTTTGATAACTAACCATGGTCCTCGGTTGATTTTTGGGAAAGTTGGAGCATCAGGGTTGTATAGTGGATAGGGGGATGAATTTGATGTCAAGCAGATCTGTGTTCCAATCCTGTCTCTGAAAACTAGCTGTGAAACCATGTGCAAGTTACCTGATCTCTCTGAAACTTAGAGGTTTTTTTTTCAACTTTAAAATGGAGACAATAATACCCATAATTTATGTCTTTGTGGGGTTGTGCTAATGTATATAAAGTACTTCACAAACTTTAATGAACTATAAAAACATTGGTTATTATAACTAAAGTCACTGGGTCTTGTCCAAATTGAAAGGGAGTTGGGGTGGAGGGTAAGGCTTACTTATAGAAAGGTGACTGTTACTGGAATGAAGTAAAATGTGTTATTAAGTATGTTAGGCACTCTTGAGTCTTTCATCACCTGAAGGAGGTCAAAAATCTGGACTGGCCAATCAGAAAAAAGATATTTTGGCTCACTCTGAGTTAACATACCAATAATCCTTTGCAATACCAAAGTTCTCCTGCTGTGTCAGCAACCTCAAGACTGGATTAAGCTGATCAGAAGTATTCTCCTGTTTATGACTGATAAAGAACAGGGGCCTTGAACTGGACACTGTCTTGGTTAATGGCATTCCTCTTGTTCTCTTTCTGTTTTATGGCCCTCTCTTGTTAAGACACTTTCTTGTTGTGACACTCTCTTGTTTTATGAATGCTCAGGGAGGTGGTATGTGGGAGAGATATTTTGGGGATAGAGTGGGCAGGTTTTCATGACAGTAGCTATGTATTGGATGAAGGAAGGAGTCAGGGACAACTTTCTGACTATATACATGGGGCACATCTAATGCAAACTTCAATTGACTTAAAAAAAAGGCTTAATATGCAACTGCTTCATGGGGACTCAAAATCTTAGTATTCTCTTCAGCAATTTAGGTCTGGCTTTTGAGTATTTGGTGTTGTATGCATTCCTCAGTGCTCAGATAAACTATTGAATTGCAGATGGCAGAGAAGCAATGGTTCACAGGTTTCAGAGGCAGATGCACTTGTCAAATCAATTATGATTTCAGATTATTTTTCCCTTTGGTTTCAGAACCTAGAGAATGAACATGGCACTAGTACAGAATTTTAATTTTGATGATTGGAGTAATTAATTAGGAAACAATAATTGTTGTTTGCGGGATTACTAAGCAGTTTACTTCAGGGACTAAAAGACAAGGCGTGGGTGAAATGCAAAGGGAGAAAGACAGAACTGGTATGAAATGCAGGAATTAGGCCTTGGCTGACACTCGTGTTTGCTCATTTGATTGCAATAAGCACTCAGATAATATTTACAAAGTCCTTTATAGACAAAATATGTTTAAAAAAAAAAAACTTCAATATGCTCCCTCTGCCATGCAGCTTACTCAATTTTAAAAAGTAAACAGTAAAGGAGATTGGCTGAAGAGTATATTGTATGAATTCATATCTAAACAAATATATTCTTAATAGTGCCTACTATAACCTACAGTTACCATACCCTGCAGATTTTCTGGTACAGTCTCAATTTCAAGAAAATAAAGTGTACTTTTAATGAGAATTTTCAAATGGAGTGTTCTATCAGGTAAGGCCTCAATGTTTGTTTTGGAAAATATCATACCTGTAATTATGCCCAATTTTAAACTGTACTATATAGCATTTTGACCAAGAGTAGGTGTTTTAGAAATGCTTTTTCATCTTAACATAAAAACTCAGAAAACAAAAAAGAAAAGGGAGACAAAAAATCATCACAATTTATCATTGTATTCTTCTTTAAAAGATCAAAAAAGCATCATTTAAGAAAAGGATTATGATTATGTAAAAATTCTCATTGTCATATGCTTATTTAATTAATAATAAATGATTAATAACTAAGCTTCCTGGGAAAATCAAGAGGGGAAGTCCTGGTCCTTGTCCTGAAGATCACAATTTTGGTATTTGTAACCCTATCACAGTGCCTGGTACATGGTAGGTGTTTAATAAATTCTTGCTGACGTATTACTACAGGGTAAAAATAAGCATCTATGAAAAAAACACTTTTGTGGAGCTTGATATGAGTGTAATAATTCTTGAGAGGAACAGAGAAGACAATGTAGGCTAGAATAGTTGGAGGAGGTTTCATATAGGAGGTGGGAACTAAGCTGGGTATTAAAGACTGGAGGGCAGCTAGGTGGCTCAGTGGATAAAGTGTTGGGCCTGAAATCAGGAAGACTCATCTTCTTGAGTTCAAATCTGGCCTCAGACTCTTACTAGCTGTGTGGCCCTGGGCAAGTCACTTAACCCTGTTTGCCTCAGTTTCTTCATCTATAAAATGAGCTGGAGAAGGAAATGGCAAACCACTCCAGTATCTTTGCCAAGAAAACCCATAATGGGGTCAAAAAGAGTCAGATATAACTGAAAACAATTGGGTAGGATCTCACACTGACCCTTAAGTCACATACTTTTCCCTTTTCCCAGTCTTAAAAAGCGAATTCTCTATTTTATTACTTTAGAGCTTTAGGCAGGACAGTGATTGAAGCACTGGACTTGGAGTCAGCAAAAACTGAGTTCAAATACTGCTTCATAGACTTACTGGCTCTGTGATCTCCATAAATCATTTAACATAATTTCCTATATATAAAATAGGAATAATAATAGCATCAATTTTTCAGGGCTATTGTGAGAACTACATGAGATAAAATATGTATTTTGCAAACCTTAGAGTGTTATATAAATATGACCTATTAAGTCAAGTCAACAAGCATTAAGCACTAACTAATATGTGCCAGGCACTGTGTTACCTGCTGGGGGACACCATGAAAGGCAAAAATGGCCCCTGACCTCAAGGAACTCACAATCTAATTATTTTTATTAATACAACTACCTATTTTTTTTTCCCTTTCCTCCAAATCCTCCTATTCAGAACCTTTACCAACGATGGTAAAGGTTTCTAAATCTTACCATATTAGGATCAATTGAAGGAAATGGAGATGTTTAATCTAGAGGAGGGGGGGAAAGGCTAGAGGGCAGTCTTTTATAACTGTCTTCAAATATTTTGAAGGGCTGTCACATGGAAGAATTGGACTTATTTTTCTTGGTTGCAGAAGGAAGAAATAGCAGCAATGGGTGGGAGCTAAAGCAGCTTGATTTAAAGAAACAAAAATAAAAAGGAATAAACCTTCCTAGCAATCAGAGCTATCTAAAAATGGGCTGACAAGGAGTAGGTTCCTTCTCACTAGAGAGGGTGTCAGGATATGATTGGATGACCACTGACTTGTTAGGTAGGCCACCCAAGTTGGATCAGATACTCTCTAAGGTCCCTCCTCACCCTCAGGTTCTGAGATTCTGTGCGTTACACTGCATACAACCTCCATGCCTTTTTGCTCTTTTCTCTAATTATTTAATTAATTATCATTCTTCTCACTCACATTTCCCCTTCAGTTTCATTTGTGGCTATATACCTGTATACATAAGTAGGGAGTCATGTGAATAAAGAAAAAAAAAGATACTCCTTTGGAAGTGTTATCTCAATTATCCTTTGGAGTCATTCTTGTTATTCATTTGCCTCTCCTGTGTTTTTTCCTATCTTATTTCTTTTTTCTCTCTCATATGATGTATTCTAATCTTTCCCCCTCTCTATATGGTAATTGGTTGCTTTATTGCCTGTCTAATCTATGTCTTCTTCTATCGCACTATAATTGCCTACATTGTTTCTTGACTACTGTACATCTCTGCCTTCTGATTCACTTAACACACGCTCTTCTTTGTCTGTGCCAGACTCAGAGGATTAGAGGCCTTTATTCATTGTTCAGCTTTTGAACATGATATCCCTAATTCCCCATACATTTGTGTTTATCTGTAGCTCTAATCACAATACCAACTTCTACATCATGGGATTTCAGTTTTACCTAGGTAATAGCTCTATTTTATTCTTATCAAGTACAATTTTTCAACATATATAACTACATGATGACATTAAAAGCAAAATTAAAAAAATAAAAAAGTGTAAATTGTATTTTTCTTGCATATGTATATTCCAATGGTCATTTTTATAAATCTACTAAACGCTGAGGAAATATTCTATCTACTTTGTGGTCCATTAAAAAAGAAATTGCTTCCTTTGGTATCTCCATTAACTTTATTCAGGTATTTAAATATTTTTCATCTGCAAAATGGGGATAATATAATTGTCTCTCCTTGGAAAGAAAAAAATAGTATAAACCAAGTTTTAATCAAGTGTTGATAATGTTTATTTCTTTCATTCATTTCAACAAATGCTTACTACTAGAGGCTGGTTCATGCAAGGCCTACATGGGTAGGCAAGATGCTTCTAAATTTTCTCTCTGTAATTTTTCATATTTCTTTTGGCTGTAGAATAGCTTTGGTGAGAGAAAGAGACAGACAGAGAGAGAGAAACAGACTCACCCACACACAAAGACAGAGACACAGAAACAGAGACAGAGAGACAGAAAGCCAGAGAGAGACAGATACACACAGAGAGATAAAGACAGAGAAAGAGATCAAGATACTCAGAGATGGAGAGACAGAATAGCCTTTTGTGCTAAGTAGCAAAATTAATTTTGGTTGATGATTGAATCAACTTCTCCTCTAGTTTTTAATGAACTTTTTCATTCATTTATTCATCCATTTAATTTAACATGATCTGTTTCAAAGCAGTAGAGGTAACTTGTGAGACTCTTGAGTCACTCCAAATGAAGCACTTTGTTGAAGAACTGGGACTGATAACGTTGATTACAGAATGTGATCAAAACACTTTTGTAATGGTTCTGTCAGTGAGCTTACTGACACAGCCAGATAGAGTACAGTTAGAACATCCATGCAGGATTCTGAAAGAACACTTGAAGTTTTTTTACTGAATTGTAAGCTCCCAACTAGATTTTAATTTCCTTCAGGGGATGGATTCTATCTCCTAGTTCCTCTGTATTCTGCCTCTCCCTATCCGTGCCCTCACCAATGCCTACCTAACACATGCTGAATACACAGTCAGTACTCAAGAAGTAATTGTGTTTTGTTTCATTTATGTGATACAGGGAACTTTTTGATCTCTTATGATGCTGTATGTACAAGTACCTGGAACAAAGTATTTAGAGCCTCTTTTTCTTGTGTGGGTTGGAATGAATGCTCATTACAGAGAAATGCTGCAGTATGTCTCAATTTGAAGCAATAGTATTTTGAAGAATGGCCAGTCAATCTTGTGCTACTAGCTGCAGTGACCAGAAGTTTCAAGTCCACACAAAACCAGGAGTCCATTTAGAGGCAAGAATTAATATCTCATTTTAGAATTTAAATAGCTAAGTAAGAAATTATATGTATAAAGAAACTTAGGGGGATGAAGTATTAGGCTAGTCATGAGATTCAGACTGGCATACAAGGCTTAAAACAGGTGACAGGGGTGGGGAACCTGTAGCCTCGAGCTCCTAAAGTTCTAAAGTTTGGATTAAGTCAAAGGGCCACACTTGAAGACCTAGAGGGCCATATATAGCCTCAAAGCCCCAGGTTCCCCACCCCTGGACTTAGGAAGATGTTTATAATGATGCATGTTGCAACTGTCCAATCACGTGAAGATCAATGAAAATGACAAAAAGTCAAGAGATTTTGGCTCATTCAAGCAAATGATTAACTGTTAGACTGATGGCCACAGAATTAACTTTAGAAAAAGAAAAAGACTTATCCCGAAAGAATGTTTGAACAGTGGGAAGTTTCTGCAGAGACTTCACTATACCATACAACACAGTGGTTATTTTAAACTTTTTCATGTCTTTCCTCAAACTTCCCATGAAACCTGAGCTGATGATCCTGTTTCATACTTGACGGGAAAAAAAAGAAAAACAACAGAGGCTACTCATTAAGAGCTTTCCCTTTTTCCCTGCTCTTCATCTTACATCAGTCTGAGGCATCTTTCTTTACTATTTTCCTTTATCCTTGTCTCAAATGAAGAACTGGCCCTTCTCTTTGCTAAGACCAATCTACATGCACCATAGGTCCCCTCTCCTCCTATTTTCTTCAGAAGTTACCTCACTATAATTGTGACTCTCTCTCTAATCTTCACTATCCACTCTACTGGCTGACTTCCTGCTACTTACAAACACACCTATATCTTTCTCATTCTTGAAAATCTCTCACTTGATCTGTTTATTCCTACTGGCTACCATTATAATATGTCTTCCCCTTAAACTTTGTTAAACTTGAGAAACTTACCTACAATAGGTTTGTTGCTGTTGGTTGGTTGTTTTAGTTGTATCCGATTCTGTATGACCCAATTTGGGGTTTTCTGACATCATCGTTCCACTTTCTTTCTGCTAATTTTGATTAGTGATATATCCCCTTATCTTTTTAACTATAGATTTCTTCAATCTATCCTCTACAGGGCTAATGAAGTCATTTTCCTTAAGTGCAGATCTGACTGCACTTAATACCCTAGTCAATACCCTAGTCCATAAGCTCCAATAATTAGGAGGCCTCCTAATTACTTCCACAGCAAAGATAACTTCTCTTGTCACTTGAAGCTTTTCGTAATTTATCGCCAATCTATCTCTCCAACCTTATCACTATCTGCAGTTCTGCTTGGTCTCAGTGCCCCTGGAGAAGATGTCACCAGACTAGATATCCCTTGGTGTCCTCCCCACCCCCATCAGCTTTCTTTTGTGTATTGTCTTCCCCTTTAGATTGAAAGCTCCCTGAGGGAAAGGGCTGTCTTTCTTTTTCTCATTTGTTTTCCCAGTGTTTAGCATAGTGCCTGAGATATACTAGACACTCTTAATCTCTCAGTTGCTCAATTCTCATCCTTTTTGACTTCTCTGAAGTCTTTGACACTATGGATCACCATCTTCTCTTGGCTACTCTCTCTTCTCTATTTGTATATGTGTGTGTGGAGAGGGAGGGGGAGAGAGAGAGAGAGAGAGAGAGAGAGAGAGAGAGAGAGAGAGAGAGAGAGAGAGAGAGAGAGAGAGAGAG
>NW_020946557.1:21610034-21783995 GCF_900497805.2 Vombatus ursinus | reverse complement strand
GAGAGAGAGAGAGAGAGAGAGAGAGAGAGAGAGAGAGAGAGAGAGAGCATGCTCTTGTCTACTTGTCCTTTTATTGTCTGTCCATTCCTCAGTCTCCTATGTTGGATTTTCTCCTTGTCATGCCCAGTAACCATGTCCCTCAAGACTTTTTCCTGGGCTCTCTTTTCTTTTTTCTCTATCCTATCTCACTTGATGATCTCATTGGCTCCCATAGGTTCAATTATTACACCAATATATATTTAAATATCTAGCCCTAGTGTCTCCCTCAACTTCAATCACACCTCACTGCCTTTTGAACATCTCTAACTAGAGGGGACCTCAAATTCAACAAGGTCAAATCAGAACTCATTATATTTCCCCAAAATTACGCTATTATCATCAAGGTTACCACCATCCTTCTAGTTACATTGGCTTGTAACCTTGTCATCCTTAACTCCTTACTCATACTTATCCCACATACTGAATCTCTTGAAATATCCTGTCATTTATACCTTTAAAACATCTTTCCTCCTATTCTCTTCTCTCGCACTTGCCACCACCCTAATATAGCTGCTAAATACTTCATGCCTAAATTATTGTGATAGATATCTAATTGGCCTTATTAAAATATGTATTCTCTATTTCATACCTCATGTATTCTCTCTATTCTATCTTCCACTCAGCTGCCAATGTGATTTTCTTATAGCATAGGTCTAACTGTGTCATTCCATTACTCAGTAAACTCCAGTGGTCTATTAACCTAAAGAATCAAATAGAAATTCTTGTTTAACTCTTAAATATCTTTGTAATCTGAATTCTTTCTACCTTTCTAGATTTCTTATACTTCACATCCCTCTACACACTCTTAGATCCAGCTACAGTGGGTAACTTGTTATTATTAAACCAGGTATGAAAAGTCTTGATAAGTTTGGAAAGAATTAAAGCCATTGGATGAAACAAAAAGATGCTACATAGGAAGTATATTGGGAACTGGTTTGAAACTCATTATTCAAGTCACAGACTAGGCTAGAAGAGAAAGCTTCAGCCAACCCTCAGAGAGAGAATGCTTGGTGATGAAGTAGAGAGAAAGACACGAGAGCCTCTATCTCCTCCCCACTTCTTTAGCCAGAGGAAGACCTTGTGAATTTAGAAAGTTTGGAAGGTTTGGAAGATCTGGCACTTATTGATAAAGTGAACAATGACTGATAGCACGATCTATATATGAGGCACCTAAGACAAACTATTTACAAATAGGAAAGACTGCTTCAAGAGCATATAAGTAACCCAGCAGAAAGCTACTATGTATGTGTGTGTGTGTGTGTGTGTGTGTGTGTGTGTGTGTGTGTAATAAGAACTTTATGAGATTTCTACAAAGGGAGAAATGGACCTCCAATAAACAGGAGCCATTAATTATACCTTTGTTACATATACTCTCTAATCTTGAGCCCCCTAGTTTCGGGGAATGTTTGGTACCAACCACTGTTACTATACCATCTTAGTAAATATCTATTCGTAGGAGCTAATCATGTCTGTCTGGCTAATTGATATCAATTGATAATCAATGGGGAAGCACACCAGTGGGGGTTCATGAACAATTATATTAGGACTTCTTCCTTGCCCTTTACCCAACTCCTTAAGGTTATAGCTAAGCTCTGATTAGTGCAAAAAACAAATCCCATGAAATGGTAGCATACATTCAAATTTTCATGATTTAAGTTATCATTATGTAAAATATGGTAATTGGTTTCAGTGAAATGGAAACATGCAGTGCAAATTTGAATAATATATCTACTTCAGGGGATTCATTATTCTCACCAGTTGAGGCCTGGCTTTATTCTTAAGGGTGAAAAAGTAGCTGAGCTCTAGGGATCCAGCTTGCCAGTATGAATAGGGTTTTGGGAGAGTAGCCCCAGAGTTTGTGTTATAGAAGCATTAGTGGAATAAGTATATAGCTTATCAGAATGACTTCTTTGAAATGAGAAAAATTATTTGGATGTATAATGTCTGGTATGGTGGTTTAAAAAACTTTCTTCCTTTGAGTGATATACTTTTTATGATATTGATTTTCCTGTGACTGCTAGAGAGACTGTTGTTTCCCAAGTAACCTTTCTCATCATCTGCATACGATATCAGTGATGTCATTGATATGTCATGATATCATTGATGATGTCATATGCTGCACTGTTCTTTGTCTATAACTTTCTCCTCTTCGCCCCAACAGTCTATTCAGGGAGGCATATAAGAGAATTAAAAGTAGTAATAATAGAGGGCCATCTAGGGCCTAACTTTGTCCAGAGGGTAGAAAAGAGTAGTTTGGACAACATTCACAGTACACAGTGCTTACCTCTCCTTTCATGTAAAAACCAGAGGATTGAGGAAATACAACTTCAGTTTGTTATCCTAGACAAGCAATTCAGTTAATTCTTTAAAAATTATAGCTCATTTAAACTTGAGGTATTTTGCATAGACACTTATTTTCTTACCAGTTGTGTGGCTTCGTTTGCATGACCTTTGGCTTCCTTGGCAACCCTTTCAGCCTCATCAATGTAGTCTTTGATGTTGCTGTAAGCTTTGAAGGCTGCAGTGGCATTGAAGGAGATGTTTTTAGCTTCTTCAAGGATTCTATTTGAATGGCCCCAGGTGGCAATCAAAAAGAAAATAGTTATTGAGTGGAATGTTTATCATAGAGTTTTTAATTGGTCTTTGCTAATAAGCATTAATTACTGAAATTCCAAATCATGGGGAGAGGTATATATTTAAGTTAAATTCATTACCAAAATTTCAAGCTATAACACAACATCTTACATACACCAGCTTTGAATCCCTTTAAAAATACTTCAAAATAGTATCATCTTATTAAACAACTTTCTTAACATATATAGGATCAGAGTATGTTGAATGTAACACAACCTGGATTAGATTTTAGGTCACATATGAAGCAAACTGGTTTTAATGCAAAAGAAATTCATGTGTTAAAATATTTTCCTCATATTTTAAGTCAAGTGACACAATTAAGGGCTGGATGGAGCTCTGGTGATGACACCAGAAAGACCTGTGCTCAAGCCCTACCTCTGACACCTCTGACCTCTGTGATGCTGGGCCAGTCAATTAGTCTCACAGGGCTCCTGGAAACTTCCTAAGACTACAAATTTCAGAGAAGCTACTAATCTGCATTGGTAGAAGAGGTTTCTCTACCTGGGGGTTTCCTATACCAATGAAATTACTTGCTGTCCCTATTGCTAATCCAAGAGAAATAAGTGTCTGCTCAGTGTCTTCCAAATAGTAGATACCTCAAAAAATTGTTTTTATTGATTTGAAAAAATACCATGGGACTGGATAATACTTCTTTCCACTGAAAATCCCCAAGTTACTCTTTATCACTCAATGTCTGTCTATATGGTCACATATCAAAAGCCACACTTTGAAAAATATACTACCATACAACGGCAAAAAGAAAACTGACTTGTGTAAGGATACGCGATTTTTATTATTTTAAATGGTAATCAGATAGCTACTGTGCTTTCTATGCTGAGAAAAAAAAAGATTTTTTTCTAAATTTAGCCAAAGGCTATGTATACCCCCTACCCATACCCAATTTGCATCCACTTTCAACTGAGACTTTTGATGCTGCTCCATACGGCTTTGACCAGGCCTGACTAATTAGGCACCACAGCAAGGATATGTGGCTTGTATGCTCATAATTACAGCAATCAAACTTTGAAAGCAACTTTCTACTCTGTCCATCAGGCAAGGCATCTGAGAACGATAAATGTACCTAGAAATCCCCAGCAATGGCCAACATACCCATCTAGCACTGCAGATGATTCATTCAGTTGAGCTGCATGGTCTTCAGCCTGTAACACCTTCTCTGGAAGTCTTCTATCTTTAATTTCTTGGGACAGATCATCTATTTTGTCCTTAAGTTCTTCAGATGTTGCTGGCAACTTTTTCTGAATGTCTTTAACAAACTGTTATGAAGATGAGAGGAGAGGAGAACATTTAAGCAACTTAAGTCCAAACAAAATCTCTCATTTACTAATTTACTAATAAAATTTACTAATTTACTACTCCTCCTCCTACTAATATACTCCCTAATATATAATAATATACTCTCTTTACTAATAATATACTCTCATTTACTAATTTACTAATAAAATTTACTAATAAAATTACCTTTAGTTAAATGTCAATTGAACTAATGGAGTAAAAAGGCAACAGAGTGTTAAAGCACTAATTTAATGAAGTAAATTGGGAAATGAAAGAAGCAAATTTTCATAAAAAATTTAACTCTCAAAAGGATGATGTTATTTATTTGTAAAGGATACATGTATGGAAATTTGAGACTCTACATTTATATATATGCAATGTACTGCATGATACTTAGCTAGATAAGGCTTTGCTTACATTTTTCCTCAATGCCATGTATGACACAAAATACAGATTGTAAACATTATATTTTAAATAAGATATATCCCTTGCCTGTGTGGAAGAGAGGATCTAGACTGCCTAGGTATGTGCATGTACATGTGTGTACAGTCTTATGTGAAAACCTTCAAGTCTAGTAGGGTAGCAATGCCATGTCTTATAAGCAAGGACCATAAATATTATATCACTGGATTAATATAAAACATGACTTCTATGTTTATGAAGGAAAAAAAAACAGACATTAAATTTCTTTGAGCTATCATCAGGCCAATAGAGGTATAAGTACAGAATATAACTTCCTATTTATGCTTACTTGCACCAGTCCTACAATATGTTTGAAAATCTGTTTTAGTGTTATAGAATACTCACATCTATCACAGAGCTGATTTCATCAGCAAGATGGTTGGCTTCATCAAGTATGTCATTGCCCTCTTTTAATGTTTTCTCAGCTTCTTGTTTGCCACTTTCAACAGCTTGTCTCTTTTTCTATGATAAAATCAGAAGGAAATACCAAAATGTCAACTGCCTGGAGTAAAGGTGACATCAAGGAGTGTATCACTATTTCTTCTCACCCCCACCCTGAGATGTCTGAACAAAGTTTTTTCTACAAGAGTTAGAAAAATGCACATTCCTGATGTGGCTAGTATCCATCCATTGCTGTATCACCTTGGCAATTTTCCCTCCTCATGATGAGATAATCAGAATTAGGAGAATCTCAGAGTTAGTAGGTACCTCAGAGATCATCTAGTCCAGCTAATTAATACTGAATAATAATCCTTTCTACAATGTACCCTCTGAGTGGTCATCTAGCTTTTACTTGAATCATCTCAGTAATGGAGAGCTCACCACAGGTGCAAATTATGTAAATGATCAAACATTCTGCATTTCTTGCTAAGAGTTTAGATTTGTTTTAAGGAAAGCCAAGTTGCAGCATGGGATAGTAAAAAGAGTTATTGAGTTGAAATGAGGAAACTTGGGTTTCCAAAGTGACTCAGTTACCTGTTGGAACTGGGCCAGGGCATTTTGTTACTCTGGATCTGTTTTCTAATCAGTAAAAAGGAGTAAATTCAATCAGATGATCTTGAAAGTTCATTCCACTTTTAATTACCTCTATTTTACTACTCAATTCTTTAAAAAATATGTAAGTACTAACCATGTTTTATAGTGAATTACACAGGTACTATATAGTGTGAATGGTTTACTAGATCCATTTCAAAATGTGAGTAGAAATAATGTGTACTAAGCATGCCATGTCGCATCAGAGGAACTGTGCTGCAATTGTGTCTTACAGTGGAGGCTATATTGATGCACATTTGTGGGGCATGTTGTAGAGTAGATTATTGCCAAGACACACATTGAACCAGATGCCTTATGAAGCCTCTTCCAACTCTGACATTTTTATGGTGCTAACATGAAACTTTCTGGTGCATAGTTTTTTTTATGTTAATTTTTATTTATTTTTTTTTTGTTTTCAACATTTACTTCCACAAGATTTTGACTAACAACTTTTCACCCTATCTTGCCCCTCCCCCACCCCAAGATGGCATGCATTCTAAATGCCCCTTCCCCTAGTCTGCCTTCCCTTCTATCTCTCCCCCCTTCTCTTATCCCCTTCCCCTTCAATTTTCCTGTAGGGCAGGATGGATTTCTGTACCCCATTTCCTGTATTTCTTATTTCCCAGTTGCATGTGAAAACATTTTTTTTAAACATGTGTTTTTAAAACTTTGGGTTCCAAATTTTTTCCCTTCCTCCCTCCCCACCCACCCTCATTGATAAGGCAAGCAACTAAATATAGGTTATATATGTGCAGTTATGCAAAACACTGCCATAGTAGACATGCTGTGAAAAACTAACTCTATTTCCCTTAATCCTACCCCACCATTTATTCTATTCTTTCTTTTGACCCTGACCCTCCTCAGAAGTATTTGCTTCCTATTACTCCCTTTCCCAATCTGCCCTCCTCTCTATCATTTCCCTGCTCTCTTGTCCCTTTCTCCCCCTATTTTCCTGTAGGGTAAGACAGATTTCCACACCCAATTGAGTATGTATGTTATTCCCTCCTTAAGTCAAATCCTATGAGAATAAGATTCACTCTTTCCCTCTCACCTTCCCCCATTTCCCCTCCACTGTAAGAGCCTTTTCTTTTCTGTTTTTTTTTTGTGGGATAATTTACCCCGTTCTACTTCTCCCTTTCTCCTTCTCCTAGTATATTCCTCTCTCACCCCTTAATTTTATTCTCCAGATATGACCCCTTCATTTTCAACTCACCCTGTGCCCTCTATCTATCTATCTATCTATCTATCTATCTATCTATCTATCTATCTATCTATATATATATACGTACATATGATTTTTTCCCCTCCACCTACCCTAGTACTGACAAAGGTCTCATGAGTTACAAATATCATCTTTCCATGCAGGAATGTAAACAATTCAACCTTAATAAGTCTCTTATGATTATCTCTTTCCTGTTTACCTCTTCATGTTCCACTGGAGTCTTGTATTTGAAAATCAAATTTTCTATTCAACTCTGGTCTTTTCATCAAGAATGCTTGAAAGTCCTCTATTTCACTGAATGACCATTTCTTCCCTTGCAGGATTATACTCAGTTTTGCTGGGTAGGTGATTCTTGGTTGTAATCCTATCTCCTTTGCCCTCTGGAATATTATATTCCATGCCTTATGGTCCCTTAATGTAGAAGTAGCTAAATCTTGTGTTATCCTGATTGTGTTTCCACAATACTTGAATAGTTTCTTTCTGGCTGCTTGTAATATTTTCTCCTTGACCTGGGAACTCTGGAATTTGGCTACAATATTCCTAGGAGTTTTCCTTTGGGGATCTCTTTCAGGAGGAGATTGGTGGATTCTTTCAATTTCTATTTTGCCCTCTGGTTCTAAAATATCAGGGCAGTTTTCCTTGATAATTTCTTGAAAGATGATGTCTAGGCTCTTTTTTTGATCTTGGCTTTCAGATAGTCCAATAAATTTTAAATTCTTTCTCCTGGATCTATTTTCCAGGTCAGTTGTTTTTCCAATGAGATATTTCACACTACTTTCTAATATTTCATTCTTTTGAATTTGTTTTACAGTGTCTTGATTTCTCATAAAGTCACTAGCTTCCAATTGCTCTATTCTAATTTTTAAGGAAGTATTTTCTTCAGTAATCTTTTGGACTTCCTTTTCCATTTGTCCAATTTTGCTCTTTAGGGCATTCTTCTCTTCATTGGTTTTTTAGACCTCTTTTGCCATTTGGGTTAGGCTGTTTTTTAAGGTGTTATTTTCTTCAGTATTTTCTTGGGTCTCCAAGCTGTTGACTTGTTTTTCATGATTTTCTTGCATCACTCTCAGTTTTTCCTCTACTTCTCTTACTTGCTTCTCAAAATCCCTTTTGAGCTCTTCCAAGGCCTGGGGCTGATTCATATTCTTCTTGGAGGCTTTGGATTTAGAAGCTTTGGTTTCATCGTCTTCTTCTGGTTGTATGTTTTGATCTTCTTTGTCACCAAAGTAAGATAATATAGTCTGACTCTTTTTGCACTGCTTACTCATGATCCTGGCCAATTACTTGAGTTTTAAACTCTTTGTTAAGGTAAGAGTCTGTTTCCAATGTGGAGAATGTACTGTCCCAAGCTTTGGGGGTTTGTACAGCTGTTTTCAGAGATACTTCTAGAAACCTGAAAATTTTCAGTTCTTCTAAGGTGCTGTGATAAGGGGTGAGGTGTTTCCTCTCCACCACCACAACAAGCTCCACCACACCAGCATTCCTCCTCGCCCCAGGACCACCCCTCAGAACTGTGACCCAGATCCAAGCATCGGTAAAGCAAGAGATTCCTGCCTCAGCCCTGGCAGAGAGATCCTTGCAATCTCCCTCTGATCAGCCACTCGATTCCCCCTCAGTCTGTGGGCCAGAAGCTCAGGAAACAGCCGTGGTTCCGGGGGCGGCTGAGACATAGCTCCTTCCCTCACAGCAGTCACAGACTTTTCCCACTGACCTCCTAAGTTGTCTTTGGCATTCCTGGGTTGAGAAGTCTGGAAACCGCCACAGCTGCCTGCGATTCAGTCCTCTGAGGCCTGCTCAAGGTCCACTGCAGCCTGCGCACCCATGCTGAACTGCGCTCCTCTCCCCACCCACAATATACCTTTCTGATCAACCATCCAGGTTGTCTTGGGCCGGAAATTTGTTTCAATCTGTCTTTTTGTGGGTTCTGCTGCTTTAGAATTTGTTGGGAGCCTTTTTTTAATAGGTATTTGGAAGGGTTTGGGGGGAGAGCTCAAGACAGTCACTGCTTTCCCTCCACCATCTTGGCTCTGCCCTTGGTGCATAGTTTTGTCTGTTTTTTTTCTTGTTTTATACCCAATTCAAGTTTTCCCTTTCATTTTTCTATTTGTGAATTTAACTGTCATCAACATTATCTTGAGCCCCTGCCATCCATATAGGAATACAGTCTTAGAATAGTTTTAAGCTTTACAATTAATAGCCTTTATAATAATAACTAAAAATAAAAAAAAATTATTATTCACAATAAATAATGGTAACAAATAAAGTTAATAGCTTAAAACTGCATTAAGACTTTTGGAATCTCCTGGATTACATGATTATTGTCTTGTTAGTAATGGCCTGACATTACAGAATGTAGTTCCTTGAGGGTAAGTATGTTTCTTTTTTGTCTTTATAACCCCAGTTCCTAGCATATGGTTAACACTTACTAAAGGTACTTTGATTAAACTATTGCTGATTGAATAAGAGGGAGTATGCTATTGTGTTCTATATACTCCACTGATCTCATAGGTGTGGGTAATCCTGCCAGGAATACAGATTGTATTCCATCCATGTCTGCTCATCCTTTGTGACTCTTGTCCATTCCCCACCTCTCCACACACATAAATCTGACAGAAGAGACACACCCAACATGCCAAGGACATTCCTTATATTCTCTTTACATGACATGTGTAACAATATGAGCTCTCTGTTGCTTTTCTTTAACTTGGACTTTATGATGGATCTCCTTCATGACAATGGTGAGTAAGGTTGGTGAGCATGTCTCTCTGTCTTTCTTGATATTAATAATCAGAGGGCTGTTGAACAAAGTTCACTTTAGATATTCTTCAAATCAGCAGCCCAAGGAAGGTACTCTCAATCATTTATACAACTTTGCACAGGGATATAGCTGCCTTAGGAATCAATTCAAGGATAATGGGAGATTGTTCCTTATCCACTAGCTCAGCTGTTTGTTGGGGGAAAGGGAACAATGGTGATAGTAAAAAGCTGGGTAAAGTCACTCTTAAGCCATAGGACTGCTGGGGGAAGAGACCAGTGGTGTTATAGTACATAATAGGTGCATGGTGCTACTGTGATGGATATAATGGATAGCTCATATCCTGCATATACACTATTATACCAGAATTTCTTACTTCAACTATGAGATTCAGTGTGGGACTTATATAATGTCTCTATAGCAGCTTGGGTACTGTTCCCCTCTGAATTTTTTAGGGAAATCTCATATAGACACATATAAAATGCATTTCTGGAACCTTTAAGGATATCCCTTCTGCGTTCTCTAATCACTGTCTTTTTTTAAATTAAGGTTATTCCTAGAGGACTTTGATTCAATTCAATCAACTGATTTGAATTGAATTCTAAAAAATTGAATCAGGATTTAGACCTAGAAATATTCTTAGGGATCAACCCCATTATTTTGTAGATGAACAAACTGGGGCCCTAAAAGAGTTAAATGATTACTCACATGGTTAGCTCATATAGTTAGCCTGTGGTAGAGCCAGGATTTGAACCAAGGAACAATTCTATGGCTGCAAACATAGTGCTTTTCTTGCCTGCCACACTACATACTACATATGTACATACTATATCCATGCTACATACATACACACATGCATACATACTACACTGCTAGCCAAAGTCCACTTCATTTCAGCCTCCTTTCACAGTGTATCCTCTCCCCTCCCACCTCCATTCCCTAACAATGTAGGGTCTGTGGCAACAGTTCATGTGTAATCGCTATGATGATCCATATGTAACCTGTGTGTGCCTGTGCCAGGTGTAATGGAGCTGATTGTTAAATTTTCAGGGTGAGCACTTATATGTCAAAACTGGCAATAAGTCAGGGCTTGATTTATTGTTTGTTGATTGTCTAGACTTAATAATACAGATTAAAATTTTAAAAATGGGTGTACATACATTTCCCTCTTTTTTTTTTTCCTCTCCCAGCCTGGTTGTTAAACATTTAGCAGCACATTCCTGTATTGCTCTATAAACATTGCTTAGAGCTCAGCAGGAGCGCAATAGAAGGTTTAGGGAATAAAGTCATCTCTAGACTGGGGGCCTGGTGACTGCAGGCTACTACTACTACTAATAATAACTGGCATTTATATTATGCTTTAAGGTTTGCAAAGTGCTCTATGTCCATTATCTCATTTGAGCCTCACAACAGCTCTGTATGTAGCGTTTCTGAGATTGTGCCTAAGGGAACTCATTTTCAGATTTTCCAGTCTCTTCTCTTACCTTGTGTTGAAAATACTTTCTACTTACCATATTCATATGCTGTATACTACTTGGGAGTTTAACAATTAATTTTTCTAAATATAGTTAGTTGTGTTAGTGTGAACCATAGTAATTTAGAATATTATAAAAAATTTAAGAGTGAGGATTATAACCATCTGGGTGCTAGACACAATGTCACGGAGATTATGGTCTCTTAACACAATAATGAGCCAGGCTTCAACAGCAGTTCTAAATGAGTCACCTCTGAGATCTGCATTAACTTTTAAAATAGGTTACTTTTTATTACTTTAAAGCAAAAAAAAAAAATACACTGACTGGATTGTACCCTAGTGACTAAATGAATTAGTGTAGATTCTGAAGGTGCCTAAATCACAGTTTAGGCATTGGCAGAATCTATCTTGAAATATAGGAGCAAGAAGGATTTGAGAATCTCTGGATGTGTTTGATCCATCTTATTTCTCTACTCAAAAACCTTCAGCTGCCCCCTTGTCAAGGGAATAAACTATAAACTTCTCATGCTGCTCAAGGACCTCAAAAATCTGCCAAGCAACTTATCTTTCTAGCCACATTTCATTCCATTCTCCTTTATATATTATATTTTCCAGGCAAACTGAACTAGTCACCATTTTGTCCCCTCTCATATCTATGCCTTTTTTTATACCCTCCCCCATATCTGGAATGGACTTCCTTTTCATTTCGGTCTACTGAAACTGGTCTCACCTTTCTTTAAGGCTCAACTCAGGTGGTACCTTCTTCAGAAGGGGCCTTCCCTTGATCCCTCCACTCCCTGTAGGTGAAAGTGAGTCTTACCTCCACAAATTTCTCATACAACTTTGCTGAGACCTCTCATTTGTACTTATATAATACTTACTCGCATCACAGTTATTTATGTAGAGGAAACATGGCGGGGGAAGAATTGGAAGGGACTTCTATCAAGAACACTCAAAGACCCAGTAAGAAGACCTGAGTTTGAGTCCTAACTTTACTACTTAGCAGTTCAAGGTGATTACTGTCTATTCCTTCATTTCTATCACTCCTGCCACAAGTAGTGTGTTTACTGAAAAATCTTCTGAATATGATTTCTGAACCACTGTTTGTGATCTTTGAAAAAATCATGGTGAACTTTCATCTTAAGTTAGAGACTTAAGATGGTTAAGTGCTGCTTCATTTTGAAAAAAAAATATATATATATATATGGCACTGAGTCTTTAAACTATAGGTTGATTGGCTTGATTTCTATTCCTAGCAAAATTCTGAAACATAAAATTAAAGTGATAACATAAATATTTCAAAGAGGAAGTAATGATCACTAGAAGACAGCATAATTTTTATCACGACCAATCCTGTGTTCTTTTCAGCCAGAGTGAAATCCAAACATTTGACATTCTTGGTTTTCAGCAAGGCATTTGACAAAGTCTCTAATGCTATCTCAGATGGCAAGATATAAGCTAGATGAAAGTCATCAGAAATGGAACTAATTGAATGGTGAGAAAAAATACTTTATTATTTATCATTTACTGATATTGTTTGAACTTATCTTTATGTAGCTAGAAAATGTCTAACCCTAAAGCTTACTTAGAGGTCAGGCTGAGCTCAGAGATACTCTCAGGGGAATCCAGATGGACTTCAGGGAATGCTTGGGTCCAAGCCAGGTCTTAGGTCTACCTAATGCTTGTGTTTGGGGATCCCCAAATTTGAATGCTTATCCTTACATGTTAATCTACTTTAATTTGAATGTTTATGTTTACTTATATATGTATATCTCAGTGGACCTTATCTAGGCTTGCCCCCTCTGCAATCTTGTACTTAACTAGTTCTACTGCAGTTAGTGTTGGTACTCTTGTTTGAACTCTACATACTATACTGTAAACTTCACAGAGATTGGACAAGGAACCATAACTTCTTCTGGTTCTATCATTTATCAAATAACCAAATAAATTTCTTTCAAAAATGATTTCAAATTTTGGGGTTCATTTTCATCACCAACAATGGCTGGACACAGAGAGTAGTTATCAACTGGAAACATTGTAGAAAGTATTCCTCCTTAGTGCTGGTTGAATGAGATGATACCTAGGTCCCTTTAAAATGTGACATGCTGTGATGCTGGCAGATATAAGGGATACAGAGGGATATTTTAATTAAACAAAAGGAAGAAACTATTGGAGGCAAAAAGCGATGGTTTGATTAGAGAAAAGTAAAAGAATTTTTGAAAAAATGGAATATTTTTAAATAAAAGGAAAAGGGAAGGGAATAAGCATTTATGTGGTACCCACTATGTGTCAAGCTCTCTGATAAGCATTCTACAACAACCTTGTGAGGTAGGTACTATGATTATCCCCATTTTATTGTTAAGGAAACTCCTCCCCTCACTTCTGAACTCTAAGTCCTATCTATAGGAAGCCTTCTCTAACTTTTCTTTAATTCCATTGCCTTCTCTCTTTTAATTATTTATATTTATCTTATATATGACTTGCTTTGTATATATTTGTTTGCGTGTTGTCTTCCCCATTAGATTGTAAGCTCCTTGAGAACAGGACTATTTTTTGCCTCTTTTTGTATCCCAACACTTAGCACAATGCCTGGCACATAGTAGGCCCTTAAAAATGTTTGTTGATTGATTTATTGATCATAGACAGGTGGATAGAGGTGCAGTGGATAGAGCTCTAGACCTATAATTAGGAAGACCTGAGTTCAAATTTTGTTTCAGACACTTACAGGTTGTCTGACCCTGGGCAAGTGACTTAACTTCTAACTGTCTGAAAAATGGGCCTATAATAGCCCCTACCTCCCTGAGGTTGTTGTAAGCATCAAATGAGATAATATTTGTAAAATGGTTTGCAAAAAAAGGTTCTGCAAACCTTAAAGCATTATAATAAATATCAGTTGTTCTTATTTTCATTACATTGATTATTACTAATCATCTTTGCCCTATAGGGCAGAACTAATTATAATAATAATATTGATGATAATAATAACAATGATAGTTATAGCTAACATGTTTATAGCTCTTACTATGTGTCAAACACTATGCTTTACAATTATCATTTCATTTGATTCTCATAACACTACTGCAAGGTAGGTGCTGTTATTATTAGCATTTTGTAGTAGAGAAAACTGAAGGCAAACAGAGGGTTGAGTGACTTGCTTAGGCTGAATTTGAACTCAGGCCTTTCTGAATCCCTGACTTCAGGCTCAGTTCTCTATTCACTGCTACTATCCTCACTGATTAATGAGACACAAAATTTGGATGCATAATTTGAAAAAAAAACCATACAAAGGCCATCATTTAAACTTGGATGCTGAATAAGTGGTCTTAATGATGAACTTTACAGAAAGTGTGGTGTAGACACTGCCATGGGTTCTCAGGTGATGTCTGAATATGAGGGCTTCTGGGTTTAGAAAGCACTAATCAGGTGGACTTTTTGGAAGGACTATTTGCTGGTCCAGTGTAACTCTTCTTAAACTATTTCCTAAATTACTACACTTTCCACACATGTAATTTAAACTGATAAATTGAAAAGGAAAGGGGAACACTTGGGTAAGTTGGTTATACCATCGGTGCATCACACAACTGGATAAATTGTGCTGTCCCATATCTAATATGACTAAGGACCAAATCTGGCTTTACAAGATGCCTCTATTTCTTTCCTTATAAATGCTGCTGAGCATGACAGCCAAAACCCCTAAGAGACAAGGGCTGCACATTCTAGGGAGTGAAAGCATCTGTCCTCCTTTTCTTACAGACCTGAGGAGAAAGATTTTTCACAAAGATAAACCTTTAAAGGAACATTTCAAAAGTCAAATCTTTTTTTTCTCCTGTTTTTCTGCTGATCCAGAGGAAAATTGGGAAAAACAAATAGGCTAGAGTTCAAGGTTGGGGTTGAAAGTGAAATTGTATGCTATAAAAGATTTAGGATTCATTATCAGATTAGTTGGAACCAGGTTTATCTCTAAGGGCAAGGTTGTCTCACAGAACTACTTATAAACCTGTGTATCCAATGGTTTTTTCAGTGTAGGTTGTGAGTTCACCCTTATGTGAACTCTAATGGCTATGTTGGTTATCAGGGATTGGAGTGGAGAAATTGACTCAATATTGCAGACTCAAAGCAGATGAAAGATGTTTTATATGAGGAGAGAAGTATCAACATTTTTTTCCCGTATTCCTATCTAAAAAAAATCAGTGATGAAAGATAAGGTAATAGAACTCTGAGCAGGTCTCTTCATATGAGAAAAAAAGTTAATTGAGATACTAATCTTCAATCACTTTTGAATTTCATTTTTCAGTTGTGATATGCTCTTGGAAGATAATGGTATCTTAAGCTCTGACATCTGTTGGAGGGAATGAGGTGGCAAAAAAACTCTAGAACTTGATAGAAAATTTCCCAAGTCAACATATACTTCAATATTCAGTGAGTTCAGCAGAAATCTGTATCTATAAATTATTTCACTTGGGAACAGGTTGGAAAGGTAGCTGGGGGATTACCCAACATTGTAGGGTGGGCAGTTAGACCACAAGGTATATAAATTGATGGGAGATGAGATGGCTTAATCCCCAGAGAGTTCAGCATTTAGGAGTTGGAAAGCCCTAGAAGAGGGGCATTATGATATCAGGGGATCATCATAATGAAAGGGGATAGGACTAGATGAGAGATCAGGTTCAAGCAATGTAGTATATGGTGGTAGGGGACTGCTATGTATGAGGCTCAGAGTTGGAGGGAATGGGAGGGTACCCTTTGGTATTTGGAGGAAGCCCCAGTCATTTCATTCTTGTTATAGGTCTGCTTCAAGTGAAGATGAGCAAAGGGGAGGATGGCAGAAGATATATTAAAAAAAACACAGTTTGGAAGTAAGAAATAAGAGGGGCCAAAGGCTTCTAGATTATATGCTGGATTCATGCCAATATATCATAAATACTTTCTTTGAGGAGAAGGGTGCTGGACATAGATACTTTCAGACAACATGGCAAAAAATGAAAATGATTATATTTTAACAAACAGGAAATGATAACTTCCTTTTATAATTTCTGAATCATCTATCTGTATATAGTCACTACTGACTTGTTAAATCAAAATCAATAAAATTATAAGAAAGAATAAAATATTTGCAGAATATATGGGGAAGAATTGAGACAATTCAATCTGAACTATTTAAACAATTTTTTGAAACTTAAAAATTTGAAATGGATAAAAGAACAGGCAGTAATACAGACTATCAGCATTTCCCCAGGAAGTTTAACTGAAATAAATCAATTGCCACAATAAGGAGACCAAAAGATATTAGAAACTGCCTCAGCTATCTAATATCATCTTGTTGCCAAGGGGGAAAATAT
The DNA here is from genome assembly GCF_900497805.2 of Vombatus ursinus. Taxonomy (NCBI): domain Eukaryota; kingdom Metazoa; phylum Chordata; class Mammalia; order Diprotodontia; family Vombatidae; genus Vombatus; species Vombatus ursinus. The sequence goes on along the minus strand of NW_020946557.1, from coordinate 21,767,745 downwards.
AATAGCCAAGAGCCGAACAAATTTATAACATAAGCTTGTTAATAGAATCTTCCAAAGGAGGATGATGAAAGATTATAGCATTACTTCAAAAAAAAAAAAAGCAAACATTAGTAGATGAGGGGGAAAGTTTATAAAAAGCTTGATAAAAGACCTAATTAGGCTAGATCATCCCAAAGGAATTTAAGATTGAAACCGGGAGGACAAAAAAAGGGAAAAATATCTATAATGGTTTTTATGACATATCCTTTTTACCATCAGAATGTAGCCACCACATTTGGACTCTAATATCACAAGTCTCTGATGTGCTACATGAGGAAATAGAAATGTTGTTGAAGAAAACAAATAGGTTTGTGCTGGAGGTAACACAATTTTCTAGATCTTGGGGCATTGAATTTTAAGATGTCTGAAGGAAAAAATGATGCCCCAAATGTAAAAATAAGACATCAATAACGGAAAAGGCAAATCTTAGGAACTACCATATGCCTTCTTTTTCATCTCTACAGGTTTTTTTTTTTTTTTTTTTTGCTGAGGCAGTTGGGGTTAAGTGACTCGCCCAGGGTCACACAGCTATTAAGTATCAACTGTTTGGTCTGAGGCCAGATTTGAACTCAGGTCCTCCTGATTTCAGGGCCACTGCTCTATCTACTGCACCACCTAGCTGCCCCATCTCTACAGTTTTTTAATGAGAATAAAATACATGCATATTAAGGGCATTGATGAAGGCACAAGTGAAAAGGAAGAGTTTTAAAAATGATATTCTATTCAGATTATCATTCAATTGATTGAAAGGTATAAAGAGAACAAGATCCCATGGTACTTATTGTTTGTTGGCTATGAAAAAGCCTTTGATTTGGTATGACAAAATGCCCTTTTAAAGCCTCTCCTCCAACAAGGTACATATGTCTAAATCACAAAAAAATCCTTGAAAGATTTAACAACAGAGATAACTCTATTTAATGACCTCTGGTTATTAATATTAAATGGGATATAAAAGAGTTGTATGCTTGCTGAAAGCGTTTGTCACTATTATGGAGGATGTTCAGCTCTTGTCTATAGATGTTATTGTGTTAATTGTCAACTCAGAGGAGGATTGATTGTAGAGGGAAGAAATGGAAAGCATGGAGACCAGTTAGAATCTTACCAGAAAGTCTAGGCAAAAAGTAATGAGAACCTGAAATGGGGTGGTTATGGTGTCAGGGGAGAAGGGAATATGGATATTGAGGAGACATAATCAATGAAATTTGGGAACTGGTTGGATATGGGGTTTAACTAATAGTGAAGAGCTGTGGATTGCTCTTATGCTGTGAACCTAGATGATAGGAACTATGATTGTGCCCTTGATAGAAATAGGGAAGTTAGGAAGAAGGGAAAGTTTAGATTGAAAGATAATGAGTTCCCTTTTAAGTGTGTTGAGTTTGGAAATGTGGGAGAGAGAATGAAGGACAGTTCTATAAAATTGCATAGAGATAATAGTTGAATATGTAGAAGCTGATGAGATCACCAATGGAGATAATGTAGAGGGAAGAGAAAAGGGCCCAGGACAAAGCCTTGGGGTACACCTATACATAAAGGGTAAGAAATAGAAAATGATCTAGCAAAGGACAATGATGATAGTTCAGACAGATGGGAAGAGAACCAAGACAAGGCAGTGTCATGAAAACCCAGGGGTGAAAATGTATCCAGAAGGAGCAGGGTCAACAAGTTTCAGAGAGGTCAAAAAGTATGAGTACTCAGAAAGGCCATAGGATTTAGTAGTGAAAATTTGATCATTGGTGAGCTTGGATACAGCATATAAGCTGAATGGTGAAGACAAAACCAGGTACACCTATGAAAAAAACCAAGTGGAAGAATAATATCTATATTCTGGACTTTTACAACTATAGATTAAATGGACAATCCATACATGTAGAATATATATCAGTACATATATACTGGACATACGCAGCACATGGATAATGAGGTAGACCCAAATTTGATTTTCTTTGGGAAAAACAAATTTTCATCTTTTTAGTATCAGTATTCTTTTGGAGTTGCTATATTGCTGAGATCCATGGAATACCATACTTTCTTCTTGAAATTCTTTTGAATAATATTTTTCCCAATTACATGTAAAAACAATTTTAACATTCATTTTTTAAAAACTTGAGTTCTACATTCTCTCCCTTCCCCCCCACTTCTTCCCTGAGAAATGAAGTAACTTATTACAGAATACCATACTTTCTAAAGAATTAAAACTGTGAATCCCCCAAAGGGTAATGGGGAGATTCATAGCAGATATAAGTAGGTAGCCACATATGAATAACTACTTAAGAGAAATAGCCTATAAAGGATACCATCAAAGAGATATATTACTGGGATAAGAAGTGGATCCTTGTGAAACATGAGAAACGAATACGAGATTACTCAGGTGCTCCATTGGTACATATACATTATCATGAGATCTAGAGGAAAATATTGGGTACATTGTAGACTATTTACTAGTTAAGAGACTTGTCTAAGAGCATTTAGTGACTACTTATTGGCAAAGTTAGGACTATAGTCCAGGCCTCCTAATAACCAGTCAAGTTTTGTTTCAAATATTCCATATTAAATTTTGACATTTTAAGATAGTTTTAGTTTGACTGTGAGACAAGAGCCGGCAACATGGAAGAAAAAAATATTTAAAAAGAACATTATTTATTTTCTCTTCCCACCAAAAGAGCATTTGTGCACCTTAGGCAAAAACAGAAAATTGCTAACTTCCCTCTCTACCCTCCTAACTTCCAATATGTATTACTCTGTCATAGAAGCTTTGAATTTCATTGCATGTTAACACAAATTAAATACTTGTGTGCCAAAGTTAGTGGAGTTTCTTGGCATTCAATATATATGCATTTTTAAAAAGCAATTTTTAAGTGTCTCTTGTTACTTATCCCTTAAATCCTTTCCTCCCCTTTTTTTTTTTTTTTTTTTTGCCTACTCCTAATCTTTGCTCTGCCTCAAATACCCTTTCTGGACTTTGTATGCCTGAGGTTTTTGATTTTTGAAAAATGTTTTCTAGCTCTATAGCTTCAGCCCTTGAACTCCATCTCTGGCATTTCCCCCATCCACACTTGCACCAGATTTTGGTCCAATACTCCTACTTGGGACTCACCTCCAAATCAGTCATGTTTTTTTGGTTTGTTTCAGATAAGCGATCAGCCTTTCTGATTTTATTGGTGGCTTCTCTCAACAGGTCCTGGGCATCATCCACTTTGCTTTTGTAATCAGTCAGTTTGTCCCTCAGCTCTTTTTCCAACTCTTCATTTTTCCCCCGGGATTCTCCAAACAACTTCTTTACTTTCCTTAGAAGGGCTTCAGCAGCTCTGTAATCACACCAACCCCAAGAATAGGTCATAAGCCCACTTCACCAGTGTAAGTATTTTTTGTTGCATCAAATCATATGCAAAGGAAATACCAAAGTTAAAAGAAAGAAAGAAACAGAAAAAAAGCAAAGAAAGTATGAAAAGAGGTAGTAAGCAAATTCCCTTTCACTAAAGCAATTAGAAAATTGGTACTTGAAAAATCACAATCCATTTTTATGAGAATTAAAAATAGAAATCTTTAGTCCTTATCAGTGGTATATGATGATTTGGGAAGTGAGATGCTTTTTCACAGTCATTCTAAGAATCAGGCTGATGAAGTGAGTTTTATGAATCACTTCACTTGTCAAAAAACATCACCTCATTCACCATAATGAGACACTTGGAACACTTCACCATTAGTCTGAATGAAGGAGACTGAATATTGATATGCCTGATTTGAAGCTATCTCTGAACAGAAATCTGACAAGCTACTTTTTCAGCTAGTTGGGTATTATTACTGTAACTCATTCCCTACTCTTTTCCTGTCTCATCTGATTTTTTTGTACCTAACCCCATCATAGTTACATACTTACTGTCTCTGTGGCTGAGCAGACATACATCTTGCCCCAGAAAATGATATAAATTTGAAAATTTGGATCTTTTCATAAGAAAGGTTGTGTGCAGCAAATACATTATTTGTCTAGTAACAACAACATGGTAGTTCCAGCATGGCAAAGTGGATAATATGGAGACCTGGGTTCTCGGCAAGTCTCTCAGCCTCCATGAGCCTCAGGAGATTCTCTAAGACCTATCTGCTAAGTCTCTTTCTTACACTGATCTTTCAGAGAATTTGGTGCACTAAAACCTGGGTGTAAGACTTTCTTAATACCTGTATGGCCTGAGGAAGGCACTTTTCCTCAATAGAACTCAGTCTCTAGGGTCCCTACTGGCTGCTAAATCGATGATAATTAGATCCTTTCCATATTCTTGTAATGACAACTACATAAGCTATCTCACAATTCATCTATTCCTCATGTTTATATTAACCTGTGGGCATATACATATGTGAATCCAACTAAATGGGACTACTTTCTGACCCCTCAAGAACATCTTGTGATCTTTCACATCTTTTCAGGCATTTAGGTGGCACAATGGCTACAGCACTGGTCCTGGAGTCAGGAAGACCTGAGTTTAAATCTAGCCTCAACCACTTACTAGCTATGTGACCCTGGGGAAATCACTTAACCTTTGCCTCAGTTTCCCTAGCTGTAAAATGGGGATAATAACAGCACCTCCATCCCAGGGTTGTTGTGAGGATCAAGTGAAGTAATATTTGTTAAGTGCTTAGTACAATGCCTGGCTCCTAGTAGGTGCTTAATGCACTCTTATTCCTTTCCCTTCCTTTGTTCATGTTATCGTTTCATCTGTCTGACAGGTCCTCTTCTTCCTTTTACCTATTGGATTTTTAGCCATCTTTTAAAATCTAACTTAAGTGTTGCCTTTTCCATGGTCCTTCCCTGCCTTGATCAGTAATGAACCTCCTCCTTGAACTTTGCAGAGTTTTATGTGACTTTTGTCTAATTCACTTATCATATACTATTGATATTATAGTTATTTGCATTGTGTCAGCCCTCAAATGGAATGCAAATTCCATGAGGTCAGGGACTGTGTCTTATCTAAGCATTGCAACTCCCCAGAAACTAACACCATGAGATGCGCATTGTAGATGCTTGAGAAAGGATCAGAGGCTCTCACAGTTGAAGGGACTCAGAAGTCTTCTACTTTAACTTGTACCTGAAAACCAATCTAGTCCCTAATAGGTTTGTTGAATGGATTTTAATACAAGTCTCCTAACAATAGTCAATTACTTGTCCCTTCTTTTTTAATGCTTCTCTCAAACCATTCTTTATTTGACTGATGTTTCTAATCTTCTTTTATTGTCTTTGATGACATTAAAGTTTACTTTGGTAAATGTGGAATATTAATAAATTATACTTGTGTTTGTTCCTTTTCCCTAACTCTTAAAAAAATAGATAATACTGATGTTTTTTGAATCACTAATACAGAAAGTTAATCAAACAAACCATTAACTTAATAATATTAGTGTCAACATAAGTACAGCATATAAACACATTATTTTATATGTCAGCTGAAATTTATATACACTAAACATTTTTTCTGTACTTCCATGTGCTGTTGGTTTTTACCATAGTTCTGTCTTTAATTCTTCCTTTATCTTGACAAGTTTCAACCATCACTTAATTATGTTACTGATTTTTTAGACTCCCTGATGACTTTTTAGGACACAACTTCCAATGGAGGCATGCCGAGAATGCCTAAAATGGTGTAATTTACATGGAAGATATTGGGGTACTTGATTCTGAATGACAAGAAAACTGATGCCTGTGTAAACAACCTGTGTTTGCCTACCATGGGGCTGAAAGTAGCCTTTTTTCATTGGCTATGTTATAGCTGGAACTGCATCTTTTAAGCTGACCAACAACATAGTTTTTTCTTGATTTTGTGTCTGAGGGTCACTCATAGTAGGTGACACCTTGAGGTAAATGGGAAGGCCCTAAGGAACATCTCCTTATTTCCTACCCCTTAGGGCATTTGGTCCCAAGAAACAGACCTGGAATTTTAGCCTTTTTCTTTCTTCCTTTTCTTTTTAAAAAAAATCTTTCTTCCCCACCCCACCCCCATTTAATAGTATTTTATTTTTTTCCAATTACATGTAAAGATAGTTTTCAACATTCATTCTTATAAGATTTTGAGTTCCAAATTTTTCCCTCCTTCCCCTCCCTTCTCCTCAAGACAGCAAGCAATCTGATATAGGTGGTACATGTACAATCAATTCAAACATATTTCCACATTAGTCATGTTGTGATAAAAGTTAGAACAAAAAGGAAAAACCATGGGAAAGAAAAAACAAAAACCAAAAAAAGTGAAAATAATATGCTTCAATCTGCATTCAGTCTCCATAGTTCTTTTTCTGGATGTGGACAGTATTTTCCATCATGAGTCTTTTGGAATTGTCTTAGATGAGTCTGTTGCTGAGAAGAACAAGTCTATCATGGTTGATCATTGCACAATGTTTCTGTTACTGTGTACAATGTTCTTCTGGTTCTGCTTACTTCACACAGCTTTAGTTTATGTAAGTCCAGGTTATTCTGAAATTTGCCTGTTCATCATTTCTTATACCACAATAGTATTCCATTACAATCATATACCACAACTTGTTCAGTTATTCCCCAATTGATGGGCATCCCCTCAATTTCCAATTCTTGGCCACCACAAAAAGAGCTGGTATAAATATTTTTTGTACATGTGAGTCCTTTTCCCATTTTTAGGATCTCTTTGGAATACAGACCTAATAGTGGCATTGCTGAGTCAAAGGGTATGTACAGTTTGATTGCCTTTTGGGCAAAGTTCCAAATTGTTCTCCAGAAAGGTTGGATCAGTTTACAACTCTACCAACAATGCATTAGTCTTCCAGTTTTCCCACATCTTCTCTAACATTTATCATTTTCCTTTTCTGTCATATAATCCAGTCCAGTAGGTGTGAGGTGGTACCTCAGATTTGTTTTAATTTGCATTTCTCTAATCAATAGTGTTTTAGAGCATTTTTTCATATGACTATAGATAACTTTAATTTTTTCCTCTGAAAACTACCTGTTCATATCCTTCGACCATTTATCAATTGTGGAATGACTTGTATTCTTACAAATTTGATTCAGTTCTCTGTATATTTGAGAAATGAGACCTTTATCAGAAACGGTGGCTGTAAAAATTGTTTCCTAGCTTTCTGCTTCCTTTCTAATCTTGGTTGCATTGTTTTTTTTTTTTTTTGGTGCAAAAACTTTTTAATTTAATGTAATCAAAATTATCCATTTTGCATTTCATAATATTCTCTATCTCATTTGGTCATAAATTCCTCCTTTCTCCATAGATCTGGCAGTAGACTATTCCTTGCTTTCCTAATTTACTTATATTATCATCCTTTGTGTCTAAATCATGTATCCATTTTGACCTTATCTTGGTATATGGTGGAAGATGTTGGTCTATTCCCACTTTCTGCCATACTATTTTCCAGTTTTCCCAACAGTTTTTATCAAATAGTGAGTGATCCCTGAAGCTGGAGTCATTTGGTTTATCAAACAACAGCTTACTGTAGTCATTTACTACTGCTTCTTGTGTACTTAACCTGTTCCATTGATCTACCACTCTATTTCTTAGCCAGTACCAAATACTTTAATGATTTCTGCTTTATAATATAGTTTTAAATCTGGTACAGTTAGGTCACCTTCCTTTGCATTTTTTTAAAAAATTAATTCCCTTGATATTCTTGACCTTTTGTTCTTCCCGATAAATTTTGTTATTATTTTTTCTAGCTCTATAAAATAATTCTTTTTGTAGTTTTGTTGGTATGACACTAAATAAATAAATTAATTTGGTAGAATTGTCATTTCTATTATGTTAGCTCGGCCTACCCATAAGCAATTGTTATTTTTCAAATTGTTTAGATCTGACTTTATTTGTGTGAAAAGTGTTTTGTAATTATATTTATATAGTTTCTGAGTTTGTCTTGGCAGATAGACTCCCAAATATTTTATATTGTCTACAGTTATTTTAAATGGAATTTATCTTTCTGCCTCTTGTTTTGGGTTTTGTTGGTCATATAAAGAAATGCTGATGATTAATGTAGGTTTATTTTATGTCCTACAACGTTGCTAAAGTTGTTAATTATTTCAAATAATTTTTTAGTTGATTCAATAGGGTTCTCTAAGTATATCATCATATCATCTTCAAAGAGTGATAGTTTTGTTTCCTCATTGCCTATTCTAATTCCTTCAATTTCTTTTTCTTCTCTTATTGCTATAGCTAACATTTCTAGTACAATATTAAATAATAGTGGTGATAATGGTCATTCTTGTTTCACCCCTGATGTTATTGGGGAAGATTTTAGCATATCCCGGTTACATATAATGCTTGCTGCTGGTTTTAGAGGGACACTACTTATCATTTTAAGGAAAACTCCATTTATTTCTGTGCTCTCTAGTGCAGCACTTCTTAAACTTTAACCCCATATGGGGTCAAGAAAAATTTGGCAACAGTAAAAGGTTTCTGAATGTGCAATGACCAAAAATTGATTAAAAATCAACCGTGTAACGAATCCAAGGTGTTTCTGGCAGTGCTTGCCCACATTTGCATCATACAACTTCACTGCAGCCTTGATTCTGACCACAAAGAATGGGCACTTTGCACTGTGCATGCACCCAGGCCATGCAATGCTAATGAACACTGCTGAAATGTAAAAAGGGATCGAGAGTGGAAAAAAATTTCAAAAGCCCTGCTCTAGTGTTTTTAATAGAAATGGGTGCTGTATTTTGTTAAAAGCTTTTTCTGCATAAGATAATCATATGATTTCTGTTAGTTTTGTTACTGATATGGTCAATTATGCTGATAGTTTTCCTAATATATTTTTTTTTTGGGTGAGGTGATTGCAGTTAAGTGACTTGCCTAGGGTCACACAGCTAGTAAGTGTTAAGTGTCTGAGGCTGGATTTGAACTCAGGTCCTCCTGATTCCAAGGCCAGAGATCTATTAGTTTTCCTAATATTGAACCAGCCCTGCATTCCTGGTATATATCCCACCTGGTCATAGTGTATTATCCTCATGATAAATTGCTGTAATCTCTTTCCTAATATTGTTTTAAATTTTTTCATTAATAGTCATTAAGGAAATTGGTCTATATTTTTCTTTCTCTGTTTTGGCTCTCCCTGGTTTAGGTATCAGTCCCATACTTTTGACATAAAAGGAATTTGGTAGGATTCCTTCTTTGCCTATTTTCCCAAATAGTTTATATAGTATTGGAATTAATTGTTCTTTAAATGTTTGGTAGAATTCACTTGTAAATCCATCTGGCCCTGGAAATTTTTTCTTAGGGAGTTCATTGATGGCTTCTTCAACTTTTTTTTTTCTAAAATGGGGTTATGTATTTTACTTCTTCTTCTGTTAATCTGTAGAAGCTGTTAAATCCTGTGTAATCTTGACTGTGGCTCCTTGACATTTGAATTCTTTCTGGCTGCTTGCGGCATTTTCTCCTTGACCTGATAATTCTGGAATTTGGCTACCATATTCCTTGGATTTTTCATTTTGGGATCTCTTTCAGGAGTTGATCAGTGGATTCTTTTAATGACTATTTTACCCTCTGGTTCTAAGATATTATGGCAGTTTTCCTTGATAATTTCTTGAAAGATGCTGTCCAGGCTCTTTTTTTGATAATGACTTTCAGGCAGTCCAATAATTCTTATATTATCTCTCCTGGATCTAGTTTCCAGGTCAATTGTTTTTCCAATGAAGCATTTTACATTTCTCCTTTTCTTTCATTCTTTTGATTTTGTTTGACTGATTCTTGAGATCTCATACAGTCTTTAGCTTCCATTTGCCTAATTCTAATTTTTAAGGAATTATTTTCTTCAGTTAGCTTTTGTATCTCCCTTTCCATTTGGCCAATTCCACTTTTTAAGGAGTTGTTTTCTTCAGTGGATTATTTTCCCCCATTTGGCCAACTGTATTTTTTAGGGAATTGTTTTCTTTAAATTTTGTCCTTATATAATCTGTTGACTCTCTATTGTATAACCCTCATTTTTTCTCCAATTTTTCAGCTACCTCTCTTATTTGATTTTTAAAATTCTTTTTGAGCTCTTCCAAGAGGACTTTTTTGGGCTTGAGATCAGTTCATATTCCCCTCTGAGGCTTCGCCTATAGGCATTTTGAGATTGTTGTCCTCTTCTGAGTTTGTCTTTTGATCTTCCCTATTGCCATGGTAGCTTTTCAGGGCTCTTTTCTGGGTTTTTTGGTTTGTTTGTTTGTTTTATTTTGGTTTTTTTTTTGGTCAATTTTAGCCTATTTTGTGATTTTTAAAGTTGAGCTCTGCTCCTGGGGCACAGGGGGCACTATCTCAAGTTTCCTGTGCTGGCGGCTTGCCCACTCCATTGGGATGGTTCAGCCTAGTTGCACCTGTTTTGCTGGGGATTCCAGGGTTGGCAGTTTACCTTCTGTGCTGGGACTGGAGGCCTCACAGCTGGCCTGCTATGCCACTAGCCTGCTGAGCCAGGACCAGGGGTCCTCGGTTGCTGATCTGTGCTGTAGCTAAGAGCTTCCCATTGGCTTGCCTAGACACTATCTGTGGTAGGCTATGCGCCCTTTTTGCCCACATGAGACAGACCTTTCCTGAAGTTCTTCTAAGTTACCTTAAGCTGGAAAATTGTTTCACTTGGTCCTTCTGTTATTCCAGAATCTGCTTAGAGGCTTGATTTAATGTTGCTTTTGATGGAAACTAGGGAAAGTTCAGGCAACTTCCTGGATTTTCTCTGCCATCTTGGCTCTGCCCTCCTTTCATCCTTTTCAGTTCTTGGAGAATGGAGTAGAATCTTTGACCTGAGAACTTGACTCCTGGGGAATCTAGGTATCTAAGAATCTAGATAGGGAGTTCAAATCATCCTAGCTGGGAAGCCCTGAGGAGCAGGGATCTGGGGAGATAGCCCAGTGGGGACTTGGGTTTGAACTTGGTAGGACTAATGATGCTATAGAGGAATGTAATTAAACTGAGATCCTAATCCATCTGCCCTCCCTAGAGACCTAGATAATAGAGGAGGGATAATATCACTGAAGAGTTAGAGGATATGTTTGTATGTTGTTGCTGTATCTTTGAAGTAAATAACGCTTTGTCAAAGTGAATCTTATGTTAAGTGGTTAAATGAAATTGGGATCCTAGTCATTAGGCCTCTAAAAATGGAGGGAACACAATTAGTGAGGACTTGAGCAAATGTCACACAGTTGAATAACTCCACTGCCTTCAATGTACCAGAGAACCCTAGGGTTGGAGGTAGAATGGAATAGAGCTTACCTTCAGAGTGGGGCCATAGGAACCCATGTTAGATTTCTGTGGATAATTGTGTTGGGGTGGTGTTATAGCAAGCTAAGTCTTGGTTTCTTATTCCATCTTCTCTTTGTTCATTCCCACAATCAAGTGTTCTTTTTTTTTTTACCCTTACTTTTCAACATTTCTCTACTAGTACTCCTCTCCCACGCAACAAGTGTCATCATTAGATGTAAGGAACCTTTTACCCTCCAGATGTGAAATGTTTAACTTAGACATTTTAGAGATGTACATGGAATAAAAAAAGATTAAGAAACACAAGTGTAAGGTTCAAAAAAAGAAAGTCTATGGTAGACTGACTTACACCAACTCATCCTGGGCAACTTCATTTTGCATATCTAGATTTTTCTGCCTTAATTCTGCCATCATCTGATCAATCTCTTGCTGTAGCTCTTGAAGACTTTTCTCCAAGGCTTTGTCCTGGGCTCCAAGAGTTTCATTTAGTTTTGTAGCTTTTTCATTTACAGCTATAGGAGGTAAAACAAATAGTGAAGATCAGTAAATAAAAGTGACACATTCAATAACACTATTTAGCATCTGCTCATCACTATAGTCTCCAAATATAATACAACATGCCATGAGTAGTCCTGCTATGAAACATAAAGGCAATTTGTGTAATGATCAGCAACAAATAGGGGGATTTGACATATTCTCTAAGATGTCTTATTGTATTCCATTTTGAAGCACATTCCTAAAATTAGGGCGGTCAGGTGGCTCAGTGGATAGAGTGCCAGGCCCAGAGTCAGGAAGACCTGAATTCAAATTCTGCCTCTGACAGTAGCTGTGTGACCCTAGACAAGTCAATTAACCCTGTTTGCCTCAGTTTCCTCATCTGTAAGGCAAACCATTCCAATATCTTGGGCAAGAAAACCCCATGGACAGCATTGGAGCTACAAGATTTGTGTAGTTTCAGATAGAGCCACCCTCCACTCCCATCTCAGTGTGAATGTGGTCAGTTTTGTGGAATGCTCTCCACCTACCAGTGCAAGTGCCCACTAATTAACCATTTGCTGAGAGATGCTATTGTTAGTCACATGTACTGTGTTGTTGCTTTTATGATCTTTTTTTTATGAAATCACCAAATTTTCAGTTTTTCTCTGGTCTGTTAAAGCTATATCCCTTATGTAATTTGCCACCTGCCAAAACCATATATGTGTGGGTATGTGTAATATCTATGCATATATATATATGTGAATGTGTATATTACATATAGATTTACATGTAGGTTTATATATATATATTATATAATACATGTATATGAACATATATATTTGCATACACATATGTGTGTATGTGTGTAATAAAACTCCCTATGAGATCTGATCTACATTAGGTCTTGGACTCATGAAAAATGATGAAGGGGTTGATACTCTACAGAGCTCCACACTTTCCTGTATTGTTATTTTTATTCACTATACATTTTAGACCAACCTTCTTTAGATATATGAATGTTAAGGGACAGAGTTAAACTCAAAATGTTCAAAACAGTCCTCATTACTTTTCTCTAACCCTGCTCCTTCACATAACTTGACAATTGGCAACTAGGTGTTATAGTGGGTAGAGTGCTAGATTTGGAGTCAGAAACACCTGGCTTCAAATATTGCCTCAGATACTGTGTAATTGTGTGTCCTTGGGCAAGTCACTTAACCTCTCTCAATGTTAGCATTCTCATTTATAAAATGGGCATAATAATGGCACCTATCTCCCAGGGTTGCTGTGAGGACCAAGCGAGATAACATCTGTATAGTGATTTGCAGACCTTAAAACATTACATAAATGCTAGTTATTGTTGTTATTATGTGTTTGACTATTGATGTTACCACTGACTCTTCCCTTTCCAATCCATCTGATTATTTACAAAGTCCTACAAATTCTACCTCTGCAATATCTCTGGCACTTTTTCCCCTGCCTCTCTCTTCCCAGTGCTACCATCCTTCTACCTGCTTCAATTATTCCAATAATCTTTAAACAGATCTCTCTGGTATCACTATTTCATTCCTCTGATCTGGATCAGTTTTCCAGATATACCTGCCTAATGAGTCTTCCTTATGCATCAATCTAGGTTGTGACACTATTTTGCTCAAATATTCTCAACATTTCCCCATTATTAACTAAATAAAGTCCAACTGCTTTGCCTGGCTCTCAACATCCTCTACCTTTTGATGCTAATCTATATTTTCTCCTTTGTCTTACTAAATCCTTCCACATCTTTGATATTTGAGCTGAATTAGACTTCTCTTTGGAAAAGACTCAAATGTTGGAAAAGATTGAAGGCAAAAAGAAAAGGGAATGGCACGGATAGATAGCTAGTATCATGGAAACCACAAACGTGAATTTGGACAGACTTTGAGAGATAGTGGAAGATAGAAGGGCCTAACATGCTATCGTCCATGGGGTCATGAAGGGTTGGCCATGACTGAAAGACTGAACAACAACAACAACAGATTTCTCTCTGTCTTAAAAAAGTGGACCTGCTCTTTCCTACCACGGTGCCTTTGCTCATGTTCCTCATGATATTTGGAATTTTCTCTTTCTTTTGTTATCCTTTTATTGCTACCCATCCCTAAAAGTCCCAAATGTCACCTCTTCTGAGGAGTTTTCCCTAATCCATTTAGTTGATAGTTACCTTTTACATTTTAAAAATGCAATTTTCTGGTTATGTGTCTAATTCCTCTTCTAGACAATAAGCTTCATAAGGGCAAGGAATATATATTTTTTCTAAACTTTATATTTCCCCTAACACCTAGCATAGTCCTCTGCTCATGGCAGGTTTTTAAATAAGAGTGTAATGAATTAAAGGCAGAGAGTGGCAAATAGAGAGTTTAAAAATGTGGCAGTAATGTCTATAAGGCTAATTTTGGAGTCAATGTGGTTCTGAGAACAAGTGATGTGTAAACAACTGGAAGAAATCCCCAGTGTGGGGACAGATCAGCTTTAGGAGAATTTTTGTTGTATTAAGAAAGGCATATTGATGGATGAGCTCTAATTTTTCACTGCTTAAAAGCTTGGGAGCAGGAGTTCATATAAATTTCAACTGAAGAAGAATATATCATCCAGTCCCTTTTATAATGAACATGTTATTGGCACTATTTTATCACATGTGAATGCCTTCTCTATTACACAGCACTCAAAAGAACTGTAAAATGAATGAGTACCACTTATATTTTCATAATGAATGGAAAAAAAACCCCTGACTCTTATGCCATGAGAAATAGATTGAGTGACCTAAATTTGCTCTTAGAAACTACCCAGGAGTCTTGTGATGGTGAATCCATTTTTGCTTTTCTACACAGATGAATGTTTATAATTCTAATGCTGCAAGACTAAGCACTTCATGAACTCATCAAGAGTCATAAAAAATCAGAGATTATGAAACTATACTTAGATGAGAGTGCCTTAGATCCTTGAAGCTGATTGGCTGCAAAGAACTCATGCCTTCAGGGGCATTCAGGATAAATGGTGTCTTTTCTCTATTAAAAACACATGCACGCGCATGCATACACACACACACACACACACACACACACACAAACACTTCATGTTACAAATGATCTATAGGACCACTTTCAGCTCTCAGAGTAATTTGCTACCTTTTCTAAATCCTCACTCTGCTCGTGTTAATTAATTGTTATTATTGTTATCGATATAAAGGAAAATAGGCATGGATAGGTTATACATCTTGCTTAAAGGTCACTGGTTGACATTTTTTGCTGCCAGGCCTTGGAGTGGAATTTTAGATAATCATCTTCATTGAGGGTTTGGTTCAGCTCAGCCACATTTTTTTCATTATTTGAGGGCATGAAAGGGCATTTCGTGGTATTTTGACCACTGTCTATATTTGTTAACCTAACAGTCGCTGCTTTGTTTAAAATCTTCATGCAAGTGTTAGGAGTGCTGGGCCTTGCAGACTTATCTTCTTGAGTTTAAATCTGGTCTCAGACACTTAACTAGCTGTATGACACTGGGTAAGTCACTTAACCCTGTTTACTCAGTTTCTCATCTGTAAAATGAGCTGGAGAAGGAAATGGCAAACCACTCCAGTATCTCTGCCATGAAAACCCCAAATGGGGTCTGCAAAGAGGACATGGCTGAAACAACTGAATAACAACAACAAACAGCAAAAGTGTTGTTATATTGTACCTTCTGTAATCTTAGTGAGGGCAGGTCTAGGTGGCTCACAGGGAGATAGGGAAAAGGGAAGGGGATGGAAGGCTAAGGGGTGGAGCAGTAGGAGAAGTAAGGTTTTTACCCTTATAGGTTTACAGAAGGAATAAATCAGTCACTAAGCATTTATTAAACACCTGTTTTGTGTCAGGCATGGTGCTAGGTGCTGGGGATAGAAATAAAAAGGTAAGAAAGTCCCTGTGATCAGGGAGCTCACATTCTGTTGTGAATGATTTTTTTTGTAGAAAAAGTTTTGTGCAACATTCAAATTTTCTGTCAGCTGCTGGTAGTCTATGGCTCTAGGTACCTACATGTCTCTTGGGTTTCTAAATAAAGAAGGGTGACAACATACTCATAGCAAGGCCTAGACAAGGGGTGAGGAACCTAAGGCCTCGAGGCCACATGTAGCCTTCTAGGTCCTTGGGTTCGGCCTTTTGACTGAGTCAGTTTTACAGAACAAATCCTTTTATTAAGGGAATTTGTTCTGTGAAGTCTGGATTCAGTCAAAAGGCCGAACCCAAGTAGAAGGCCACATGTAGCCTTGAGGCTGCAGGTTCCCCAGGCTTGGCCTAGACCAAATACTAAGAACATAGGATCACAACATTATAGATTTCATGATGGAAGAACCTTAGAGGACATCCAGATCCATTCCTTCATTTTAAAGGTTCAAATGCTGAGCCCTAGAGAGGTTAAGTGACATGTCTAATTAGGAGCAGGAATTGAAGCTAGGCCCTCTAACCCAGGCCCAAACCAAAGGTGGTACAGTGGACAGAGGCTGGAGCCTGGAATCAGGAAGACTCATCTTCTTGAGTTCCAATCTAGCATCCTGGGAAAATCACTTAGCCCTGTTTGCCTCCATTTCCTCAACTGTAAAATGAGTTGGAGAAAGAAATGGCAAACCACTCCAGTACCTTTGCCAAGAAAACCCCAAATGGGGTAATGCAGTCAGACATGACTGAAATATGACTGAACAACAACAAAGGACCAATGGTAATGCCATGGCCAGTTGCAGTGAATACAGAGGACTGCAAAATGAGAGAAATGGGGGAAAGAATAGTGAAGCACCGTCACCAACATCTTAAAATGCAAATACATATTCACTCCCAACAAATCTTTGATTAAAATTGTTTAATGATTAATCTTTGGAATAGGCTGGCAAGTGCAAAGTGTTAGGGATTTGAACAAAGGGCAAATGGCCAGTATACTGGATAGTTCTGCCATACATAGTCTCAGGTATATAAAAACACAGCTGTCATGAAGATTTGCTCTGAATGATAGGATTATTGATTATAATAACTGAGGTCATAGTGGTCCAATAGGACCAGGACTCTCAGTGTGACCTTGTAAAAGCTACAGCCTTCCAGAGAGACTTTCAGTGTCCTCATCTGTAAAATAAGGAGGGTGGACTAGGTGGCTTCCAAGGTCCCTTAAAGTTCTAATTCTATGACCTATGATCCTGAAAGAGACATTAAAGGCAATGCTGCCTTACTTCCCTTCCACATTTGGTGCATATGTTCCTTCCTAGAGCATCTCAGAGAAGTAATGATTCAGCCTGTGCTTGAAGACCTTTCGTGAGAGAGAACTCATTACCTCACGAAAGCAGCCCATTGCATTTTTGATCAACCCTAATTGGTAAGGGTTTCCTCTGCAAACTGAACTAAAGCCGTAATGACTAAATACATATCAACAATTTGGGGAGGTTCTCTTTTTATTATTGTTATTATTGTTTTTTTAGGCAATTGGGGTTAAGGCACTTGCCTAGGGTCACACAGCTCGTAAGTGCCAAGTGTTCGGTCTGAGGCCGGATTTGAACTCAGGTCTTCCTGACTTCAGGGCCGGTGCTCTGTCCACTGCGCCACCTAGCTTCCCCAAGGTTCTCTTTTTAGAAGAACCTAAAGATCAAAGGTTTTGAGGTAGAAGGGATCACATAGCTCATGTCGTCAAGTCCTCCTATTTCTAAATGAGGAAACTGAGGCTCAGAGAGGTTAAACAACTTTTTTTCATGGCCACTCAGCTAGTAATTATCAAAGCCAAGAAAAGAAAAGATAAGAAAACAGCTTATCTGATTCTAACTCCAGTGTTCTTTCCACATCTGTGAGAACTTTTGGAAAAATATTCATCTGTAATAATCATTGCTATTCCTATGCCTCATCCAAATTGTTTCTTTCTAAATTCTCATTTCTTATGCTTTTTTTTTCTTCTGATTTGCATCTTGCTGTTATTATGCCAATGATGATTCTCTATCTGCGTACCTGAGAGTAGTTATGACCCTAGGCAAGTAATTTTATTGCTCTGAGGCAGTTTCCTATCTGTAAAATGGAGGTGATAATACTTGAACTACTTTTCTCAGAGCACTAATGTGAAGAAATGCTTAATAATTCTTAAAGCATGAAATAAATTGGAGCTATCGTTGATAAATAAAACATGTTGGTTTGGGTGTAATGTTATATGGGATAAGTCTATAGTTATTCTTCCCTTTGAGGAAGACAGAAACAGTATTATCTGGAAAAGAATATGGTACAAAGGTATAAGGTTCAGATTTTTACTATAGGCTTTCAGAGTTAAAGGTTACCTATTGCTTCTCCTCAGGCTCAAATTAGAATACTTCTATAAGAAAGAGGTCTATGCAGGTATGTTATTTCTCAGGCAAACTCTTAGATAATTCCTTACCCTCCAGGGCAGCCTGTCCTATTGCATTTGGTTACAGGGAATGGCATAATACCAAAAATCTATAACAAAGTATGGCAACCAAGATACGGATTTTCATTCCCAGTTTCTAAAGGCATCTATTTTTAAAAAAGTTAAGTCTGGGTTAAAATTACTTCTCCAATTAATACTGGTATTTAAGAGGTAGCATTTGCTCAGTATACACTTGCCTTTCTAAAAAGCTTCACATTCTGGACATTTACCCAAAACTTACTTCTGATATTCCACTTTGATTCTCAACCAGATTGGGTGATGCCAAGAGGACAAAGGGCCAGGGCAATACAGCTTCTCATGGTTGGGTTATACAAACAAGCTCTAAGCAACAGATGCTCATTAACAACCAGTACTAATGTACTTTAAAGGTCATTTTGAAGAATAAATATGTCGTTTGAACAAACCAAATAGAATGAGAAAATTAGCCTTTTTTCCAAAATTAAAATCTTTTTAATTGTCTTGCAAACATACTGGAACAAAGCATAAGGTGGTCATTAGTTATTTAACCATAATAGCCTTTCCTCGAGAATTAGAACATTCCTAGAGGAATGCCTTCAATTTATTACTTTCTGTGCTCGTAATAACCACTTCACTAGCTATTGTCTCTAACTTGACTCTGGATTGTAGGCAATCTGCTGATATTTTTCCTGAATTTCTTAATTAAAAAAAATTCATAGAACACAGACCTTTAAATCGTCTTCTGTCATCTAATACTAGTGAAATTTCACTTCTTCAGCCAACCATTTATTGAGCACTTTCTATGCACAAGACATGAGGCTGTTCATAGTCATGTCAATGCATGTGCCCTCTCTTTTTGGAGGAGTTACTAAAGTGTGCTGCTTCAAATACCTTCTGCATCCTGGACAATTTCCTTAACGATTCCTCCCAGAATCTTTGCTCTCATGTTGGTTCGCTCAGCATCCTGCCCGGTCTGCTCGCCATCTGCTGTCACCTTGGTAGCCTAATGATCCAAACACAGGAAAAACATAATTAATGGATATGATGAAGTTCCAGCAGGATATGCTCTTTCTGGCTACATTTACTTTCAAATGTTACTTTGGGCCAAAGGCAATTGATGAGTCATTGATCAGATGTACTGGAAATGACACCCTGTGCTCAAATATACAATTAAACTTTATCACTTCTTACACTAAACGGAAACCAGAGGGCTGTAGTTGACTTTTTAAAAAATCTGTGCAGTACTGAGCATCCTATAAGAACAGAGAATGAAATCCTTTTTTGGAATATTTTAAGCCAATGTTATCAGCAGTTTTTAAAGAATTCTTTAGTCTCCATGTGTGGCATGTAGCTTTACCATCTTTTGATTTAGTGAAGAGAAATATGGATAGAGCAGTCTAGTCTCTTGAGACGTTGATGAGGCATAGATAGCAAATCTCAATTGATTTTATAGATAAATTTTAAATCAATACATTAATTAAACAAAGGAGGTAAAATTTAAAAAAAAGGAAAATTACTCTTTTAACTGCTAAGTAAGAAATGCTCATTATGTGGCACATTAGCGAGATCACTAACATTGACTAAGAGGCTATAAATGACTGGTAACTTCTTCTGAAAAACATTACAACCTGAGATGAACATCAATCACAGGACCACACAGAATCCTATCCAAAAAATGATGAAAATGTAATCTTACCTTTGTATTCAAATTTAAAATGTTCTTTAATAATAACAGTTAGCATTTATATAATGCTTTAAGGTTTACAAAATGCTTTAAAAATATTATCTCACTTTATCAATGTGATCCATTTAACATATTCATATAAAATCATTACACTCAGTAAAGTAAAATACTATATCTATATTTAACTTAGTGATAGTTCCTGAAAAGGGTATTTTGAGTTTTATGGCACTATGAAATATGTTTGGATTTCATTTCTCTCTCTTTTCCTTTTTTCTCTCCTTTTTAAAAATTTCTTTTTCTTTGCCTATACACACATATATGTGGCTTTGCATTTATATGAATGTAAATGTATTTCTACTGCACTTTCACACAAAAAAAATTGGAAAATATAACCACAATAAATGAATAGAAAAAAATAACAAAGTGACTCAGTGAAGTCCTGGTTTGGGTCCAAATTGGCACCAGAGGGACTGAATTCTATATTTGCCCAGAGAAACTAAAATATTCTTGTACATAAGAGGATTTTAAATGGAACTAAATATCTAGTCAGTGCAATGTTAGGTAAGGCTCCTATATGAATTATATCCTACTTACAGGTTTCTCAGGGTACTTAAGCAGTCTGATTTATTAGCAGTGATAAAGTTCTTTGAGGTCTTTGGATAACAATTGTTATATTAGCTCTAAATATTATCATGCCATTTCTCCAACTGTACATGAAAACATCACAATTCAAAAGATGAAGACTAAGAAATTCTTTGAACTTTTTATACTCCTATAGAGTTAGCAGCTATAACTGCAATAATTTTTAATGGCATCCGTAAAGTCTTTTAAGAATGTTTCAGGTTCACTGATCATATGATTATCTTGGAATTATGTTCACACTTAGAGGAGTTACTCTTTGCAGAAGCAAATGATGTCTAAATCCATTAAATTCTTCAATTCCTGAGTAAATTTCAGACTCTCTGGCCTCACATTCAAGACCAGGTACTCTACACTCCAGCCAATCTGGATAACCTGTCACCCTCCATATTAGCCATGCAAATTGTACTTTCCCATCCTGGTGCCTTTGCTTACTGTTCCTTTTGCTAGAAATACCCTTCTTATATTCCTCCTGTTGAATGTCTACCAGTCCTTCAAACCATAGCTCCAAAAATATTTGATCCAGAAAGGCTTCTGTCATTTTTCCTAGCAAGTAATTAAATAGCCTTCTTCAGACTTCTGCCACTTTCCAACACTTTTCATGAATTACTTTCTATTATAGTCATTTGTGTACAGGTCATATTATCCAGTGAGAACAGAGACAATGTAGCATCAAATCCTAATAAATACTTGTTGAATTTGCATTTGAATCCTTCCTTGGGTAATTTTTAGATCTCTTTTTCTTTAAACTTGATTTTTTTTCTTTACATTTTTCATGTTGGTGACTCTTGTAGATAAAAGGCTCTAAAAGCATTTTGTAGTAGTCATAACTTTAAGTCTCAATCTTCTTATGTTTCCAACTGCAGATGGTAATTTTTAAAAGCCTCTTAGTGCCCCAGGCAACTCTCTAGACTGAGGTTCTTAATCTTTTTTTTTTTTTTCCTGTCATGGACAGCTTTGACCTATGGAGCCCTTCTCAGAGTAATGGTTTTAAATTTATAAGATAAAATACATAAGATTACAAAGCAAACGAATTATATCCAAATCTCTGTGTGTGTGTGTGTGTGTGTGTGTGTGTGTGTGTGTGTGTGTGTATAGTAAGTACCAGAGTAGTTTCAAATTGACATTAGTAAAGAGTGTTTCATTCTCAAGAGCAATGAACTCATAGGTCTAGTCCATATTTTATTTTGAATCATGATGCAGAGATAGACTCCTCCAAGGAACAATAAGACAGTAAATATGACCTGGGCTTAGTCTAGACTCCAGACATTTTCCCCTTTCATTCTGGAGGGGGAAGAAAATAGGAAGCGTCAGTAGCCTTCTATGACTTGGTGCCATGGAAATTTTTCAGCTCTTTTTTGAGGAGGTTGGTTTACCTAGAGTGAATGTAAATAATTTCTATCCCTTGTTTGGTTAAGAATTCTTCCTGCCAGATCCTCATAGATGACTGAACAAGTTGTGATATATGATTTTGATGGAATACTAATGTACTATAAGAAATAACGAGCAGAATGCTTTCAGAAAAACCTGGAAATATTTACATGAACTGATGCAAAATGAAGTGAGCAGAACCAGGACAATATTGTTCACAGTAATAGCAATATTGAATGATAATCAACTGTGAATGACTTAGTTATTCTAGCAATACGATTATTCAAGACAATTCTGAAGGACTTCTGATGAAAAATGCTGTCCACCTCCAGAGAAAGAACTGATGAAGTCTGAATGCAGATTGAAAAATATACCTTTATCATTTATTTTCCTTTTTTGATGTGTTTTCTTTTACAACATTGCTAATATGGAAATGTTTTGCATGACTGCACATGTAGAACCTATATCAAATAGCTTGCCTTCTAATTGTGGGGGAGAGGAAGGGAGCAAGGGAGGGAGAGGATTTGGAACTCAAAATCTTAAAAAAAAATGTTAAAATTTGTTTTTATATATAATTGGAAAAAATAAAATTTTTGAAAATTGAAAAAATAATTCTTCCTCTAGTGACAGGTGCTAAAGGTACCTACTTAATCTAATTTTCTTCTAATTTTTTTAAATGGTGCAACTCTTATTAGTCAGGCTATATATACATTTTGAGATTATTCAGACAAATCAAATTCTGACAAATTACTTTCCAATTTTCCCAGAAGTTCTTATCAAAAAGAATGTTCTTCCCCAATTAAATGTATGACCTTGGGTTCATTTAATATTGGGTTGTTGGATCCAGTTGTTTCATATCTTATTTGGTTATTTCTATTGATCTACTTTTCTATTTTTAAAACAAGCATCAAATTGTTTTGATGATCACTGTTTTAAAATTTGAAGCCTAGATATGCTATTTCCTGTTCATTCCTACTTTTTTTTCCCCATTATTTCCCTTGAGATCCTAGACCTTTTGTTTCTCCAAATGAATCATATTATTTTTCCTAGCTCTGCAAAGGATGTCCTTAGTACTTTGATTGTTTTAACAATAAATCTGTGAATTAACTAATCCCATCATCATTTTTACTATGTTGGTATATAATCCATTAGTACTATTCTGATGCCTCATCAAAAGCAGTGCCTAATGGTTCCAAGCTCTGGCAGTTCTTACCAATATGGAAGGGCTTTAAATATTGTTCCACTGATATGTTTCCTATATGAGATTGATTCTTGCTAAGGATGGAGACTCATCAATAATAGATGATTATTTTTTAGCCATGGCAACCCATATATATATGTAATGGCCTTCAGTATTTCTTTTAGAATAGTCAAATATTTTCATATTTATCAAGGGTATACTTGGTTAAAATATGAAAGAGAAGTAGGTATGCTTTTGCAAATTATATTCTACATAAGAGAATGCCTTTATGGTCACATGATCAATTGTAAGATACTATGAATATAAGATCTTACCATGTTTATTTTTCAACTGTTTTTTTTTTGAAACAGCCTTTGGTTAGATTGGACAAAATGTAGCCCCACAGGCTCTTGACCAATAATATATTTTTCATTCAGATGTTAAGATTTCTTGATAGATATAACCAGAGTGAATTTTTTTTTTCTGTGATTTTATGATTATCAGTATAAAGTACAGCATACAACTGGCAGCTGTATGCTCACCAGAGGTGTTGCCATTTTGCATATAGTAAGCACTTGGTAATTTTATTCATTCATCTAGTCATTCATGGAGAATGTACTGTACAGAAAGCAAATGGAAAAGGGATTTCCTACAGGTGCTAAAGTCCTCGAAGTAGTCTTGTTTGGGGATGATATTATGCTGATTACATCAAACTCCAGAATATGACAGAAACTCCAAAATGCTTGATAATAATGCACACAGGAAAAATGAAACAAATGAAGATTCTCTCTTGTCCAGTATGGCATGCAGTTGTATGGGTAGCCCATTATATTAGTCCTTCAGTATGTAGGGTGTGTGTGTGTGTGTGTGTGTGTGTGTGTGTGTGTGTGTGTGACTACCTATCTCTTTCTTAGATAGCATTGCAGATGGACAATGAATTAGGCCTATAACTGATTATAAAAAAGTGTTGTCTAGACTTCATTCGGGAAATTATGCAATGTTTTCAATCATCTTAAGCTGTTCCTTGACAAAAAGTCTCATATATGTCTTTGTCAATAGTCTTCTGATGATGACACTCTTTAAACTGTAAATCATGAAATATCATGACCTCTAAAGAATTCATTTTATGGGAAACCCTAATTGGCAACTATGAGTTGCCAATGAGGTGGACACAAGCAGTGCCCAACACATCAACAAATGCATGAAGCAATGTAAAAGACATAGTGGTATCTCCTTATCATCATGATACTGATCCATCAAAGAAGTATCAACAAGTGTTTATATGTTAAGCATCTACTTAATGTGCTAAGCAGTGGGGATACAGAGAAAACAAAACAAACAAACAAACAAACAAACAAAAACAGTCCCTGCTCTTAAGTTACTCACAGTCTAATGGAGGACACAACAACTCAAATAACTGTGAACTAACAAGATGAATGATAATAATAATAATAATAAAGCACTTACTATGTGCCAAAAACTGTGCTGACCTTTGCTATTATTCTCTTATCTGATCCTCACAGTGACCCTGGGAGGTGAATGCGATCATTATTGCCATTTTACAGATGAGAAAGCTGAGGTTAAAAGAGGTCAAGTGACTTGCCCAGTGTTGCACAGTACTAAGTATCTTGTTGAGGTTCAAGGGCTTAGGGGTGCTGGGACACCAAAATCACCACACATAGGTCCTGCTCAAAAGAATTTGACCCAAGCCTTCTTTCAGCCAAAGACAAGGTTTATTAGGACATCTGTCATATTGGGTAGACTCTTAAGGAATCTGAGCATCTGTGAGCTATTGGCTAGATTATAAGAATCGGAGCACCTTAATGGAGACAAGATGAACCTTATATACAGAAAGACTGTGGGCGGGATCCAGAAGTGGCCAAGTAGTATGAGGGGGACAGTGAGGTAATAGAATGCTAGGGACCTGCACTACATGACCAAGGGAGAATGGAGCCTAGCTAGGATTAAGGGTGTGAAGTGGGGGGAGGGGAGCACTGGGAGGTAAGACAATGGAGAGCTAGGCTAGGTTAAGGGTAACTGAGAATTGGGAGATTGGCCAATGAAAGGCCAGTTGATGGGATTATAGCCTCAGGCGAACCCTGGAGATTTGGCCATGTGGGAAAGTCCAGGGTTTTTCCTTTCTGGGGTCCAGATCCCAATCCCATCAATCTGAGGCTGGATTTGGACTTGACTCCAGGCCCAGTGCTCTATCCCCTGTGTCACTTAGCTACCACACACATGACAAATTGGAGATAGTATTAACAGGAAAACATTAAGATTAAGGAGGACTAGGAAAGGCTTCTTGTACTGGGTGGTGTTTTAGCTGAGACTTGAAAGAAGGATGGAAGAAACGGATAAAACCTATGTGCTGTGTGTTTGAGGTGGGAGGAGAAAAACACCTCCTTAGAAATAGCAGCCTTACGGGTCAAAGCCTGGAGGGTTGTATAAATAAAGACAGATTCCCAGTCTGATTCCACCTCCCAGGGAGGCCTCCAGAATTTTAGATTTTCCTACCCACCTAGACATTCTGATGGTCTGATGAGATTAAACTACAGGGAAACACCCCTACCCCAAACAGACCAGATTTTAGGTGATATCAAAGTTCCTCCAAAGCCAAGGCATTCTCCCCATTCTTACCCCTCCCAAACACCTGGTATCCCATACCTCCCTACTCAACCTCTGAAAAGAGGAAAGGGGCTGAGTAACTTCAACTGATAGGTTCCTTTTTGCCCCAAAGCTGAATTTATGTGTTTCTCCCTCTCTTCTACAGAGTTGTGAGCCACCTGACAACTGCTCATCAACTGATGCTAATTAAACCTTCTACCCTGGCCTTGAGTTTTATTGACACCAAGTCAAATCCACCTAGGTGGCAGGAAATGCTATCTTGGAGGATCTTAGGCTGTCTAGGCTGAGAAATCGCCTAACAGAAGCCAGGAGGTAGCAATGAGGAGGGAGAGAATTCCAGGCTTGGAGGACAGTCAGTGAAAATGCCTCAGGCAGGGAATGGACTATTTGCCGAACTGCAAGGGGGCCAATGTCACTGGATTGAAGAGTGCTTGCTGGAGTGTAACGCATAAGAAAAAGGTAAGGCAGTAAGTAGGCAGAGACTAGGTTATGAAGGACTCTGAATGCCAAGCAGAGGAATTCCCAATTCTATTACCTCACACTAAAGACGTCATATAGGCTTTTAGAAAAATTGTATCCTCCTCTCCGCGAAGGGGGGTGGGAGAGACAACTTAAGAAGCATACCTCTTGATATTTGAAACGTTTTACCAACTGAGTCTTAAATTTTATTAATAGATTTTCAGTGGCCCTTACCGAGGAAAGGAAGAGGGGGGTGAGGTGGGGGAAGGGAGGCTGAACTAGACAGGAATTCCTCAGGACTGGTTGGCCTCTCTACTGTTACTTCCCTCCCATATTCTCGAAATTTATAGCACCAGGAAAATTTGAAAGAACCCACAGATCAATTAAAGAAACAGCATATCAAAGAAAAAACACTTTGCCAGGTAAAATGGCAACATTATTAAGAATGCAAGCACAGTATAGGCCTAATTTTGTCATATTATTATTCACCAGCTAATGATAGTATGATTAGTAATGATGATAATAATGGCAATTTGATGTACTTTTACTATATAGTACTATATAGCTCTGGAAACCATGTGAAAGCTTTTAGGAAATTGGTAGTATCTTGTGGATGAATGAATTTAAAAAACCTATCTATAACTATTAATTATGGACATTTTATAATATACTGGTTAAAATATATGACTACAAAGCAAATGTTAGTAATTTACTTTTCTGCTTTTAAACTGGTCTACTTAAGAGCCTTGGGAAAATAAAATTGTTTTTCTGAAAGAAGAAAAGTTTGTATGCTTCCATCAAGCCCTCCCTAATCCCCCTTTCCCCTTTTAAGCACTTTATATCTCTCCTTTGCTCTTAACATTTTCTTTTTATATCATGTTTATTTGTGTAAGTATATTGTATCCCCTTGTTACATGGTGAAGCATTAACTATAATAGTTTTTATCTTTGCATGTCACTAAATTGTTGAATTGAATTGGATTTGTCAAAAGGAACCACCATAAAACAAGAGATAGAATTTCTGGAGCTGCCCTTGCCAGACACTATAGATTGCCAGACAGGTTTCAGAGACACTGAGAAAACTCTATGGGATGCAGGAGTGCTATAATTGTACATCTGGGCGATCACTTGGGCACATGTGAAGTCAAATGCTCTATTTTGGCCACTCTCCAAATGGAATTCTACAGCTATGTTTGGAATTGTATATAGCTCCATAAGGGTACAGTGTCATATATGAATAACATTTGTACTTGACAACAGGGAAAGAAGCTATCCTTTCCCTTTCTTTATACTGCAGGATTCTCTCTCTTGCTTATGTCAATCCTTTCTTCAAAACATGGATTGAAGAGTCAGGCTCAACAATATTCCACAATAATAGTGTCTTTGTTTTGAAGGGTTCAGAGTAGTGTCTCCATCCACCATCTCTGGGATTTCTGAAACTAAAACAATCCTTTCCAGGCCAAAGCCCTCAGTTTGTTTGGTGACCTCAGCTTTTCTAGTAGACTGTAAACTCCTTCAGGGCAGGGATTTTCCTCTGCACTTTAAAGGTGCAGAATAAATGCATATTCATAATCTATAGTCATTTGTCTCATTTTTCTTCCATAATTCAAAGGTAGAAAGCATTTTTTTCCTCTCCATTTTTTACTTTAGTACTTTAAAAAAACCATGATTTTGATTAGTGTAGAGCGCATGTAGTCTCTTTACTCATAAAACTTATGAATTTCTGGAGGAGAAGGAAGATCACCTGTTGGCTAACCTCAACTGCTGACTGACTAGTGATAAATATTTTCTCATTTAGCTAAACTTGTCTGTGAATGATAGACACAGATTCTCTTGTTGAGCTCATATTGAGAAAACCATATATTTTTTTTGAGTCCCTACACAAAACTTATTGAGCTTGCTAGAGCCTTCCAGATCTTGTGTTCCACTGGTATGGACTCTGAGAACACCAACTGGCTTCTGCACAATCATGTGATCTCCTTAAGGACAGGAGCTACTTTTTTTGTGGCTCCTGGGCTTGCTTTGCACATAGTATATATTTAATAAATATTTCTTGAATTATTGAATGAGGCCCTGCAATAAGACTTGCTTTTTAACAGAGGGGGAAAAAATGAAGTAACTTCTGGAAAATAATAGAGCTGTTTAGTAGTCAAGGCAGGGCTTGAGTCAAGGTCTTAAGGTCATAGGATTTATAGGATTTTATAGATAAGGAAGGGGTCCATTGAGTTGATAATAAATCACATTAATATAGCATTCTGAGTTTTGAAAAGTACTTCCTTCTCATCAGTCTTAGGGTAAATAGTGAAATTATTCTTATTTCCACTTTAGAGATGAGGAAACTGAGGCTTAGATGTAGTAAGTTGCCTAGAGTCATGCAGGTATCAAGTGTCTGAGTAAGGATTCAGACCTAGGTCTCTGTAAGACTGGTCAAGTTTTTTTTTTCTTTTTTTATTATACTATACTGTCTTTTCTTAATAAATGAATTTAATAATTAAATCATACAGTCACACAGCTGCAGTAGCATAGCTAGCTTTGGAACTCAGGTCCTCTGATGCTAGATCCCATGTCCTATGATTCCTAATCCCCATCACTTAACTACTTATTTGAGTGACAGATAAAAAAGATACATTGAAAGCCATTTATTCCTGCACTTAACAGGTATTTATTAAATGTCTACTATGTGCAAAATATAGAGATAAGATTTATGAAGCCCAAGCAAGTGTTTTTGCAAACGTCTGAGAATTCTGGAACAGTTTTTTCTTTATTAATACAAAAATCTTCTAAATAATTAAAGAGGCTTAATCAAATAGCTACACTCATACAGAGCAACAACAAAATCATATCATATCATTCCAGCCAAGGAATGCTCTTTTTGACCCCTTCCTGGCATTATATATAATGTTATTGATGGGTCACCCTGGTTAAAACCAGGCAAAAGAGAAATACTGTCTTGCTCAGCCATAAAATCAGTCTGTGAAATTCACTGCCACAGAGGGGCAAGGAACTAATTGCAAGGCCCAAATTCCCAAATAATGAATCAGTTTCACCCATGACAGACTATCAATAATGCCACAGATAAATGCTAAATACTTAATGATAGGAGTAATTTGTCTAGTTCTGTGTGCTTGTTCCCATGTTTCATTAAATCAGCAGTCCCTTCCTTATTCATCCTCCAACAGATTCACTATTATGTTGTTCCCTTTTGCATTTGATAAATATCTTTTTATTTATTCTAGTGTTTCTGACATCCCTTTCATTCTCTACCTTTGATTTTCTGTCCTCAACTTTTGCAATCTTCCTGGTATACCTCTGAACACGATGCCTTACACAGTTATCTTGTCTATACCTCTCTTACTTTTGATTATTTTTTAAAAAAAATTAAGTTCAATCAACAAAAGCTTTTTTTTATTATTCTAAGTGCATTTATATTTAGGCAGCATGCGTTACCTTTAGGCACACATTAATTCGTCTTTGAACAATATAGTTATTCCTTCCTTGTTTTATACGACATAGCTCCTCTCATGTATCTTGCAGTCTGCACATAATTTTCTTGGTTGGAAACCACTATTGTCTTTGTTTTCCTTTTTAAAGAAAAGAAACCAGATTCTAATGACAGCACAGTTCTTAACAAGTGAATAGACAACATTCCTGTGGTGATTTCCATTTTTGCATCTCCTATATCAGTTTGCTGTTCAAATTAATCTTCAGTTTTAATAATTTGAGTCCATCCCAGTGGTTACCTTAACATGCAAACCATTCTATATATCTAAATTTGGGAATGAAGTTCTTTTAGAAAAGTATTAGGAAATACCACAGAATTTCCACTTTAGAGAAGAGGAAACTGAGGCTTAAAGATATTAGAGGAGGAAGATGACTGGCCCCACTAGAAGATAATGAGGCCACTCCCTTTCAGGACTACTTTAAAAATATATTTTGAGTTCAGAGTTGCAAGTTTTCCCTACATAAGTGTAGCTTATAAATTATTTTAATCCAACAGTGAAAGATAATACAGCTAACTCTTTAGTCTTACAAATAATAAGTCACATTAATGTAGCACTCTAAGTTTTGAAAAGTTATTTTTTTTGCATCAGTCTTAAGATAAGTTGTGTGATTATTATTGCCTCCACTTTAGAGATGAGGAAACTGAGGCTCATAAAAATAATACATGTTGCTAAGAATCATGCAGGTATCATGTGTCTGAGGGAAGATTCAGGTTTAGGTCTCGGGAAGTCTGGTCAAGTTCTCTTCCTTTTTAACAATTAATGAATGAATCTCTTGATAGTTAAATTTTTTTTTTTTAACCAACTTTCTTCCACTCTCCCCATACAGGATATGAAAATTCAGGTTCTTAACAAAGAATGTATAAGACTAAGTTAAATTTATTTTTAGAAGTATTAGGATAGAATGGATATAAAGCTGACCTCAGAGTCAGGAAGGTCTGAGTTCAGGTCTTGTCTCTGACTCCTGCTGGTTGTGTAACCCAGGGTGTGTCACAAAACTTCAGTGACCATATAACTTTCTAAGACTACATTTCCAATCCGTACTGACCTGCATTGGTAGAGGGAATTGCCTTACCAGAAGCTATCCAGAGCAATTTGATGTAGGTATACATGTCCTCCAGATGACAATTTTGAAAACATCCACCTGACCTCTTTCTAGAATACTCTGAAACCATCTCTTTTTAGGCATCCCTACTTCCTCTCTCTCTCTTTTTTTTTTTCTTTTCTGAGGCAGTCAGGGTTAAGTGTCTTGCTCAGGGTCACACAGCTAATACAGGTCTGAGGCTGGATTTGGATTTGGGTCCTCCTGACTTCAGGGCCAGTGCTCCACCTAGACTCCCCTTTTCTCTCTTTTGTTATATGTCTTCTAAATTCTAATTTTCAAATCTTTGGTATTTTCTTATCATTAATAATATGTATTTATTATTCATTTGCCTTTACCTACTCTCCATTGCTAGTCATAATTTTAAATTCATTGCTTTTAA
This sequence comes from Vombatus ursinus, assembly GCF_900497805.2. Taxonomy (NCBI): domain Eukaryota; kingdom Metazoa; phylum Chordata; class Mammalia; order Diprotodontia; family Vombatidae; genus Vombatus; species Vombatus ursinus. The sequence continues at coordinate 21,736,715 of NW_020946557.1, read as the reverse complement.
AGTTTTTATAACAGCATTTCTATCCTGGTCGCTTCTCGTTTTCAAACATTTCCTTGCTTCACTTTATCATACAAGATATTGTATTGGACAATGTGAGGACTTGTGTAATTTAGGTTAGACGTGGTTCTTAATACTCAAAGATCTTATACTCTTATAGGAACACAAGATGGTAAAATATATAGATTGGCTAGAAACTTTTAAAAAATATTAGAATAATGTATTGATGCAAAAGCATGGGGTCTTGGCTGATCACAAAAAGTTTTCTGGATATGAATTTTAACATGCATTCTGTTCCTGATTTCTTTTCCTGAGATTTTCAAAGTGTCCTGCCGTTCCATTTCTCTATATTGTACTAAAATAATTTCACTCAACTTATTTGGCATGTTGCTTCTGTATTTAAATCATTTGTCCCAAATTTCTTTCTATATAATATAGTCTATATATAAAGACTGCTACCTTTGCTAAATGAGACACTTCTGAGTACCTAAAGTGTATTTTTTTTTTTGCATTTAAGTTTCTTAAGTCCATCTATATTTATATTTTACTCTACCTACTTCAGGATCTGAGCACATTTGCCAAGTTTTCATAGCATGCTCTATATTCTCCATGTGGATATTCTATTTGTGGGCATGGCTATACTTCAATATTTCCATGGATTTGTAATCCTCTTCTAGAGAGGCAGACTACCACTCATTGGTCCCTGTAAAAGTATCTGACAATTAGAGCACTGGCAACTGAGTCAATATTCATTGTCTAAAAACAATGATTCAGAGCATCCTCTGCCCCCTCTTCTATGTTCTGCAGTCACTTCAAAATTCCAATGGGGTGGTGTAGGATTGGGTGCCCATTTGTATCCTCCTTCATTCCATGGATTACCATGGCTAAATAATTCATCAAAAAATGCACAGCCTAATGGTGATAAGGCTCTCCATACAGTCCTTGGAAAATATAGTCTGTTGCTGGTACTCTAATAAGACTTTCCAGAATGATAGACCTTGTATTCCACAGGCATAGCCTTTAAAAATTTAAGCAGGATATCATGGTATGGAGACATATTCCATAAAATGGCACGTTATATTTCATTATTTCAAGAATGCATGATTTAATCAGTGTGGCTACTTTCTCAATGAACACGTATTGTAACCTATTTCACATTCTAGTTGATGATTTCCTGAGTTGTGGCTGAAAAATTCATCATCTATCTTGTGGTAAACCTGTTGCTGAGTATCTCTTCACTTATGACAAGGCTAGTTTGTCGTTAGACACACAATCCATTACTTGGCCCAGACACTAATTCTTTTCAGAACTGATGCCTCACTTCATTAACTTAGACATTTCACTGGAATGGGTTTTTCAGCCAGATTATATTGGAAGCCAATTATATAATTAGGGATAGCCAATCATTATAATAGCTTACATTTGTATAGCTCTCTAAGGTTTATAAAGCACTTTATAAATATTATCTCATTAGAGCTTTACAACAACTTTGTGAGGTAGGTGCTCTTATTATCTCCGTTTACAGTTGAGGAAACTGAGGCAGACAGAGGTTGAGTCTTGCCCGAAGTCACACAGATAGTAAGTATCTGAGGATGGATTTGAACTTAGATCTTTTGATTCCTGGTTTAGCACTTTATTCACCGTGATTTCATTGGCATGGTTGCTGCTGAATGAGAAAACTTCCTCTACCAATGCCAGTTGGTAAATTTTCTGCAACGTAGAGGCTTAGAAAGGTGACAAGAGCATTGAGATATTAAGTAACTTGCTCTTCATCACACAGCCAGTACATGTCAGAAATAGGATGTGAAGCCAGATATTTTAGGTCTTCAGTTATGTCACCAATACTATACTTTGTATTATGTGTTCAGGACAGAATGTTTTCCTTCACATGATTTGAATTCCTTCAGGTCATTGCTCTGTTTCCCTTTAGTAATATCCTAGCCACAAGATGGCAGACTTTATATTATTTTCTTCTTTCTCCTTTTCTCAGTCAAAATCTTAGTCTTTTTTGCAGTTTTGAAATGTAATAATTCCTAATATATTTTTTAAAAACCTTACCTTCCAAATAGCATGTAGGAGTTCTATTTTCATGTTTAAAATACATTTTAAATACTTTGGTTTTCTCCAAAGATACATGCCCCCCCCCTTTTCTGTAGCTTCTTTGATTTACTCATAGTAATAACTAGATTGGGTTTTAAATCAAGCATTTTCTTGTTTCCCATTCCTAACCATAAACAAAGAGTCCCACATGGCAAAAATTCATGATAGTAAGTATGAATGTTTTATATTAGAGAGAAAAATCATCTTGCAAGACTATTAATGGTGTTTTTCTTAATATGTCTGACAACTTCTACTTATGTGCCACTAAAAGGGTGTTGGTGCATTTTGGAAATAACAAACTATCTTGTAATTTTTCTGACTTTGTACTGCTTCAGACATTTGGAAATCTTAGAATTAGGCAATACAATAAATAGAAGGCTACTGAAATATTTATTAAGATGATATGTGTGTGGCATATGTATTTAGTACATCATGATGGTAAATATGTGAGGAAAATGACATTTAGAAAGAAAAAAGCCACCTTATTTCTTGGGAGAAACAACAAAAGTGTCAAATTACAATGAATGTTTGGAGTTCTTAATGCACATTTACCCTGTAGTCCAGGTGCTATCCTGGTGTGCCACTTTCCTATCAAGGAGAAATAACCTGGAATGCCCCCCTCATGTTGGTTTCTGCCAAGAAAGAAGCCTGCAGGTCTGAATCTCTCTGGTTGTGCCAGGAATGGAAGAAGATGGGATGTTTTCAACAGAGTGGCTTTTTCTTCCCTCCCTAGGGACAGAAACCATCCCACAAATGAGCATGGGGCTTGAGAGAGGTGAGTGTGAGTGAGGAGGGCTCAGAGCCAAGGAAGCTAGATTGGATTTTACTTTTGTGTTGTGTTCTTGGAGGAAAGTTGAATGGCTGTGGTGGTGGTGGAAACCTCTCTGCAACTCCCTGAGGATTTAAGGAGCTAAATTGAGGCAGTGATAACAGAATGCAATCCCCCACTGGCGACTGATTATTTGGGAGGGGCTAGGTAGGATGGAGTGGCAGAAGATGGTGTTTGCTTCTGCCAGAAACTGAAAAAAGGTGAGCTGGCAAGATATGAAAGCAGATGGGCCAATCAGGAGGGGTGGTTGGACATCATAGGTATTTTTTATTTTTATTTTTTGGAACAAAGAATTCAGAGTAAGCCTATTGGTTGACAGTCCCTTTAAGAACTATGAGCAAGATCCTGAAGGCTTTTTTCTTTTCAACTTCCTTCTCCATGCCTATTTATTCCCTGGCATTTATTTGTGTATAGTTCGTTTCCTTACTATTCCTTAAGCTGTTTATTTATTCTGAGTTTCATGAAAGTTGTATGTTTTCTTTCCGTACACTGGTTGAAGTGGTATTAATAGGAGATTCCAGTGGCTGGCTGAAATGTATATACATTTAAATAAGGTAAAGATTCCAGTCTTTGGCCAATAGTTAGATAATATGGGCCTGATCTTGGGGTTCAGGAGCTATATTTTGAGTTTACTAATAATTCTAGAGACCTCTCCGAAACCAGAACTTAAGGCTTTTCTTTTATCTGTACATCAATAACCTAATTATTATAACAAGGTGTGGATGATTAAATGTCCAACTCAGATGGGAGAGAGGGAAAGGAAGGAAGGAGAGATAAGCAAGGGAACAGGGAGCACAGGAGAAAAGCCACAGAGGCTTTTAGGCAATGTCTCTGTCCCTCTCTTACCCCCAACCAGGAAAGGAGAGGGGAATAGTTGACTAGAGGGAAGACAATGGTCAAAGTTAAGCCCCAGAGCCAGGCCCAGTCTAGAAAGATTCAGCTCCAACCCCTTACAGAATGAGGAGTAGAATAGAAAGGAATACCAACCAGCCAGCTTTGCTTTCCACAGCCATATTTGTTACTCATTCATACTTTGATTTATTTAACATTTATTTAGTGAGACAGCATGAGATGTAAAGGAAAGGGGCCCTAGAGGCAGGAGTGCAAATTCTGACAGCTGTATTACCATGACAGGCCCTTTATCCATCTTGAGCCTCACTTTCCTCATCTGTCAAAAGGAGATAATAGTACTTACAGCACCTACCGGCAAGCACTTTGGAAACCTTAAAGGCCTATGTAAATCTGAGTTATTAGGCTATGCTAAGCACTAGGCTAGGCTCTTAGCTCTCCTTTGAAATGTCTAATGATGCCATCAATTAGATTGAAAAGACAGCCTGCTCCAAGTCCCATTCTAAGTCTCTGACATTAACTATTTACTGCCTGAAAGAATGTTCTCAATTAATGATTCCCTTACTCACATTTTGTGTTGTCCTTAAGCATCTTCCAATAGCCCAGACGGGAATTTCTCAAAAACAACAAAACTCACCCAGAAGCAAAATTAACTTTAGCTTTTAACAAATGTTTGCCAAAGAGCACTTCTAGGAAGACAAGGAACTCCAACAATGAGGGTATGTCAGAGCACCCTAGAGGGTGCTTCCATTTTCCAAACTAAGACTCATTGCCCTTGAGAATAACTTCACCGTGCTGTCTTTTGCTGCTTGTTTTCCCTGAGTTTTTATTTATTTAACTTAAAAAAATTTAAATGCTGTACCCAAGACTTGCCTTTGAACTTTAAACCAACTGAACCTGTAACTGCTCACATTTAAATTAATATCGACGCATAAAGCTTCATAATAATTTTTCTTTCATTCCCTCCGAGTCTTCTTCATCAGAATTCCTTGTCCATTTCTTTTCGTTCATTTTTCTTTATATGGTGGAAGTTAGTATGTGCTCCATTTTTTGGTTCTCCCCTTTTCCACTTTATATTATTTCATTCAGGTCTTTCCATATTTCTTTGTGCTCCTCGTATTTGTTGTATTGATTGCAGTAATGCAATTAAATTGCAATAGGCAGCATTGTGTAGTAGAGAAATGGCCCAGATTAAAGTCTGGTCTCTTACACATAGTGGCTGAGGGACCCTGAGCAAGTCATTTAATTTCTAAGTGCCCCAGGCAACTCTCTTAAGAATATAAATTGCAGAATAATTGTCAATCTGCATTTGTGTATTATTTTCTCATTTAGATCTTCCTAAATCCTTCCCCCCAAGTTTAAAAAGAAAAGAATTCAAATGCAAAAGGATAAAATCTATTTAATTTTCCTCTATTATTGGAATTTAGGGTGCTTTAAGTTTTTTTTTTATTTTTAGAAATTATATAATGCCGTTGGGAAGATATCTGAACAGATAGTTCTTTTAAAGAAACTGATACTACTTTTGTCTCCTCCACTTTTCAACATAATGGCTTTTGATCTCCTATAATTAGCTATCTCTTCCTCCCCCAAACCATCTAGCAGTCATATCTGCTGATGGTTACTCATCCTGCTATGAGTCAGGAGCAATATGCCTAACTGCATCTTGATCTATAGTTGCAAGTATTGGGAATTACAAAGTGAACATTTATTTGTGATGTTTGTCATACTTCATTGACAAAATGAACAATAACAGTGAATGGGAAAATGACATTTTGAGAGGAAAAACAAATTTTTCCCTCCACTTGTTTGATGTTTTCTAAGATTGTGTCTTCCAAGGAGACCCAAAGTACTAGTGGTTCTGCACACTTACTCTAGTGAGAAGTTCATCCATTTCGGTCACCAATGTATTCAGATTGCTCTCTGCCAGTTGAAGAAGTCTCTCTGGTGCCCGCTGAGGTGACAACAAGTGCTGAAAAATATTTATTTCAAATGCCTTTCAGTGAACAGTGAAAGCAGTGATCAGTAACTGGGAGATGATCATTTAACAATGATAATACTTCCTATATCTTGCTACAAATGTGAATTCAAGTATCTCTAAATCTAAAATCAAATAAAATTCATATAACCACTATATAACTAAGGGCTATGGGCTGTAAACCTGAAGGGAAAGAATGGAAAGAGTCTAATTTATCCAATCCTCTGCTTTTATGTGGATGAATAACTAAACAATCTTATCTCTTCTTTTTCTTAATGTTCCCATGGGCTAAATGCACCTCTAATCAATCAATAAATATTTATTAAGTGCCCACTATGTGCCATGAACTATGCTAAGTGCTGAGGATACCCCCCAAAAAGACAAAAGATGGTCCCTGCCCTCAAAGGAGTTTACAATTAAATGGGGAGACAATAAATATCTATCTATATCTATATCTATATATGAAGCTATATACAGGATAAAATAGGAAATAACTAACAAAGGGAAGGCATTAGAATTGAGAGGCCAGGAAAGAGATTTTGGTTCTGACTCATAATGTTCTATGACTTGATGATAAAACTTTTTGTCTATTTCCTTAATTCAATTGAAACCTCTATTTCTTTCTTAAGCCCCTATCTCCTTGTTTCATCTTCCTTGGATGTACAAAACCAATGGTTAATATTATGTTTAAAAAAGCAATATGTACTTAAAGATGCTTCAGGAAGAGGTGGTCAATAAGCACTTATACACCTACTATGTGCCAGGCACTGTGTTAAGTTCTGGGGATGCAAAAAGAGGCAAAAAATAGTACCTGCTTATGGTCTAATGGTGGAAACAACATGCAAACAACAAACAAGGTAAATATTGGATAAACTGGAGATCAACACAGGGAAGGAACTAGAAATAAGGGGGCTCAGGAAAGGCTTCTTGAAGAAGGTGATATTTTACCTGGACCTTGAAGGGAAATCAAGAGGTAACATAAAGAGGAAGAGTGCTCCAATCAGTGCAAATGCCCTGAGTTAGAAGACAGAGAGTCTTGGGCCAGGAATAGCGAGGCAGTCAGTGCCGCCATTAAGAGAAGCAATGTCCCACTGCAGAAGTGTCAGGCACCCATCCTGTATTGTGGCTGTGCTTAGCACCTAGTAGGTGCTTAATAAATGCTTATTTTCTTCCTTCAAACCACTACAATCCTTAGATCTGTTTCAGATAAACTGTCTAATCATACCTCTCCATCATGTGTTTATGAAGTTTATTTTTTATTTTTGTATTAGATTCAGCCCAATGTTCTAGCACAGAAGTGTCAAATATGGCCAGTGGAAAAACTCCCCAGTTGGCCTGAACCAGATTAAAATGTAATTGGGAAAAATTTAATAAAATAAATAAAAATACAATAGAATATCTTTAATAGATAATATAATATGTGGTTTAACCATATAATATACTGTTTAGTGACCTCTGTTTCCTTTTGAGTATGATACCACTGTTCTAAAGGATATGCTGGGCCAGGAGTCAGGAAGACTTGGGTTCAGATCCTGTTTTTGGAATTCAGTTTCTTTCAGGCTCAGTTTCTCATCTTTTAAAATGTTGATCATAGTGCTTTCACTCTATTAACTATTTCCTATTTATCTTGTATATAGTTTTCTTTGTGTTGTCCTTCCTATTACATTGTAAGCTCCTGGAGGGCAGGGACTGTCTTTTGCTTCTTTTTGTAACCCCAGAACTTAGTAATGTGCCTGGAACATATTAGGCTTACTTAACTTAATAAATGTTTATTGATTAATTGACTATCTCATAAAGTTACTGTGAGAATCAAATGAGATAATGTACGTAAATGCTTTGCAAACATCAAAGGGCCATATAAATGTCATTTATTAATATTAAGAGTGTATTGAGCACACAGTAGATGATCAATACTTTTTAAACCCAAGTCATGGTCTTCCTCTTCCTCTCTACATGTCTTCTGTTGTCAGATTTAATGACCCCAAATCCTTTTACTTTTCTTCATAAGCTCTATTTCCCATACCTTCCATGAAAGAAAATGTTTTCCAAAGACTCTACTTCTTCATCACATCCTCCAAAATTTTGCCCCACACATGTACATTTTGTTCTAGTCACATTCACCACCACCTCTTTGAATTCAAACAAAGGGTGATCATAAATGCAGATGTTAGTGACAATTTATGCCTCCTAACTACCTCCAACTGACCTCATAAAAAAATTGAGATCACCTTCAAAGAAATGCTTTGCATTCCTCAGATAAAAACACTTTCTGTGTAAGCAGAACAAGCAAACAGGACAGTTATTATTTACCAAAATGTGGCAATAGATATTTATTGTATCCATGCTTTTGTATTGTACTTGGCACTCATTATGACCGGATAGCCTTGCAAACATACCTTTAGCTCCTGAGTCACATTTTCAAGATTGTATAGCATTTTATATGGTGCGGGCAGTGGGCCAGTAAGGTTGATGCTAACAGCCATCTGCTCAAGGCGAGCCAAGTCACCGAGAAGGAGTCCTGTACATTCATCACCACAAACTGTGAAAGGATAGTGACAACGAATATTTACTTCTGCTAAATGTCTGAGGCAGATGTTCAAGGATTTTAGCTCTGAAATGTTTTACAGCCCACATATATTTCTGTGAAAGATAATGCTACTCATCTCAGATAATTAACCCCAACAAATGCATGGCAGTTGAAAGAGATGGAAATAGCAACAAGGGAATAGAAGTGCCTTATTGCCCAGAACTTGATAATGTGGAATGATGTTATAAGACAAAAAATGAAATAAGTAGACTTAAGATACCTGAGAAGAAAGGGGGCTGTTTGAGGGAGGTGAGAAATGTAACATTTCATGCTATGGACCACTCCACACAAACCCACACATGAGCAATCTAAAAGAAATATTTGAACAGCTGGTGAATCACAAAGATTACAGGCAGCCTAAAAAGCAGCTAAAGTTGTAATGCACTCCATTAGATTGCTCTTCAGGATATACACAACCATTTAGTCTCCACATGCTTCATGTCCTACACATTCAAGTCTTGCACAACTACTTGGCCTCAGGTCAATTGGGGAGAGAATAATAAAAATGAAACAACTACAGGTTTTTCATGTTGATGCATTTTAGAGTCATCTTTATTCTTTCTATGTTTTTGTTGTATATATGCAGGGGTCAGCCATTACTTCTTAGCCTCTGGGCCCTTACCAGCTATCCATGGAAAAAATGACTACACATTTGCTAGTATTGCAGAGTACCATATGCAGCCTTGTAGATAAACAATTGCTAAGGGCAAGTAACAATTCATACTATTCAAGTATTTAGAAATGTCTACAACTATTTTGCTGCTTCTTAAAATGCCTGGGAAGAGCTAGCAGAAACTGGCAGGAATAACTTTTTCTGAAAGGGTGATACATTTGATTTATACTTTCAACATAAGACCCATAAATAACATAGTAAAAAAACCACATTTCTTACAAATATTATTTCACTCATGGGAAAGAGACTTTTAAAAATAATTATGCTTTGTTTTTTTAATATTCAATTTTCAATATTTTTCAATAATTCAATAATTTTTCAATAATTTCGTATTTTTTAAGATCATATAGTGGTGACATGGAGGAAGGCCAACAGACTTGAATGTCTGCATGCCAGTATGTGTATACTGTATTTATAGGTGGTTATGATGCTTTGAGGTACCATGTGTCTATAAGTTGGGAGGAGCAAGGAGTCAAACGAAATGGAAAATATTCAGATTTGCATAGACCTTGGATTATGCCTTAAAGGGGTAAAAATTTAATTATTTCACTCAATAGACCCCTTCTAAGCTGCCTGTTGGCTAGGAAACCATTAACTAGAGCCTGTATATAATGAGAAGAGCATAGAGAGTGATTGTGCCATGGGAGCAGCAGTTCTGGATGAGTTACAGAATACTTTTCAGGTAGCTTAAACCCTCCCAGTAGAGTATTGAATGAATTAGCTTCTTTCAGGTATTTAACCCTCTGGGACTTGACAGGCTTTTATTTCACTGAGAGTCTGAGGGATCAACAGCACTGAGCTGAGGGTTGAAATGGGTAACCAGGAGCTTAGCCTGTGCATCCTTTAATGAGACAATAAAGGAAATGTGGAAGGCAACCAGGCCGTATGTTTCATGATAGAATCCCTGTTGTCTCAACAATCTAATCGAATTGAATTTAAATCCTTCCTGAGTAGCCACCTCTGTGCTTACTGGGTTTGATCCAATTGGGGTTGGAGGGTACAGTGGAAAGAACATTGGATTTGGAATCAGAGGACCCAGTGCTGCCAATGTGAGACCTGAGCAAGTCACTTCTCTCTGGGTCTTGATTTCTACATTTATAAAGTGAGAGTGCTGACTAGATAGCTTCTAAAGCCCCTTCCATATTTAAATGTCTGGTCCTTTGATGGGTGACCCAGTGAAGGGGGTACCAAGCACACTCCTCACTCTCAAGGAGCAGGTCCCCTTTGGTTAGAGGTAATTCATGCTAAAGGCAGGCTCAGTACTTCCTCACTCAAACTATATTGCAGAATTGGGGGAGAGGGGAGATCTGAATTCTCTACTGCAGTGTGCACTATCCTTTCATCTTCTGCCTGGTGGACAGAAGGAAGAGACAGTTTTTCTTCAGTTCACAGGTTTAAAGTTAAGGATCCTTGAGAGTAAAAGTTTTTACCATTTGTGAAAAAAAATGCTTTAGATCAAGGATTATTAAGCTTTTTTGTGTGTCATGGACTCTAATGAATATTTCCTACTCAGAATAATGTTTTTAAATACATAAAATATGTAGGATTGTTCACAAAAGAAACCAATTATATTAAAATAAAGTTATCACAATATTTTTTAAACCTGGTATTTGTTGATTCTAGGTTACAAAACCAACACTGCTATAGATTAATTTGTATATCAGCAATTAGGAAACACTGAAGTTTCCATTGTTCTATAAGATTGCCATCCAATTACAGAGATAAGACATGTATAGGTGAACTCGTTGGAGAGCCAAGATGGAAAATAATAAAGTGATATACTAAGTATATTCATAATCAAAATACACTGACAATAGAAACTTTGGGTGATTAATCTTGAAGGGTGGGTAGGAACTAGATAGGTGAAGAGAAGTAAGAAGAGCATTCCAGACAGAGGTAGTGGTGTGTGTGTGTGTCTGTGTGTCTGTATGTCTGTATGTGTGTGTGTGTGTGGTGGAGGTGGGGGTATACCTTCAGGGAAAGGCTAACCTAAGCAGGGATGTGTAAAAAGGTCAGTCTGTCAAAAGTTAAGAGTACCTGCTAGAAATAAAGTTGGATAGGAAAGATAGTTCCAGACTATGAAGGATCTTGAAAATTGGTTATGTAGAGTGTGAACTTGAGTAAACTGATAATAGGGAAACATTTAAAGTTCATGAACCTGGGAGTGACTGGATGGAAAGATTAACTTGGCAGTGGTGCGCAGAATAGACTAGAGCCAAATGACTCAGGGTTGGAGAAGCTAAGAGCCCATTGCTTTAATCAATGTGTGAAGTCTACAGAAGTACTAGTAGAAATGAATGGGCAGTGACACCAGAGAATGATTTAACTCTTCTTCTCAATCCCTCTTTTAAACAGAGGTTTTTAACGTGTGTGTGTGTGTGTGTGTGTGTGTGTGTGTGTGTGTGTGTGTGTGTGATATGGAACTCTCCCAGAAGTCTGGTGAAGCCCATGGACCAATTCTCATAATAATGTTCTTAAATGTATAAATTGAAAATACATAAGATTACAAAGAAAACTAATTATATTGGATTAAAGATTTAATTTTTTTCTTATCCAAATTCATATGGAATGTGGAAGTGAGATCTCATTTGCTATAATATGTCACAGCAAATTGGTAAGCTAGAATGAGAGGAGGCATGATGAATGCTTATTTTTCTCTTATACATCCTGTATCTCATGCCCCTGGTTTGGTTCCCTGTGTTGCTTAAAATGAAAATGTATTTAATTGCTTTTTCAAGGAATCATACATTCTACCTTATGCCTTTGTGTCAAAAGGCCTATTATCAACTCGAATCTTATGGTCTCTGCAGTTGCTTTTAAGAGGAACACAGTAGGGGCACATCTCCATAAGTGAAAGGTAAATTTTCAGCAACTCTAAGTAATACACTAACATCTGTCCTAACGGGTCAGAAAGACTTATGAATATGACAGCCTCTTGAAAGATTTTAGATTGTCTAACTCCACATAATTCAATATCTATTTTTTTCACACTGGAAAAAAAATTAAGCTTCTAATAAAAAATAAATATGTGGGTTGCTAGTTTATTCTGACACTGAACATTTCACTTCAACAACAAGCTACTTTTATATACCCTCAAAAAAAGCTGAAGTGGTTTGTAATAAACATTAGAAATGGGATGCAAATTAAAACCAAATTTAATTTACCACAATAGAAAGCTTATAGAGATATGAAGTATTCCCATTGTGTAAACAATTTGTGTTTTGATTGTGCAGTGGCTGACTATAGCATAAATTAATACCAACTTTTGATAATCAGCCCTCCCCCCCAAAGAGTTACATCACATTAGGTTTTTATTTTAGCAGGGGAAACAAGGCAAGGTAGCAAGAATGTCTAAAATGTACAGGAGTAAAAGCAAATATTTCAAGACGATGATTATATTGTACATGACTAAATGTTTCCAAGGCTTTGCCTATAAAACTGTCGGGATAAATTTGTGTCTAATATTAACAAATGCAGTGCTAAATTCAGATCATTACAGCTATGCTCACATAAGGGGGAAATCATGCAGTCAGTACCACAGATACTTCAGCTAGCAATTAGTACAAAATGTTGTATTTTCACCACAATCTCCCATGCATAACAACTACTACTACCATACCTTCAAGTAAAAAGTCACTCACAGTGCTTTTAAACAACAGAAATAGATACTGAAATAAACTTAATGGGCATGAAGATAAGTACAAAAAGATAATTGATTAATCTGTTTTAAATAAAGATACCCATAATGTCTGTTCTAGTTAGTCATCTATATTTGTAGCCAAAAATGTATATTTCTAACACAAGATCATCAAATTTTACAAAAAAATTTAGGTCTCATCTGCAATCGATGCCTTTGGCTCATTGTTTCCCAGGTTTGAAAATTATCTTCCTTCTTAAATTGGTACGGCTCAATGTTCCAGATCCTTATTTCCTATTACCTTTTTCTATGAATTCAGTAATTCTGTATTATTTTTACAGAAAGCAAGCCAAATAGTTTTAATTTCATTTCATACCATTTAAGACTAAATGTTCTTTACCTGCTGCTAATATCATCTTTGTATGAATGGGAAAAAAGGTGCCGTTAATATTGTTCTTATTTGTTTGAATGGGAAGAAAGGTGTTAAATACAGTCAGAGATTAATCCGTTAAAATAGGTCGATGAGATTTTCATAATATAGTTTTGTACTTAAAGCCAACACTGTGAAACAGCTGCTAAAAATGAAAACATTGTTAGGGCTGGTGTCCAGATCAAGGTGTATTTGTATGTATGTAAGTGAGTGAATGTATGTGTTGATGTGGTAGTAGTACTAGTTCATTGTTCTCTGAACTAGTCTGATCATATCTAGAATATCTTGTTAGTTTTTAGATAATACAATGGAAGGAAAGGATGAAAAATGTTGTATGAGAAACAGTTGCATCAACTATTAGAATGAATGATTCCAATGGTTGTTACCATGGCTAGAATTGACAGCTGAAGTTTAATCTGGAGAAGACTGAGGAAGTGCACGTTTTCTTAGAATAGCAGTGGTCTTCTAATACTTGAAAGGCTGCCCTGTGAATTCTTTGTTGCTCCAGAGGGAAGAATTAAGACCAATAGACAGATTTTTTTTTTCAGCAGGCAAATTTAAGCTTAATATGAGAATGAACTTTTTAATCAAAAGAGTCGTTCAAATGGAACAATCTGCCTTGGAAGTAGTTATGTCCTCATCACTTGAAGTATCCAAGCAGAAATTGTATGAGCATTTGTCAGAGATGCAGTTATAAAGGATTCCTGCATTGATTGTAAGAGATGGCTTAGGATCAGAGAACCATCTAAAGGCACCTCAGGGGCCACCTACTTCCTCATTCTAGTGAAAAAGAAAATGATGTTTAGAGAGGATAAGGTGACTTCCCCAAAGTCATACAGGTAGGAAACATCAGAGGTGGAATTTGTACCCAGGTTCTCTCACTCCAGAATCAGGGCTCTTTCCACTGTACCACACTGCCTGCTATAATAGAGGACAGAGCAGGCATTTCTGTCACAATCAGAGACGAGGTGGTTCTTTCTAAGAATATATTCGAGGCCAATCAAAAGTCTAGGTGGCAAAGTTATAAACAGGGAAAATGTTCTGCAAATAGTTGCTGCAAATCAAAGAACAATCTCCATATGTACTTAGTGTAGAAAGGATTGATTTATCTCACATAGGTCTCCTTAGCTCCATCTCACTCACAGAGAGTGGAATCAGTCATATGCTCACTGATTATGAAAGATAAAAATATATTACTATATAATACATATTACATATAGTGCATAATACATATGGATCACTATAGTATTGATTTAGTCTAGTTTGTAAATAATTATTAGTCTGTCCTCAAATACCAAACTGCCTTTCCATAATAAATTTAAGATGAAGATATAGATAAGAGTAAAGACTTCATGTTTTGTCAGATGGCTAGAAGGTACATAGACAGTAACTAACTTAGGAGACAAGGTATAATGCTTTCAGGGAGCAGCACTTTTCCCGGGTCTTTACTAAGGACTATATTTCAGTTCTACAATTTTAGAAAACACAGCAGCCAATTCACTTTTTTATGTTCAATTTTTATAACTTAAATAGAAGTTCATTGGACCCAGAAAAAGATGATGGTATCAACTAGAGAGAGAAGCAGCATATTGTGGAAAGAACACTGAACTTTTGACTACCATTTGTTGTGGAACTCTGGGTGAATCACTTTATCTAATTAATAACAGGTTCCTCATCAGTTAAATAGGTATAATTTATGTTACCTATGTTCTGGGATTATTTTGAAGAACTAAAAAACTGTAAATTGAGAAGTGCTAAATAAATTTTAATTAATAATATGAAATAACTACAAAATAATGAAATTGATTCCACAAAACACATATGCAAATTTCTCATTACTTTATCATCTACCTGTACATATTAAGTAAAACATCTGACAGTTTTTAAAAAATCATAGCCTATTTAAAAAACTTTTAGGTGGGGTAATATCCTGGAAACATTTGCTAATTTTAATTTCTGTTTTGTACATAAATAATATCTATTTAAACTATACCACTCATAAACAATTTTGCTAATTCTATGACTTCATTTTTTTCTAATCAATATAACTCCATAGAAAGTGAACTGTGAAAATGTCTTGATTCTTCATCCTACCAAAATTTCAACCTAACATTAATAACTTCTTTGCTGTTCATTCTCAGACTCAAGAATGTTTAGATTCTTTCTGTTAAATGGACAAGTAAATTACAAATGAGAATTGAAAGTTGTGATGTACTCATTAAGCTAACTTCTTAAAAAGTCATTGTGACCATCTAATCAATATACAGAGATCAGCTCAGTGAATGCATATTTCTCTAAAAAATGGGATGGGACCTCACACCTATCAGATTAGCTAATATGACAGAAAAGGAAAATAATAAATATTGGAGAGAATGTGGGAAAATTGGAACATTAATGCACTGTTGGTGGAGTTGTGAACTGATCCAACCATTCTGTAGAGCGATTTGTAAGTATGCCCAAAGAGCTATAAAACTGGGCATACCTTTTCATCTAGCAATGCTGCTACTAGGTCTCTATCCCAAAAAGATTTTTAAAAAAGGTGGTGGTGGGGAACAGGAAGGACCCATCTATACAAAAAATTTATAGCAGCTATTTTTGTAGGGGCAAAGAAATGGAAATTGAGGGAATGCCCATCAATTGGGGAAAGGCTGAACAAGTTGCAATATATGCTTGTAATGAAATATTACTGTGCTATAAGAAATGATGAGCAAGTTGATTTCAGGAAAACCTGGAAAGACTTACATGAATTGATGCAAAATGAATTGAGCAGAACCAGGAGAACATTATACACAATAACAGCAATACTGAATGATGATCAACTGTGAATGATTTAGCTATTCTCAGCATTACCATGATCTAAGACAATTCCAAAGGACTCATGATAAAAAATGCTATCCACCTCCAGAGAAATAACTGCTGGAATCTGAATGCAGATCAAAGCAAACTATTTTTCACTTTCTGTATTTTTTGGGTGCTTTTTATCTCCCTTGGGTCTGTGTCTTCTTTCACATGATTAATATGGTTATATGTTTTGCATGACAGAACATGTTTTTACCTATATCAAATTGCTTACTGTCTCAGGGAGGGAGGAGGTAAGGGAGGAAGAGAGAAAATTTGGAGTTAAAACCTTTTTTAAAATTAATGTCAAAAATTATCTTTACATGTAACTGGGGAAAATAAAATATCATTTAAAAAAACTGGATGGGAAGATAATTTGGATGTCCAGCTAGCCTATCTCTATATCTTCCACCCCTTAGAACCCTGGCTTCCTTCAAAACTCTGTTCAAATGATACCTTCTGCAGTAGGCCTTTCAGGATCCCACTAGCTAAAGAGCCTGTCCATCTATTCTGTATGATCTTGTTTGTACCTATTCATTCACATGTTATCTCCCTCATAATATAAGCCTATCAAGGGCGATAATCGTTTTTGTTTTCCTTTGATACATTTACTAAATACTTCTTGACTGATAAGAATCTATGGTATTTTTGAAGACTTCCAGAGATGGGAATCCCAAAGGGTCTTGTAAGGAAAGTCCTTTGTAAATGTTACGTAAGTGTGAGCTATTATTAATATTATTATTATTATTGCTAGTAGAAGTATGGGACAGGAACTCATTCCAATACTTGACAATCTTCATTACTAGTTTATTTGTGTCATGGAAATTCCTCATCCTACTGTTGAAGCCTGTTTCATCTTGTTCTATTTCCAGCAGAAATGGAGTTCTGACAGTAAATGACTGTGGATGAATAAATATTAACTATACTGGGGTGCAGGGGAGGATTACCTCATTTCACATATTCACTCTTTGCTCCTGATATATCACAGGATCACATTTTATTTGTGAGTTTTACCTGGCTGACTCATAATTAGAACGTTCTTCACTGTATGCCTTTGCTTTCTTTCTTTGGCATTAAGAATCCACAGTGAAGGCAAGATTGAATGGCACTTTCTAGAGGATGAATAAAAGCACACAGCTATGTGGTTTCTTGAATATCACCAAAAACATCTGCATCTTAATTTATCTAGCTGGATAGAATAAGAGGGCACACTGTATTTTCTCCTTCTGAGGAGGATTAGGACTATATTAATAATCACTGTCATAGACATTCCTACAATTATATGTACTTTTTTTTTAGCCTGAGCCAGTCTATCCTCAGTTTTATACAATTCCACAACTATCACACTTGCACAGCTGCCCTGTAGATTTGCCCTGCTCTATTCCCATTTCTAGCTCTTGGATTTTGGGATGCATTAAAAAAAAACTGAGACAAAGTCCATGATGCATTTTCACCTAGTCAAGTCACATTTGGTCACCATGTTTCAGAAACTGACTACAGAAATTGAGTCTTGAGAAGGGCAGTCAAAATAATTAGAGTCATGGGAACTCCTTCTCAAGAGGAAGAATTTTGAGATGTATGTAGGAAGAAAGGGAAGAAAAGATACAGCAGAAATTCTTGTATTTGAATCAGAGCAGAGTCTAGAAGAAAGTATTTTGGAATCAATTCATCTGCATGCTCACAAGAGTAAATAGAATGCAGTAAAACCAGAAAATAGCATGAGGAAATCTTTTCTCTTTCACAAGCCAAATTATAAAATATTAGGGCAAAGATATAGGCATAAAGAACTAATTAATTGGAGGATAATAATTCAATTCTTTGAATAAGAAAAAATACCTATTGATTCTTAAAGAAAAATATCAATCAAAACCCTCACGACTCAGGGCTTTGCCCAATTGCTACTGTCTTAATCTGAAATGAATTTCTATATGGTACAGTACTGGTTTATTATGGTAGTATAGGTAGGTTTGGTATAATATTATAATGTGAACATATGACAATTTACTTCAAATTATTTTTAGCTACTATCAACAGGGATGTTTTATTTAGCAGATCACTGCTGTCCTGCATAGTAATAATACCTCATAGTAATGAGGTATTATACTGCAATGAGCGTGACTATACCAGCCTCAAAGATTCTGACTTTTATGCTCACCACACAGCTGTGCATCGACTAATGTGGTTTCTGAGGGACCTTAATACTGGGAAGGGGGTTCTCTAGACAGTACACACAAGTATTCTGATCATTGGAAAGGTAAGGCCTCTATTATAAATTAATCAGTTAACATTATGCTAAATAAATCAGTTCCTCCTGAGTTTTACACGAACCAGTTATCCAGAGACTCAGTAGGTTTAAGAAATTGAATTCCCGAACTTTAAAAACTGAAAGCCAGGCCTTAAATCTAATGTGGCTTTAAAGTACTACTGCCTGAATAAGCTACCTCTTCTGTTCTTCTTTCCCCCACTCCTCGTGTGCAATCTCTTGACTGCAACAACCGCTACTAAAACTTTGTAGAAAAAATATAGAGTAAAAAATGGAGTAGCTACAGCCTATGCCAGTAATTTAAAAAAAAATAATTATTGATAGGAAAAATGGCAATGCACTATGACATAAATTTTCTTTTTTAGTCACTTAAATATAAATTTCCCTCTCTACATTTCATTAACTCTTGACATTGGCTTTTCAGTCAATGATATTTAGTAAAGTGAGAGTCCTTGAATAGAGATATTTCTTTAAAATACTATGTGGCTAGAGGTTCCTGAAAGTTCATCTTTCCTTGCTTTTGGTGTATTATTATTTAATGTTCATGTTTCTGCTTTAGAACATGGCATTGCCCTTTAAAGTTCAATTTCAGAAAATTAATTAGGAGAAATGGTTTGCTGTAAAATAGCTCTTTAGATCAGTGTTCATTTTAAAAGTATATGAGTAGTTAAGTAATAGGCACCTAAGCAGATACATGCTAACATGTAACACCCTCCCTAAACAAAATGCTACTGAATTACTTTAGTAATCCACCTCACAATTACTCAAGCATGTCATCACTTTTATAAACAACACATCTGTGTTTTATGGTACCTGAGCATGCTGATGTGTAAGTCTTATTATTAAGTCTGAATCTACTGTCCTATTAGCCTTTTGTATTTGAGGCAGCTACAATCAAATCCAAGTATGAGAAAAAAGTCCCCTACTTCAAGTGCTATTAAGGTCAAATCATATAGGAAGCTAATTGGAAGGTAACTACATTGCTACAGTGACATATGTAACTTTTGAACAAAAATGTTGTAGGGTCTTTGGATTTCTCTTTCTTACTTCCTATCCTTATTTCTCTTTCTACTTTGATGGACTTAAGAAATCATCAGTGTGGGTTCATGCCCAACTGGTATAGATTGCAACCCCTCTCTGCCTCTTCATTTCAAGCTATTATTCATATCCTTCTATTATTCCTCCCCAGAGAATATTCTCAATGCGTTGGCATTTGCCATTCTTATGTATGACCAGTTCTGACTTTCTAGTCATGTGTAACCTTGATAATGTCTTTTATGCCATTTTGTACACATCATTATTAATAACACATCAGTCTACTTATGTTTGCCATAGTTCTTTGGGTTATTTGTAATTTTTATTATTTGTAGATCATGGTGTTTTTATTTGTAGTTATACAGCATTACTAGAAAAACAATGGCATTATAGAGGATGGTCTTCCGTGGCAGAAAGATGTTTGAGATCACTAAAATCACTACTTTTGTTGTTTAATTATTTTCAGTCATGCCTGACTCTTGATAACTCCATTTGGGGTTTTCTTGGCAAAACTACTGTAGTGGTTTGCCATTTCCTTCTCCAGCTCATTTTACAGATGGGGAAACTGAGGCAAACAAGGTTAAGTGATTCGGCCAGGGTCACACAGCTAGTAAGTGTGTGAGGCTAGATTTGAACTCAGGAAGATGAATCTTCCAGATTCCAGGCCTGGTACACTATCTACTGCACCATTTCACTGTCCAGTTTCTCATATACAAACCTATTTAATCTTTTCTTTCTACTCAGTTCTGTACTCAAATCATTGTCCATGTATAAAACCCATCCAAGGTACATTTGTTTTTCACTGTCCAAATTACATTTATTTTTATGTTTTTATTTTAAATTTAGTGACCATCAAAAAAGCAAAAAATTCCATATATAAAATAGAACAGAAAAAGGAGATTACATATGGAAACAAATTTTTATATGTATATATTGCTTTTTTTTACAGTATTTATTTTTTTTTAAGTTTTCAATATTTACTTCCAGAAGATTTTGAGTTCCAAATTTTCACCCCATCTCGTCCCTCCCAAATACCCCTTCCCCTAGTTTGCTTTCCCTGCTATCTCTCCCCCCCTTCCCCTTCTATTTTCCTGTAGAGCAGGATAGATTTATGTACCCCATTTTCTGTATTTCTTATTTCCCAGTTGCATGTGACAACATTTTTTTTTTTTAAACGTGTTTTTTAAACTTTGGGTTCCAAATTTTCTCCCTTCCTCCCTTCCCACTCACCCTCATTGAAAAGGCAAGCAACTCAATATAGGCTATACTTGTGCAGTTCTGCAAAACACTTCCATAGTAGACATGCTGTGAAAAACTAACTCTATTTCCCTTAATCCTATCCTGCCCCCCCGTTTATTCTATTTTTTCTTTTGACCCTGTCCCTCCTCAGAAGCATTTTTGCTTCTGATTATCCCCTTTCCCAATCTGCCCTCCTCTCTATCATCCCCCTACTCTCTTGTCCCCTTTCCCCCCTATTTTTCTGTAGGGTAAGACAGATTTCCATACCCAATTGAGTGTGTATGTTATACCCTCCTTAAGTCAAATCCTATGAGAATAAGATTCACTCATTTCCTTTCACCTTCCCCCGGTTCCCCTACACTGTAAGAGCCTTTTCTTTTCTGTTTTTTTTTTTTGTGAGATAATTTACCCCATTCCACCTTTCCCTTTCTCCTTCTCCTAGTATAATCCTCTCTCACCCCTTAATTTTATTCTCCAGATATGAGCCCTTCATCTTCAACTCACCCTGTGCCCTCTATCTATTCATCTATCTATCTATCTATCTATCTATCTATCTATCTATCTATCTATCTATATATCTATCTATCTATCTATCTATATATACATACATATAATTTTTTCCCCTCCAACTACCCTAATACTGACAAAGGTTTCATGAGTTACAAATATCATCTTTCCGTGCAGGAATGTAAACAGTTCAACCTTAATAAGTCTCTTTTGATTTCTCTTTCCTGTTTACCTCTTCATGTTCCACTGGAGTCTTGTATTGGAAAGTCAAATTTTCTATTCAGCTCTGGTCTTTTCATCAACAATGCTTGAAAGTCCTCTATGTAACTGAATGACCATTTTTCCCCTGAAGGATTATACTCAGTTTTGCTGGGTAGGTGATTCTTGGTTGTAATCCTATCTCCTTTGCTCTCTGGAATATTCCATGTCCTGTGGTCGCTTAATGTAGAAGCAGCTAAATCTTGTGTTACCCTGATTGTGTTTCCACAATACTTGAATTGTTTCTTTCTGGCTGCTTGTAATATTTTCTCCTTGACCTGGGAACTCTGGAATTTGGCTACAATATCCCTAGGAGTTTTCCTTTGGGGATCTCTTTCAGGAGGAGATCGGTGGATTCTTTCACTTTCTATTTTGCCCTCTGGTTCTAAAATATCAGGGCAGTTTTCCTTGATGATTTCTTGAAAGATGATGTCTAGGCTCTTTTTTTGATCTTGGCTTTAAGATAGTCCAATAATTTTTAAATTCTTTCTCCTGGATCTATTTTCCAGGTGAGTTGTTTTTCCAATGAGATATTTCACATTGTTTTCTAATTTTTCATTCTTTTGGATTTGTTTTACAGTGTCTTGATTTCTCATAAAGTCACTAGCTTCCAATTGCTCTATTCTAATTTTTAAGGAAGTATTTTCTTCAGTAATCTTTTGGACTTCCTTTTCCATTTGTCCAATTTTGCTCTTTAGGGCATTCTTCTCTTCATTGGCTTTTTGGACCTCTTTTGCCATTTGGGTTAGGCTATTTTTTAAGGTGTTATTTTCTTCAGTCTCCTTTATCAAGCTGTTAACTTGCTTTTCATGATTTTCTTGCATCACTCTCATTTCTCTTCCCAGTTTTTCCTCTACTTCTCTTACTTGCTTCTCAAAATCCCTTTTGAGCTCTTCCAAGGCCTGGGACTGATTCATAATTTTCTTGGAAGTTTTGGATGTAGGAACTTTGACTTTGTTTTCTTCTTCCAGTTGTATATTTTGATCTTCTTTGTCACCAAAGTAAGATAATATAGTCTGACTTTTTTGTGCTGCTTGCTCATGATCCCAACCAATTACTTGAGTTTTAAACTCTTTGTTAAGGTAAGAGTCTGTTTCCAATGTGGAGAATGTACTGTCCCAAGCTTTGGGGGTTTGTACAGCTGTTTTCAGAGATACTTCTAGGGACCTGAAAAGTGTCAGTTCCTCCAAGGTGCTATGATAAGGGGTGAGGTGTTTCCTCCCCACCGCCACAACAAGCTCCACCGAGCCAGCACTCCTTCTCACCCCAGGACCGCCCCTCAAAAATGTGACCCAGATCCAAGCATGGGCAAAGCAAGAGATTCCTGCCTCAGCCCTGGCAGAGAGATCCTTGCAATCTCCCTCTGATCAGCCACTCAATTCCCCCTCAGTCTGTGGGCCAGAAGCTCAGAAGCCAGCCGCTGCCCTCAGGGCAACTGAGATCTAGCTTCTTCTCTCACCACAGTAATAGACTTTTCCCACTGACCTTCTAAGTTGTCTTTGGCGTTTGTGGGTTGAGAAGTCTGGAAACCGCCATAGTGGTTCAGTGATTCAACCCTCTGAGGCCTGCTCCAGGGTCGCTGCGGCCTGCGTGCTTACGCTGAACTGTGCTCTTCTTCCAGTCCAGCGTGATATGCCTTTCCAATCAGCCATCCAGGTTGTCTTGGGCTGGAAATTTGTTTTACTCTGTCTTTTTGTGGGTTCTGCTGCTTTAGAATTTGTTTAGAGCCATTTTTTGTAGGTATTTGGAGGGGTTTGGGGGAGAGCTCTAGTAAGTCACTGCTTTCCCTCTGCCATCTTGGCTCCACCCTCTATTGCTTTTCTTTTTTAAAAAATATATAATAAATTCATCATGTTTCTTTCAAAACTGTCCTGCTTGTGTTTTCTTTTGAACTTCAGGTTTTTCCCCTGTGTATTTTATAATAACGTCTCAATGACCTTTTTTTTTCTTTCTTAGTAACCCTATTGTTAGCTCCCCTCTCCTTACCCTTCAATAAAAAAGAGTAATGTAGTTGTTATAACAAACCAAGGAAATCCATACATTTGTCATGTCTAAAATTGTTCTTGTCGTTTTGAACCTTGGGTTCTTCATCCCTCTGTCAGCACATAAAGAGCACATTTTATTATTGTTTCTTTGGAGTGGTGATTAGCCATTATTGCTTTGGTCAGAGTCAAGACTTTCATTTTGTTTTCCAATTGTGGATGGTTAGATGAATCTCTTTCATACTGCTGTACATTTAACTGAATAAATTTTGTAATGTTCTGGGTCTCATTGCAATTAGTGTAATGTCATCTTTGATAAAGAGCATTCAATGAATTTTTCAATTAATTGGGAACGCTTATTTTATGATGACTGAGCATTAGCATTTGTTAGAGGCAGTGGTATCAATTTCCACAGCTTTTTTCCTTCAGCCCTGGAGAGTCAGGTTATAGGCAGCAGGAAATTTGATCAAGGTATTTGTGTTAAGGTACTCCAGGATGGATTGACCTTATAGGTGACCCCGGACCCTATACCCTATCACAAGAGAGTGGTGGTGGTGATAAGGCATACAAAGAAGGCACTGTGTACATGTGAATGTAAATGAATATACATGTACATTCAGCTCCCAGTTGAGCACCTCCAGGTACTCACGCAGAACCCCTTTGGGGGTTCTGGATCACAAGTCAAATTTGTGATCTCTGAGAGATCTGATTAGGAAGGACATGGCCTCAAGTGAAGGGTTTGCTCTCACAGTTCTGATATAGTGTGGTGGTGGTACACAACCCCTGTGGTTATCTGGAATCTGGAGGCTGGGTTGAACTTACACTCAGAGCCAAACTTTATAATATCATTCCCATTTGACTTTGAACATGGCATATCTAGAAGGCATACCATATAAAGAACCAGATGTCATTTCCCAGTCTTGGAGTTTCTGGAAGCACAAGACCACCTACTTTTGGACACTGAAGCTTAGATATCAGATGGATCTGCTCAAGATTTCAGATAGATGTGGTTCCCCTTTTCTGAGAGACCTGGTGTCTCTAGGTCCATTTGCACTGGATCTCTTATGGATTTGAATCTTCCTTTTAAAATGTCTTGAAAATCAATCCTTAGTGTCTTCATACTTGTGGCAGATTTCTTGTTTGTATCTGGTTAGGTTTAGTTTTCCTGAAGAAGTCAGTTTCTTAAATACCAGTATTATCTCTTCATACAGTATAATGTATAGAGAGGTGTCAGAATTAAAATAGGATAGTTCCATTATTATTGATGATGAAAAGATGTCACTATAAAAATTCATGTAGATTTGTTTCACATTACATCTTTGTCCTTCTAATTTAATCTCCAAATGCTCTTGGTGTGAGCTGATTCAGCTGGACCTCTTGGCAGTCTTGTTTTCTTCTCAACTTCTTTTTGTTATTTTGTGAGATACATTATGGTCTTCAGTTATTCTATTCCATAAGCAAATAAGTTTACATTTTAAACCGTATTTAACTTTAGCTGCCATAATTGACTTTGCAAAGAGATTACATGTTGTTGGCTGAAGTGGTTTCTAGAAAAGGGTTTCAGCCTCCTTATTCATTCCTTCAATAAGAATGTTTCTCATGGCTAAACTTTTTAAAAAAAAAATATGATTAAGTGTGTACTTTTCCTTTTATCCACTTCCCTTCCCATCCCATCTGCTTAGGTACTTGTTTAAGCAGGTCATAGAATCACAAAATTTCAGTGAAGCAAGACTTTCTAATCCAATTCATATTTGAAAAAAAGAAATCTCCTTTACATTATAACTAAGCAATGGTCATTCAATCTTAGTAGGAAAGCCTCTAATGAGGAAGTACTTATTACTTCTCCAGGTATCCCATCCTACATTTGGATAGCTCTATCTGTTATTTCTTCTTCTATCAATCACAGATTTATCTCTACAACTTTTATCTACTGGTTCTAGTTCTGATCTTTTGAGCTAAACAGAACTAGACTAATCCTTTGTCAACCCGACAGTCTTTTGAATTCTTGAATCTTTTGATACTAAATGGCAATTTCTGATGTAGTTTTTGCTGGATTCTTGTGTCTACTTTTGCACTGAAATCACTGAGTTTTAGGATTTACTGAATTAGTTTGGATGATCCTGTCAAGTTCTTTTCTTCTGCTTCTCCATCTTCTACAAAAAAAGGATTAACCCAAGAACTGAAGAAACCTTCACCATAGTTTATTTGCTTATTATGGACACAAAACACAAGATGTTCAAATGTCTCAAGATGCTTCTTTTTGCCTTTGGGTTAAGAATGAAACAACTGCCAACACCTTTATTCATTTTTCAGATGAGAACCTATAGGATGTTCTATTTAGATGAAACTCTTCCAGTTTCACTGACAGCAGGAATGTCAATATTGATTTGGCCAGTTTCTCAATAGTCAATAACATTTTAAGTGCCTACCATGTATAATCAGGCACTGTGCTCCAGCAATGTGGTAAATTTATTGATCTTTTGATGAAGAATAGACATTAAGAGTACAAATAATTTATTATTTGTAAAAAGTGGGAGGGAACCAGAGAGGACCAAAGATCATTTTATATTTTTGTCTGCTGCCTGGGTCACTGTGATCAAAGCATTTTGTCGCTTGGTGACCAGCCTTCTAATGTTGAGTCTCTCTCTGGTTAGCTAGTTTAAGCTTAGACAGCTGCCCCATAGCTTTCACTAAATCTGCACTCAAGGTCTTTTCAGGTTGGTAGATGCTTCCAGAATTTAGGTTCCATTGGTACAGCCTTCAAGAACCCAGAATTATGCTTCATGTCACAATGTTTTGTACAGATTCTTGTTCTCACTCTTGCTCTGCTCTCAGTCACTTTTCTCTCTCTCCGTTATTCTCTTCCTTTCTTTCTTCCCTTCTTCATCTCTCTCTTCCTCTCCCCATCTCTTGCTCTCACTCTCTCCATCTTTCTCTGCTTGTCCCTCACTCTCTCTATCTCTCTCTGCCTGTCTCTATGTCTCAAATTAAGGATACTAATATGGATAATTAATGCCCTTGGAGGAACGAATTTTACAATTAAATGAGTTTCTTTATAATACCTTAATAAGGGAAAGGCCCATTTCAGTTTTGGATTTGATTAAGGGTCTACACATTAAGTTTATGACTTGATTTTGATGTTCTTTTTAACACAATGCAAATTTTCTGGAATCAATGAGAGGGAAATCAGAATAAGTTAAAAACAATATTACACAAACTTTTTCCCCTCTTGCATATGCTTAGATAAAGATGCTCTTGCTAAATTCACTTTCAGTATTTCCAGATCACATATTTCAAGAGAATGTTTTTGAAGCAGCATGTCTGCAGATGTCTTTATGGACTACAGGGGGAAGGCACTGTGTGTAACTCAAGGTATAAAGTAGCTGGGCCACTGATTATAAATTCAGAAGGACTCTGAAAAATTTAATATACCCAGATCTTTAATCTGTCACAGAGATAGTACCTACCTTTGGCAAAACTGTACTCCCCGGGACAGACAAAAATAAAATAAGCCCTCAGGAGCTTTGTTGTAGATTTTCGATGAATTTATTACAGCATGCTGAGAATTTTCTTAGTAGTTCTGGGCTCCATGGGATGGAGGCCAGAACAGCAGGTGAATATCAAAGGTTGGATGGATGGTGTCAGAAAGAATGAACTACAGTACTAACAAGTATAGAAAAAGATCAGTTTACTTCCCTTGAAATGAACCAAGAATTGAGCAAAGAAATCCCCAAGAGCTACTGGTAAAGTTAGTATACGTACAAATACACTCCATGCCATCACGCGCATGCCCGGGCTTGCAGCCATCACACTTCTGCCCAGTGGCTCCAGGTCGGCAAGTGCAATGTCCGGTGACTGGGTCACAAGGGACAGGCAGTGAGCCATATGGATCACACTCACATTCTTGGCAGGAGCCTCCTGGGCTGCTCGGGCTGCCAGTGTAGCCAAAGGCACATCTGGATGTAAATAGTTACAAAGTGAAGTAAGTTAATGGCATTGACTTGTTTTTCTCTGATTAGAAACAAGCAGACATTAAGTTCCTTTAGAATACCTACATGAATAAAGACATCATTCTCATTAGATAGGCTTGAATTATCTATCTGTTTATAGAAACTTAGAGAATCATAAAAAAGAGAGTTGAAATGGAACTTGATCCAGTTCTTGGATTTTACTAATGTGAAATGTGAAGCTTAGAGTGGTATGCCAGAGGTTATACAGCTGGAGAAAAACAGCAGAGACTAGAATCCAGATGTTCTCATTCTCAACCTATGCTTTTTCCACCCATTACACCATAATAGTAACTGACATTTTAATGGCACATTACTGTTTCTGATATGTTTTACAGGCATTGGCTCATTTGATTCTTGTAACAACTCTGTGAGGTAGATTTATTGTTATTTACATTTCCAAGACTCAGGTTAAGTCACTTGTCCATGGTGGTCATCATTACAGATTTAAAACAATTCTATCATTTTGCAGGTAGAGAAAAGAGGCATTTGGAGGATAAGTGACTTTCTCAAGGTCACACTACCAGTTGTCATAAGCAGGTTTCAAAACTGGATCTCTCCCAATAGTAGTTCTAAGCATTCTTTCCGTTCCCTAATGCTGCCATAGAGTCATAAATAAAAAGTTTTCTGTATTTTTTTTTTTTGAGTATGGATCTGTACAAAGAGTTTCCCACTGAACAAGGCAAAACGTTACTTTTTCTATTTTGAAGTGAAATATAATTGCATTGTCCTAGAGAGAAATACATTCATTTAGCACTTAGTATGTATGAGGCATTATGATTTCTCTTGAGAACTTGGTGGCTTTTGGGATAACCTGCACTCCTTTTAAGGAGTTGACGGTGAGGGTGAATTATGAGGCAGCAGAGGGAGAAGAAGGGACCAACATCAGTCAACCGTTTCTAGGAGTTTAGTTTTGTGGTCTGAGATCATCAGAATTTGTCCAACTATTTTGTGGAAGTAATCCATCCCTGCAAGCTACAGGGAGAAAAGGTTGAAGCAGGAAAAAAAAAAAAAAACTGCTGAAGCTCATTTTTCAAGGTTGTCCAGATTACTTGTCAGACTTGTGCACATTCAAAATAAGGTTTTTTAGTGCTTCCTATGTAAGATTGCAAGCACAGAAGTAATAGATGGGATTGATGCAGCTTTTCCCAAAATAAAGTTTCATAGAATCATCAGTTGAGACCTGGAAGGTATCTCAGAGCTAGCTATTCTAACCTCATTTTACAGTGAAGGAACTGAGGCCTGGGGGATGTTAAATGACTTCCTTACCATCACACAGACATCAGATTGAATTTGTACCCTGTCCTTTAATGCCAGATGCTTTGTGCTTTCCTTATATCATCCTGCCTCTGCTGTTCAATGCCTGCTAACTAAATCTACTTAAAGAATTTCTTTGCATTTGTAATTAAAAGTATTCTCTTTTAAGCCTTTAGCAGGTAGGTAAATAACAGAAGATATAGTTATAAAAGCAACTTGGAAGGAAATGCATGGGAACTCTCCATTACTGGGCATGGGAGTTCTCAGGAAAATCTTCCATGAAACTTGGGTAAATTTTTGGTAAGGATTCTGAAGTCTATAAGTCCCAATTGACTGTGAGGCTTGGGAAGTAGTCTAAGAAATTCAAGGAAAATGTAATAAGAATCAGAGAAAGAAAGTGTTTAAGGTCTTTATAGTAAATATCCTGCCTATACCTCACAATTTACTTTGAATAAGATTAGCTTTTTCTTCCCCCCAGGGAATTACATTATACCTCTTTATTTGTAAGAGATAATGAACACCAAAACACCACGATTTGGGGAAAAAGCAATTTAAATAATTTACATTTGAATTACAATATAACATATAATCCCATCCATTTATAGAATACACATGGAATGGAAAAAGCACATCTGGGCAGCTCTTGATATGTGGCTTAATCTTAATATTAATATTGGTGTAAGAAAAATATCATCAAGAAAGTAAATTGGATTCAGGCATGCATTATGCAATGCATTGCAAAAACAAATATAAGTGAATTTGGAATAGTATTTACTGTTTTGGATTGTTCATATCTGAACTAACTTTTGTTATCATAGAAATAGATTTATCTGTACATTCTCAGGTATATAGTGCATACAGTAAATATAAACTATTGTTAATATTTACACATATATTTCTTGGCTTTGAAGTATAAACATTTAGCACCTTTAAAGTCCAAATATTAAAGATTATTTTCATTGTAATTATGACTGTGATTAGTTTATCCAAAGAGCCTCTGAGATAGGTAATGTTATGTTTGGTTGTCCAGTACAGTGTCCTCACAGAAATTAATGGGCTTATGGTCTAGCAAATGTTTGTTTTAAGTTTTTCAATGGCCATTAGAACTGATCATGCTCTAGGATAGCTGAGAGGCAGTGGGGTGAAGGAGGACTGTGACACTTGCCCTGAGAGTCATAAAGACTTGAGTTCAAGTCAAACTTTCATACTGATTTGACGTGAGACTGTTGCCAAACCACTTAACCTCTCAGTGACTCAGACAATTCTCAAAGACTATAAGTTGAAAAACATTTTCTGATTTGCATTGGTAAAGAGAATTTCTTCACTGGAAGTTTCCTATACCAATGAAATCACAGACCTGGTTAAAAAAAAATTAGGAAACT
Source organism: Vombatus ursinus (assembly GCF_900497805.2). Classification (NCBI taxonomy): domain Eukaryota; kingdom Metazoa; phylum Chordata; class Mammalia; order Diprotodontia; family Vombatidae; genus Vombatus; species Vombatus ursinus. Next base: position 21,706,870 of record NW_020946557.1, on the reverse strand, counting down.
GTCTATATTTATGCCTGCAAACCCCTACCATCAAAGGAAAGTATGGTGATGGAGAGGAAAAAATCTCAAAAAAAGATTCAGTTAGACAAAACACAAAATAATTAGATCTTCTGCCTTCCGCATAAACTAAACATTTTTAGGTGAGATATTGTACTTGTCAAAATATTGACCAATAATGTCTACATTTTGAGCTAGACAAAAGGTAGGCTATTTTACGTTGTGGAATTCTGAAATTCAACATTCTCTTACTGTCTTCAGCAATGACTTCCATGGACTTACCAGCAAGCAATGTTATGCACTTCAAAGGGCATTGATTCTAGAGGCAGAGCACTTGGGTTCAAATTCTACCTCTGACTCCTGCTGCTTGTGTGCCCTTGGGCAAGTCACTAAACCTCCTAGGGGCATAGATTCTTTATTTGTAAAATGAGGGAGATGGTATAGAAGGCCTCTGAGATCTCTTCTAAAATTATATCTGTGATTTTATGATCCTATGAAATGACTAGATTTTTATGCCTCTCAGTTTCCAGAGTTGTAAAATCATTCTTAGCCCTATTAAAGATAACCACCTTAGGAATTAGACAATGTTTGTGAAGTGTCCTAGATTGTTTTAAAAGGTACAAATATTTGCTAGTTTGCAAGCTCCACGAAGAGAGAGATATCATCTTATTTAAAGTTTGTCTCCCTTTCAGACACAATGCTCTGTATGTAGGTGTTTAATAAATGTTTATCAAATGCATTGATGTGATTTGTATTTTCCTACAGAGATGAACATGGATATATTCGATACCATATTATTTAAACCACGGATCAAAACATTAAGCTTTGTGTCTCCTTTCTGGGACACAGCACGTTGTTCTGTATATCACAATTGCTTAATAAATATTTGCTGAATGCATGAATATGATTTATATTTTCCCATGGCACTGCATGTTAATGCATTTGGGAGCATATAACTGATTGATCCATGACTATTAGTCCCTGATGAACATGAAAGGGTCTCACGCTCTTGTTTTGATCCTCTGTCACATCAGCTCCACATCCTAATCTCTGTGGTGTTTCTTATATCTGTTATTACCTTTCACAGTACCGGCCTTCATATCCACGTGGGCAGGCTGTACAACGATAGTCATCGAGTCCTTCTGAGACGCAAGAAGGGCTAAAACTGAAGAGGTGCAGGGTGAGAGAAAGAGGAAAAAAAGGTTTGTAAGTGGATCATGTCACAGCAGCTTCATCAAGTCAAGTGTTTCTCATATTCAAGGTAAGTCCCATCAGTGGGAACTCTTTTGAGATTATCCTAGAAATGCACAAAAAAAAGTGTGACCCTTATAGAAAACAACAGATGGTTTCCCACCTTGTCATTGTAGATGCACAGTTCAATGCTGCCCCTTAAAGATTGTCTCTGACTAAATGTATTATTTTGGAGTCTGTGATGTGTATGTGATGACCACGAATGTATGAAATTTCCCAAAGCAGTAACCTATTCTTATCCATCCACCAAAAAACACATTGAATTGAAAAAAAGAAAACATTCATTTGGTGGCAGAGCACATCTTATTGAATATGCTTTAGGTAAGAAAGGGAAAAGAGATAAAAATTTCTGAAGAACCAATGTCTGCTGCCACTGCAGTTTTAACATAGGCTTGGTGGTATAAAAGTCTCATTTTACATAACAGAATTATGTTTTTTTTTAAACTCACCACTGAACTTCAAGCTTTTTTTCTTCTTTACACTTCTGTCATGTTGTAAGGAAAGGAAAAAAAAACAACTCTATAAAGATGTCAATATGACTTGTTAAGGATGACTTTTCATCTTTTTCCCTTCTTTTACTGCTACACAATCTGAGAGTTAGAAGGAACTTTATCTAGTTCAACCCATCCTTCCTTAAATAGGTAGCCCCTCTGATAAGTGGTCATCTAGCTTCTGCCTGCAGTCCTCCAGCACAGAAGGAGAAGATTAGTTCTCAGGATGGCCCATTATAGGTTTGTATAGCTCTACTTACTAGGAAGTTTTCTGCATTTTACTAGTGTAAATTTGTTCTTCTGTAACTTTCATCCATTGTTACTAGTTCTTTTCACTCTAGAATCAAGTAGACCAAGTAGAATCCCCAGGGGACATCCCTTTATGTTTTTGAAGACCACTATCTTGTCACATCCCTTCCTTTCAACCATCTCTTATCCAGGTGAAAGATGACCATTACCTCCAATTGATCCACTTACCTGGCTTTCAGTGGAGGCCCCTCGAAATTTGTGCTCTTCACCAGGTATTTGAGTTTATCACCAACTTTCCAAAAATGTGGCACCCAGAACTGAACACATCATTTCAGATGAGATTTGACCAATGCAGAATGGAGAAAGACTATAGCCTTTCCTATTCTGGACAATTTAATTCTTTGTTTTTGTATCTCCAATGTCTAGCACAGTGTCTGGCACATAACCAGCCTTTCATAAATGCTTGTTTGTTGACTTTTTGGATGCTAGGCTTGTCTTACTCCAACCTAAATTTACATTAAGCCTTTTTGGCTGCCATGAGGCATGGTTGACCATATTGAGCTCATAGTCCACCAACAAGACCAGATCTCTCTCATTCTTGTCTAGTCATGCTTCCTCCATCCTGTACTTGTAAAAATGATATTTTCAAATGCATTCTACTTTGCAGCTTTTAAAAGTATGCTTAGATCACTACAGATAAACTGAGTCAGATTTGTTCCAAGATTTTTTTGTTGTTATTTCACTTGGTAAATTAAACTATCCTATTTGATACCCCTGGATGAAAATAAATTGTCATTCAGTCAATTAGCATTTATTAGGTGCCTCCTACATTCTAGGCATTGTAGTAAGTGCTAGGGATATAAAGAAAGGCAAAAGATAGTGCTTGCCCACAAGGGCTAACATTCTATTAGGAGAGACAACTTGAAAACAACAATGTGCAAACAAGATATGTACAGGATATTTTAAAAAGAATTTCAGAGAGAAGGTACTACCAGTATTAAGAGGGCAAACTTTTTGTGGAAGATAGAATTTTAGTTGGGACTTGAGGGAATCCAGGGAAGCTGGAAGGGAGAGATGAGGAAGGAGACACAGCTTTTCTAGGTATCTTTTGCTTCCAGTCCTCTCCAAGAGAAGGATAAATGTGGGTTTGTGGTATGTAAAGGGACCTGGTAAAGAAGCTACAGTTTCTTTGGTATTTGCTTTAATGGGTAAAGACCTGGAGAGAGGTTTCTTTGGCCTGTCTGTCTGCCTACCTTGTAGAAACCACTTTGCAAGGAAAGCAACTGCAGAATTCCAAGGAAGCAACAATATAGTCAATTGGGATCTTTGGCATATTGGAAAACAACCCATACAGTTAGGGAACAAAATGGTGCAATGCTCCCAATTTCATTCTATTTATGCAGTTTGTGCTAAACTTGTTACTGCTGAAAAAGCACCAGAACTCCCCATTGGTATACTGCAGTCAGCGTCTTACTTTAATTCACTTATAATACATTAAATCAATAGTGCTTAAATAAGTAATAAAATTACACCTTTGCCAAAAAATGTAAACAAATTGATCTATTACTCAAAAACTCATTATTCAACACATTTTTTCAACTGTGTAAAAATAAATCCACAAACTCATAAGCAATTCATTCCATCCAGCTTTTCAACTTATCTGTTTGAAGCTCAATGCTGAATGATCATTAATTTTAAAAAAAAAGCCTCACAACTTAAGCTTTTTAGAGTAAACTTTTGAAAGGGAAGCATAATTAAGTTTTGTCTCCTTTGAGTAAAATGCCTGTCTCAAAGCCCTTAAAAGAGCACCCTCTCCTTAAATATTTGAGGTATAGAGTTCTGTAATTCTTCTGGAATTACGTGTCATACAGTGTCTGGTTCTATTTTTTCTTTTAAATAAGGGTTATGAAAGTAGACATGAAAATAATCTCTTGTGTGTGAGGTTAACATTTTTCATACTCAGATAATAAAAATAATCAAAGGAAAAGATCCCTATTGTTAAATTTGAATCTCAGGCAGTACTGATGTGATTAGGCAGCTGATGTGTAGGAAAAGGGTAATTCTTTGCTTGAGGGAGAAGAGTCAGGGTTTGAGTTGGAAGGATGGCAAGAATAAGCTAAAAAGAAAGGGTGTCTTTGGGGCACAAAATTCAAGTGTTCAATAAAAATGGGAAAACTGGTTACCAAGGCTGAGATTTGAGATCTATGCAAGAAGAAGCAAACTGTAGCAGTACCAGGGAGCTGACCATTTGTCTGGTTCAATGGGCCTTGCCAAAATTTGGGTCTTTTATAGCATCTTCTATTATTCCCCACCCCTTACCTCCTTGTGTTTATGTGGGGAGGAGCAGGGTCTATTCTGCCTCCCTTTCCCCTCAGCAGTCCCACATCAGTTAGAGAGAGGGGATCATACCCCATCCCTTCCCTCAGCATGTCTTTATAGATCTACTGAGATGGTGCTGGTAGAAAGTTGCCAATAATTCTGAAGCAAAGACAACATGCACTGACTCACTTGTTCTCCCTTTGCGCCCATACCAATGCAAGCTAATACATATCAGAAGGAGTCTCATTACCTATAGGCTGAGGGTGTCTTAGACTATATATAAAATGCAGTGTTTGGTATTAAAAGCTCTTAATAACCTGGACTTTGCCTACATTTCCAATTTTCTTATACTAGACTCCCTTCTACACACTCTGATCCAGGCAGAGTGTACTACTAGGAGTTCTTTGAAAATGATATTCCATCTTCCATTTCGATGCCTTTGTGCTAGCTGTCCCCCATGGCTGAAGTGCTCTGCCCTCTCACCTCCATCTCTGTTTCTTTCAGGACCCAGCTCAAATCCCATCTGCTAGAAGAGGCCTTTCCCAATACTTGTTCAGCCATTTTTCAGTCATGTCCAACTCTTTGTGACCCCGTTTGGGGTTCTCTTACCAAAGACAATAGGAGTGGTTTGCTATTTTCTTTTCCAGCTCATTTTACAGATGAGGAAATTGAGGCAAACAGGGTGAAGTGACTTGCCTAGGGTCACACAGCTAGTAAGTGTCTGAGGCCAGATTTGAACTCAGGAAGATGAGGCTTCCTGATTTCAGGCCTAGCACTCTATCACTTCCAGCTGCTAATGCTTTCCCTTTTCAGATTAGCTTGCATATACTGTATATGTAGCTTGTGTGCACCAAATTATTTATACATTGTCTCCTCCCATTAGAATATACTTTTCTAAAGTGCAAGGAGTGTTTTTACCTTTCTTTGTATTTCTCAGCACTTAGCACAGTGCCCAGCATGTAATAATAAATGTCTGCTGACTGACTCTATCTATTCTTCTTGCCCATCCATCATAATAAGCAGTGATGGATGAGGAAGGTAGAGTTCAGGGTTAAATGGAGATTCTTTTAGTAAAGGATGTCCTTTGCTACAATATAAAGTAGGCTGGGTTTGGAGTGAGGAGGGTAATAGGCCTAAGGACTGACTATCTGAGTGATGGGTCAGGGATCTACTATGCTTTCTCCAAGTTTTAGGCAGGTCTGCTGATGTGAAGATTGTGGAAAGACTGGAAGATCTAGCTTTCTCTACTTAATGACTTCCTGGGAATTCAGGTGTAGTCAATTCCCAATTTATATACTAATTTGACTGTAGAGCATCAGAAGTATTTTGGTAAATGCTTAACAACTAGCTCTTTGGAAAAAACCACATGACACACTTTTAAGGTTAATTTCCATTATCAACATTTTCTCCATCACTTTTTAAGTCTAAGCAATCAACACAATAATAAATCAAGCTCTATTTTGTATGTTTTCCATTTTCCAAGGTATAAATTTCTTACACCAAACATTTGACAATGAGCTTTCGATTCTAACATATTCCTGCCCCTGTGTTGCAATTCATTATGGATGGCTTCTGAAGCTTATAGGTTGCCAATGGTCATAGGAATTGTAATGCATTGAATAGAAGAGAACATTTTGGAGTAGACAAATGCTTTGAGGTATATCATGGCTAGAATGGCCCAATCATTCTAATGGTAGGAGGTATAGCATTTAGATACACTTTTCTAAGGTTTCATTTGTGTGCTGTTTGCCCATTAGAAAAGTAGCAGTATGCAATGGAAAGATGAATATTTGCTGGAGAGGCTGTGAACAGTACAATCCAGAAGTGTGAAATAAAATGGGTGCCACTGCTGGAAAGCCGCACAGAAAGACAATTTCCAGCTTTGCCTGTGATAAGAGGTTCCACACAGGAGAAGATGTGAGCTGTCTTGGTCAGTCTATTACCACCAAGATGGCATAATACCCTAGGGATGGGGGCAGGTCTATTATGAAATGTAACACTATTGCCACCCTAGGATTATGAGGAGTTGGCAGATGTTGTAGCAATGCCATCAGCTGCTCCACTGGGTCCTTGTACATACTAGTACATGTATTACATTCACAAGTAACAATCTGAAAGGTCTTGCATTGGCCCAGCTGTGGCAGGAGTAGAACGCTGCCTATCAGGTCTTACCAGTAAGAATCACAGAACCAATCTCATACTTGGAAGGGACTTTCAGGGGTTATCTAGTCCAACCTAATACCTTAACAGGAATCCCACTGGCAGCATTTTCTTATATGCAAATTTTTTTTCAATTTATACCACAATTCTATTGCTTTCTTTTAAAAATACTGTATACTATTTGAATTAGATATATCTTTCCATAGCCACAGTTCACATGAGTCTCACCCTACTAGGTGTCTCAGTGATACCTATAAGGATGAATTAACATCCTTGCAGACATCTGGTTTATTAGCCATTTGTATAAGCCATTTGAGACCATAGGTTTTATTGCTGGCTTTCTCCATTGATCTTATCTGCTATGAATTACTGATCTTTTGTTAGTCTTCAACCTGTATCGTGCCTTCTACCTGACTTGTTAGCTTTGCACAGGTAGGCTTTTTTGTGTGTGTGTGTGTGCGTTAGTTCAGACCAGCAAGGTGGCACAGTGGATAGAATGTTGGGCCTGGAGTCAGAAAGACTCATCTTCATGAATTCAAATTTAGTCTTAGATATTCATTAGCTTTTGTGATCCTGGATAAGTCACTTAACCCTGTTTGCCTCAGTTTCCTCATCTGCAAAATGAGCTGGAGAAGAAAATGGCAAACCACTCCAGTATCTCTGCCAAGAAAACTCTAAATGGGGTCATGAAGTGTCATATATGACTGAAAAATGACTCAACAACTAAAACAGTTCAGGACCCCATCTGACACTGACCTTCTAACAGGCATGGGTGTCTTGCTTGCTTGGAAGGCAGAGAACTAATCCTGAGTATGAACACCTCATGCCTACTGCCAGAAGATTAATTCTAATAATTCTTTTTGAGTTTTAATGGCTCTAAGATTTATATTATAGAAGAGGGTCACATGCCATGACTTATCTATCAGGCATATAAATTCAGGTTTTCATGACACTGCATCTACACTACCCATTTTGATGGCCGGTAATGTAGGTGATGGTGACACTTAACCCTCTGAAAAAAATAGTCCCCAAGGGATCTAGTGTTAATTGAACTGCCAGGCAGCTGGAAGTTTCTTATGGATGGAGTGAACAAAAGTGAGGTACTTTACCCCATCAAGATAGTGCCTCTATGCCTGAAATGCAGCTTTAACCATGAACAGCTCCCAAAAAGAATTGGCCTTACTGAATTAGTCAGCTTGTGGGAGAATTATTCACAGTACAAGATCAAAGAGATCAGTGTGCCTTCTAGAGACAATGGCCCACATGGTGATGCTGGATGAATCAGCCTCCATGATGAACTGTTTCTGAGGATTCTGGGATATCAAGGAGGGGACTGAGATAATATTGGCAGGTTGCACCCTGTCTCTGTTGTCTACTACACAGCATTAGAATGTTTTAGAGGTCATGAGAAGCTAGATTTAGAGTTAAGACTTTAGAAGCCATCTAGTCCAATGTTCTAACTTTACAAATGAGGAAACTGAGGCCCAGAGAGATTGCCCAAAGGTCTCAGAGCCAATAAATGGCAGAGGATAGAGCTCGAATTGGAACAGAGGTCCCATAGCCTTAAGCTCAGGGCTCTTTCCATTGCACTGGATTCTCTCAATTGCACTGAAACCCTCAAAGGGGTTCTCTTTGTCACACTTACTTGTTGCTAGAAGTGATGAGCGGGCAGGCACATTGCCGACAATCATTGGGCAGTCCATTGACAGTTCCATAGTATCCAACAGCACATCTTTCACAGAAGTCACCAGCAGTGTGATGTTGACAGTCCTATAAAAAAAGGAAGGGGCACAATGTTTGATACTGAATATTAACAAAACTTAGGACACATTTTATTTCCAGTCAAAGGGAATGATTGAATAGTCTCAGATAAGTTTTTTTTAAACATTGATAAATGTGTTTCAGTAATTCTTGACATGAACAACTTTCAATGAGGCTCTCTGTTTTGAATAGTAAAAGAAGTTATGTTATTGTATCTGAATTGACAACGAGTGAAAAATGATGAACCATGAATGAAAAGATTTACTCCTGTGGAGTTCTTCTCTTCCTCCACTTTAGTCACTGTCCCAGGCTGTCTCTTGCTCCATTATGCTGATACATGTCAAGAATTTTTAAACTCTATCATTTGGTCCCACATGTTCTTTTCACCCTTGAATTAGTGCTATTTTCTTGGTCCACAGGATTTTTCTTAAAATGGAAAGGGATTATGATCATTGTGTCCCATCCATATTATTTCCTACATTTAGTGGCAAGTGCTCTTCTAACTGAGTGATTTGTGATAAATTAGAACTGAGGTTAGGGCATAAAAAGAGGTACCATGTATAAAACTTGTACTTTTAAATGAGATTTACTGAAGCATATTTGTTAGAACTGACTGAAACTCAGGAGAACTGGAATTAGGATATGCTGAAGTTTTAGGGTCTACCTCTTGAATTGGGTATGTATTAGGAATGGATTAGCTTGGGTGTGTGTTTATGTGAGGAGAGCAGCCGACATGCTCTTTCCCTCTTTATATAGGAAAGGTCTTATCTCTGGTGCTTCAATGATGTTTCACAGTTTCTTGCTTCTCATAGGTTTCTGGGTCTATGAACGGTGGGAAAAGTCTCATCTGCTTTTTTTCCTCCAAAATTTATGCTTTGGAATCCTTGTGCACTGCAACTGATTGAGCAAGTGAAGAAAACAGAAAAGGAAGGGGAAGAGAGAGTCCAACTCATTTCATAGCTGACTGAGAATTTATTGGTTCTTTTCTCATAGAGACAAGAACTTGCTCTGGTGGTCTTAGCTGAACCCTGGTACATTTATCTATCAGTTTTCCATAGTCTAAGGGTGCATTCAGCTGTATGGTTGGTCATGAGCTGATAAAAGGCCTTATGTCAAGACAAAGGTATCAATAAAGGAATGATTGAATATGAATTCCATTTATTGGCTCAATTTCTTATTTGTCAACTCTCCTGAGCCAGCCTCCCAAACCTAAGCATGATATATAGCTGCAGTATGGATTCTAATATTAGAAGAAGGTGGGAAGCAATGTGCCTCAACTATTAATATAGTTATATACAAATGACTGTAGAGATGGGTTCCATTTTTTTGTCAATTTCCTCAGTGGCAGATACATCTTTTTAGGGAAGGAAAGGGTCAGGGCAGCAACAAACTAAGATATTATGAAAAATCATTTCAAGCAGAGACTAGACAACCATTTGAGTATTTAATATTGGATATTCCTTTCATGTATGACTAGATAACTTTCCTTCCAACTATCACAATTCTATGATTCCATGAATTGTGGAAATCATAATTTAGTTAGCTTTGTTACATACCACCATGCTCTCGGTATGTGGTTAGAGTTGGACAGGCTTGTATTAAGAATGTATAATGACCTACTACCAATTACTACTATTACTACTACTGCTGCTACTACTTCTACTACTACTACTACTACTACTACTACTACTTCCTCATCTTCTTCCTCCTCCTCATGGGATGATTTTGAGAGAGACCATAGTAATAAGTTCTTGTTCATTATATTTAACAACTAATTATTGTATTAAGACCAAGGTTTTTTTTTCCCTTTTCTAATTCCTCATCCAGAAACCAACTAGTGTGGGAAATTTTTCTTAGGGATTTACCCAGGCCAGTCCATTTGTTGATATAGTCAACCTCAGCTTTCTCCTTGATAGCCATATACTCAATGTCACACCTGGCTAAAGATCAAGCTATTTCTAAGAATCTCCCTTATCCATTGGTTTGATTGAACTTCTGGGTTCGAGCTGAAAGATTTCAATTTCTATTCTCCCTTTTATCACATTAAGAATTTTACATTTATTGAATCTAAATGATATCCTGATATTGTTGGAGAAAGTTTCCATGAAATGAATTATCTGTTTCATGTACTTTTCAGGGAAGTCCACAAAACTTGAGGTCTTCCACATATAGCAAGTGATTGACATGTTTTATATTCTCTTTGACTAAAAAAGCTAATTCTATTCAGGAATGATGACTATAGATTTAAGGTTAGGTTTTTCACATCCTGCTAAAACTGCAGGGGCTTCACCAAAAGGTTGATCACCAAATTTTTTTTTTTTCCCACACAAATACACAACTGTCTACTGAGCCACAGAGTTATGCCTTGTACTGGTGGAGAGAGTACCCACAAAGACATAATAATGGATCCTTAAAGTGCCAAGCGATCTTAACTTCATGATTGAAGACAGCTATCTCATGACCTGAAATTTAACTTTCAGAATATTTGTATTTTCAGATAGGGTGTCAGGGCTACACATTATATCACCCAGGTAGCCATATATATTTTTTTTAATTTTTAGAAATCATAATATTTATTGTTGAGACAGGATCAGTCTAATAAAGTTGAGTGCTACTTGTTTGGCATGCTGCCATATTTGAAATCTTTTCCCGCCATTTCATAGGTGTTATTTTATGGTTTGTGTGAAACCAGTCAAGCTTCCTTGTATAACAATAGCACAACATTCATATTTCATAGCCTTATAGCAGAATAGTGAACAACACACTGTGATACATTTCATTTCGACACTTATTCTGGTACCATGGTCCTTCCACAAATGCCTTTTCAGCTGTCCAAAGGAAGTATTCATTTACATTGGCCACTTATTCCTTCTCCTAGGGCCATGATGTAAGAGATGACACCACTAAAATAACCCACACTTCTCTGTGAATTTTAATGAGAAGCTATGGAGCAGGATGAGAGGTGACGTGTATGTGTTATTGGGGCAGCATTTCTGAAGGACTTGTCTTTTTTTTTTTTTTTCTCTTTTCAAGTCAGACCAAAGCAAAACATACATAGCCTGGACAAATTGATGGCATGGTCTTGTACACTCTCAGAATACGAAGAAGGGCAATTTTGGAGACTTAAGAAATCTGGAAAAATAGTTGTCAGCCTTTTGCTATCAATGTATTGAAAACTGGGCTAGTGTTAACATTTGAGCCACAGTCTCTGCATATAACATAGAACATGTCTGAAAAAAATGATACTAATGAAAGTAGGGGAGTTTAGTGCTTTCACAGTAAATGCATCTCTCCTGTATCTACAACTTTTTTCATCATTCTATCCTGGAGTGAGTGAATGTTGTTAAACTTTACAGGACAGTCAATCTTTTATGGCATTTCCTACATACCAATTTGGTTAACTTTATCAGCCCTCCTGGCTAAGTGCACAGACACAACATGTAAATCATGACGCTACTCTTGACACTTCTCCTTCACACTGACTTTCAGAGGAAGGGTGAACATGGTGTTCTCCCTTTGATAGAAAATGACTTGTAGCTAACACATTTATGTCACTGACATGTTACAACTGTAACACTGAGGATGAAATGAATGAATCCCCTTCCCGTGATAAAGGAGAATGACATTCAAGCACTTGGTAATGGACTGGCCTTCCAGAAGACCCAGAACATGCCAATTCCTGCCTTCCTGTTAGGCTCTGAGGTACCCCAAGACACAGCAGTACCTCATGCTCCTGGCTGGGTTTCTAATTGCATAGAACTAAAACATTGGGCTGTGCTTGTGGTTGCCATGAGGTCAAACTTTCAGATGTCATTGAGATACAGCAACTTTCTATTGCCCCATGGCAGAGAATTTGAAGGATGTGCTGAGGTCTTGAGGGACTGGACCTGGGGATACCTTGAAGTTTCTAATCACCCATCTTCTTCATAAGACTTCCTCCCATCTACTGATACTGTGGTCTAACCTCATTTCCAATGGTTGGCACACTTCCCCCACTTTTTACTTTCCCCATTCCAATGATATTGAAATCTTCTTTGAATGCTGGTCAATTGCAATCCATTTCAATCCTGCGCTGTAATGTCCTACTCTAGACCTGCCTGCCTCTTCCATGGTGCTCTGTGGGGCTCGCACTATTGTCATAATACTTAATTTTTTTTTAAAACATATCTTTTCTTTTGCTCATTGAGACTTGAATTCATTTCTTTTGCCCCTTCCTAACCCTCATAACACCACACCTCTGATGATTTTTTATTTTAGTACTCATTATACCTTCTCTCACATCTCAATGGTTTTAGTGGGAGATTCATAACAGTGGTTTCCAATTGTGACTTCCAGGCTCTTCCTATACCACCATCACCCAGCAATCTTTCCATCTCTCCTTCACTCTCTCTGAATTTATAACCTAATTTAGGTCCTGAGGAACATTATCCATTAATTCTCAGAACATTTCCCCTCCCTTCTCAATGAGTTCTGTGCCTTGCTTATAGTCTGCCTTTCTGTCCCAACTGCTGGCCTCATACTAGGAGAACTGACAACCTGATGTTCCCTCAAATATCCTAACTTTGCTTTAATCTACTCAATACCCAAAGTCTGCTTCTTTTTCTTTGGCTACATATGGGTATTGTCACCCTTGAATTTGCCATCACCACATAAATTCTACTTGCATGTTCAAGAACTTTCAAATTCCTTTATCAATTATATCTAGCATTCTATCTCTATCCCTTATTACTCCTAAATTTATTCTTCATCCTCAGCCTGACCTCCAATCCTTCCACTATTTTCTCATTCCCTGATGTAGCTAGACTCTTATTTTCCGGTATCAATCTCTTGGGGAACCAATTCAACTCTGCACTATTTTCTACTCTTGAAAGTATTGCTCCCTTGTTCTACCCCTGTTCATACCTTGCCAAACTTCAACCTTGGATGACTTCTATCATCTGTCTCCTGTACTGCTTCTGTTGTGCTAGTGAATGGGAATTGAAGAGGTCACACAACTAAGCTGACAGAGTTCACTACAAATTTATTTTATCTAATCTCAACTGGGTCTATGCTGAAGTGAGGCAATCCTGCTTATCCCTAATTGATTTTCTATCACTGCAGTGACCATTCCAATTCTTTTTTCAACCCTGGTACTATGAACCCTTCCCAACCCTCTCGACTGGGAACCATTCTTCAGTCTTTACTGAAAAATTGAGGCTATTTGTTGTGAACTCCTTCTTCCTTTCCCCCCCATCTTATACACCCCTGATATTGCCCCTCATTATTTCCTTCACTTCAGTCTCTGATGAAAAAGTCTCTTCTTCTTGTCAAGGTCAACCCTTAGAGACTCTCTTGTTTTTGTATTTCTATTCCTATCACTTAATACAGTACATGGCACACTGTAAATACCTGATAAATATTTTTTCATTCATTCTATTCACTTCAGATTTCTTGAAAATTGAACTTGGTGCCCTAAACACTTTGCCACCTCTCACTCAAACTCCCTTTATCTAAATTTGGTCTGTTCCTAGGTGTACTTCTTATCTTTGTTCTTTATTTCTATTTCCTCATGTAGTACATTGGGGATCAAGGTATTAGAGTTCAAATCTTTTGGTTCTACATAGAGTTTCTATTTTAAACTAATATTACCTATTACTCTTATATCTGTCCATTTGACAGGGAGATTGAATGCTTAGTGGCTGAGGTGTTTTCTGGGCTCATTTGGTCCACCATATGTCAATTGTTTAAAATAAAAAAAAAAAAAAACTTTTGTAGGAGATGGTGAGTTATAGTTCATATCAATGTCTTTTTTTAGTTTCATTTTCAGGGTTTTTTTTTAAGTATAAATAGTTTGTTTGACTAGGTCAGGTTGTGGTTGCTTTAATTGTACATTATTATCCTTATTTCTTCTTTATGCTTTTTTTCTAATTTCAAGTTGATTGTGACCTTTGCTCCGACAAGTCTATGACCTGACTACGGAAAAGTGATTTGGAAATCACTATTTTATTTAGAAACCAATCATTTTCTGTCTATAATGCTTTAGTAATTTTTTTTTGCATGATGTATTTGGTGAATACCATCTTTAGACTCTTATGACTCTTACTGAAGAAAATATTCATTCTATATACATATGAAGCTTCTGTGAAGTCTATCCAATTCATACACAAGTCAAGGTATCATTCTTGCAATGTCATTGGTCCTCTTCAAAAACTAAGGACAAATAACAGTAACAATAATATCACAGTGCCAGGTATGTTTTTTTCTTTTTTCCTTTTTTGGTCTAGACCTGTGATTTTATCAGTGTAAGGAACTCCTGTCTGGTAGTTCTTCTTTCCTGGGAAACTCCCTATACCAATGCAAGCCTTTAACTGTTTTGCAATTTGTAATCTTTGAGAGTAGCTCAAGATACTGAGAGATTAAATGAATTAACCAGGGTAACATAACCATTATGTGTCAAAGGTGAGATGTGAACCTAAGTCTGTCTGCCTCCAAGAGTATCACTCTAGCTATGATACCATGCTGGTTGTCTGAGTATATAGTAATTCTTAAATAATTGCTTTTTAACCATTATTATTATTTTTTTACAATATTAAGTAGGGAACTAACTACAAATGGGTATGTAGTTTTATTATGGTCTAAGATTGAAATCAGAGTCAGGAAATACATTTTAATTCCTCGCACGTCACTTATATTCATTTCCTAGGCTATTAAATGTAGATAATAATAGTGATCCCTTACTTGCCTCATATGACTGGTGTGAAGATAAATGAGGTAATGCCTATAGAATAAGTTATAAGTTCCTTGAAGGTTGAAGTTATAAAAATGAAGAGTATGATTATTGTTTACACTAGCTGTATATTTTTGGTGCAAGCCATTATTTTCCCACTGAATATAGGAATATATCAGAAAAAAAAGCTTTGTATTTAGAATTCTCAATGCAAGAAAATCAACTGGGGACAATCATTTAGGCAGGAGAAGTCATTTTTGAGCCAAATGTCCTTGACTGCATCCTTCCATAAACACAAATAAGATTAAAATGTGCTCCCTGGTGTTGACTTGGTATGCAGAGGTATCATTTACATGAAGAAAAAATGACAGTGTAAACAGATAAAGAGAGGTCATAGATTAGTACCTGACATATGGAGGTTTCAGTGTCACACGTATCGCTATGTCCATTACACTGACATGGAACACAAGTGCCCAGGCGTGGTCCAGGTATTTGGCCACCAGATTCAGAAGGCAATCTATAAAATCCTGGCATGCAGGCCTGCAGGGAAAGTAAGCCAGTTAGGCAGGGAAAGATAAGAAAAGCACATTTTAGAAGGCTCTGGGTCCTCTAGCTTACGAAAAGAATGACATACGTCCAGCTGCACCACAGGCAATATCCTTTATAAATACAAGAAACAATTTCAAATCATAGCACGTGCTTCAGCAAGGTCTTCAGAGTGCAAGAGTAGCTCCAGCTGGGTAATATTTCAGACCCCAAAACCTTTCATTTAGATACAGAATACTTTGACTCACAAGCTATGGGTTTAAGTATATGTCCTTTTCTTGAGAAAGAAGTTTGTCTTTAAATAAAATTGCATCATGGGCTAAGAAGGAAGAATTGGGTTACCCTTGTCCTTTGTATGTTTTTTACAGATTTGACAAGCTAATATCTGCCTGTACTCTGCTTGATGGATAACTAACAAATGTCTAATGATTCTAAGCACGTATGCACACATGTATACATACAAGTCTTCATAGTTGCATTATTTATATGGTGATAATTTAGAAACTATAAAAGTAAGGAATTCCAAATAATAAAAGCACTATGTGTCTTGGGACTATTAGGCCCCAAATAAAATTTGTCTATCCCTGATCTATTTTTTCACTCAGCAATAAAAATCTGAGAGTAAATGGAAAACTGCTGGCAAAGCTGACATATGCAAAATCAAGTCTTCCGTCTTCATTTAGATTGTATTATGTGAATGTATCAATGTGTCTACAGAGCTTTCTGAAGGTTCACAATTCTGAACGGGTGATAAGGAATGGGCTTGTTGTCCATGGTTTGGCCACTCATAATATGCTGACAATGCCATATTCATTAGCCATTGTTTGATTCACAAATCAGTGGTTTGAGGTGGCAGAAGCAATACTTTCAAGGCTAACTTTCGGTCTTTCTGATGGCATTGGGTTTTAGCATCCTGGCTGACTTGAGTTCCCCTTATTTACAGTGTGTAATTTATGAGTCCATTAGAAAGTAGAAAGTGATTGCTAGGCAAAGAAGAAAAATAATGGAATAAGCATTAGGTAGGACACCCAATGCATCACTAATAGGCATAGATTTGATTCTGGATTAGGAGAGTCGAGAGAAGGAGTGGGCATTTGAAGACAGTATCCTGAACTCTCTTAGAGGAAAAGAGATCGACAGTTAGTATTATCCTTGTTTATTTTGATTTAGTTAATGCTAAATCACCTCAATTAAATACTCAATTAGAAGTCTCTGCTTTTGTCACAGCTTAGAAGAAATTCTAATGAGGCTGAATTCATGCCTCTACTTCAGAGGAGCTGGTAAAGACTAGGAGTAGAAGTAGGGCTGGAATCTGAATTACCATCTCCCACCAAGGCACCCATTTCAGTAAAGTCTATCTAAGTAATTTAATCCAGTGCCCACTTTTCTCTTTGTGTTATTGTCTGAGACAGGAAAATTATGGCTTTACGGTAGTCAAGCTTGTATGTGAAATAATGCCCAGCTCTCTTTAAGAAAGAATTTCAAAATGTGGCCCATTCAAACCCTTTAGAAAGTGACCACTGATGTAGGAATGGTGGCACACGCTTGCCTTAATAGCAGCTAATAGAGAGACTGAAGGTTCTGAATCTGTTGAGTTCCAGAGTTCTGAGTTGCATTGGGCTAAGCTAATTAGGTATCCTCACTAAGTCTAACATAAATGTGTTGAGGCCCTGGGATTGGAGGGGATGGGGCAAATTGGTCAGGATCAGAAACAGAGTAGGTCAAAGTTCCTGTGCCAATCAGAGTGGTATCAGACCCCTAAATAATCCTTGCACTTCTAGTGTGGGGGAGATAGGAAGACCAGTCTCTTAAAAAAAGAGAGCGATCATTGAATTGAGAATGACATTGAATTTAAGCATCAAAAATGGATGCTATTGATCTATAGATTCCATCCTTAGGGTCCTGTGCAGGATGAAGTGGATGGAATTCTGGATTTTGAGTAGGAAGTCTTAAGGTCAAATTCTTCCTTAGATATTTTATAAGCTTTGGGTTTGTAGAGAAAGTTGACTTCTCTGAGCCTCAGTCTCCTCATCTATAAAACTGGGGCAATAATAGCACCTCTTTACAGGGACCATTGCGAGGATCAAAAGACATAATGCATGCAAAGGGCTTCATACATATTAAAGTGACATATAAATGTCAATTATTATTTGTGAGGGTCCATCACCATGGCAGCTGTAAAAGAGAATTTCCAGCCTTGTTTCTGGCCCCAATCAAAAGGGTCTGACTATGTGCATATGGTCATGCACCAGGAGTTGGTAAACACCACTAGGGTGATTCGGAAGACTAATGGTATAATGGTAGAAGGGATTGAGATAAAAAAAATAAGTTCAAAGTTGGTACTTCTCACTGAAAAGTGAGGTGCAGCTAGGATATTATATAATTAAAGTAGGAAGGTGATTTGAATACTGTAGGTTGAGTCCAAGTTGTTATAATATATGTTTCCTGAGATAGCAGAATTTTATTACAGGAAGCCTACAAAATCCTACTTGGACTCCAGGCCATGCCATACATTCATAAAAGCTGTGTTAGTAGAAGGCAAAAGAAAGTCCTACTAAGAGGCTAAGGCTTCCAATTCAGCAGTGATACACACCACCTCACATTTCTATAGTGTTTTAAGGTTTATAGAATGCCTTCCTCGAAACATCTCTGAGAGGGAGGAAGGTATTATTTCCATTTTATGGACAAAGTAATTAAGGCTCTGTTAGGCTCAGGGTTGGGGAAACTGTGGCCTAGAGGTAGGTGATTTGCCCAGGGTTGTAGGGCTAATAAGTGTCAGAACCAAGATTCAAAACTAGGATGCTGCTGCTGCTAATAATAATAGTAATAATAATAATAAACATATATAACTCTTCAAAGTTTTTAAAGTACTTTGAATTTGTTTGTTTCTCAGAACTCTGTGAATTAGATATTATTATCATCTCCATTTCTGAAATGAGGAAACTAAGGTTCAAGTGACTTGCCCAAGGTCATACAGTCAGTATCTCTGGCAGGATTCAAACTTGGGTCTTGCTGACTCGGAATTCAGAAGCATTCTATCCACAGTGCTACCTAGATGACACTGCCAGAAAGACTTTGCCTTTCAACAACCAGTCCACTGAAGAGGTTCAGCATTGGAGGGACAACACCTCATACAGTTATTTTAGCCATGGCAACCTACATAGGCTCTCTACAAAATCATGAATGGAATATAATTATTGTTGGTGGAGGGAGTGCCCACATCAATGAAATCACGTATCTTTTGAAATGTTGGAAGAAAGAACACTGACAAAACCATATACCCAGTCTTTGAGGCCTGGAGAACTCCCTTTATTCTGTTAATATGTTGAAAGTGCCCTAATATAGGTAGTGAAGAGAAGGACTCTGTATACAAAGGGAGGAAGGCACTGTAGAGGCAGATTGCCATTCCTGTTCAAGGCATGACCATCCTTCTTGAAATTTCTGGATATTTGTGTGGAAAATCTTTTCTTTGTTTGGTTTTGTATGAATAGTTGGTACTTTTGTTGGTGTCTTTTGGTGGGTTTTCAGAGGGTTCTCCTTATGTTTAAGGAAGGAGAGAGATGGGGGCGGGGTGGGGGGAGAATTTCCAGTTACTTTCCTCATTAACTTTCTTCTGCCAAACTGAGTTGCCTTCTCCAAAAGTCTTTTCCATTAAGCTTAGGAACTATTTGGGACTCCATTTTCTTCTTTCCCTCCCTATTGTTACCTCACATATGCTGATGATGCCACTTCACAGCCTTAGGAACAAATTCTCTTTAAAGTGGGGAGAGGAAGCTAAAGGGAGACAGAGAAAAAAAATGGGAAAAGTATGGCCTAAGGCTCAGCACTGACCTCCTTCCCTCACATTCTGATGACCAATTCAATCCCTGGTTTCTGAGGAAAGAAGGACTGAGGAATGTATAATTCTCTTATGTCATTGTTTCTTAGCTATTTTCTCAGGGATGCTAAAAATGAAACTCAAAATGAATATCCTTAAGGGAATATAGGTCTCAGGACTGATACTTAGAGGTATGCGGCCTGAGGCAAATCACACTGGAACATTTTTATATGTGAAATCCGTTCAAAATAATCATACCTACCGACTGCACTGCAGTTTTCAGAGCTTTCCTCATAACTACCCAGTGCCTGTAACCATTATTATATTTATTTTACAGATAGTTTGCCCAAAACCCCACAGTTCATACCAAAGAGAATTAGGATTATAAACCTAGTCTTTTGGCTTAAAGTCCTGGGCTTTTTCCATCATACTGCACTGCATCTAAAATCAATATCAAGGGCAGCCTTGTGAGGGAAAGGAGATGAAAAAAGGGTAACAGTTTTGAGGTTTACAAAATACTTCACATAGATTATGACATTGTGATAATAAGGCAGTGTGGCATAATGGAAAGAATCTTAGATTTGAAGTCAGAGCACCAGGGCTCAAATATCTGCCCTGTTACCTACTAAGTATGGGACCTCATGGAAATAATTTGATTTTGTTTGGCCTTAGTTTCCATATCTACCAAGATGAAGGAGCTGAACTAGATGGTCTCTGATGTCTTTTCCTGCTCCAAATCTATAATCCTATGTATGTGGAAAAAGGAGAGGGCGGGCCTTTTCACCTCTGTGACAGGAAAGATAGGTAACCATACATATAAGAGCCTCAGTTCTATTTAAAACTAGCTCATGGCACTACCACACAAGCTGCCTCCCGGGATCACAGCCTATCCTTCAGCATTTTGGTCACAGTGTGATATTTGGGAATCATTCAAAGCCTATGTAGGCAGTTTTTAATTATCCAGGTTGTGAATATTGGGACCATTTCCCACTTCTTTTGGCTGCCTTTTGCCAATGCTTATTACAATTCTTAGCAGACATGGGGCAACTATGTGGTACAGCGGATAGAGCACTAGACCTGGAGTCAGAAGACCTGAGTTAAAATCTGACCTCAAATACTTACTCACTATGTGACCTTGGGCAGGTCACCTAACTCTGATTGCCTCCCCCCAAAACATTCTTTGCAGAGACAGAGAAAGAAAATGAAATTCAAATCATTCTGTTTTTCTGTTTTTTCACCAATAGAAGGATTGATTGGGGAAAATAGGGTGAGACTGATGAAAAAGGAGTCTGGAAAGGATTTGTGGATTTCCATTATACTTCAATAATTCAGAGATTTATGATTTTGTTGGTATAGGTAGTTCCTCCATGGATATAAGGTAAAACCTTGCTATATTTCAGTCAGTGTCCTCTGTAAAGCTGTTGTAGAAAACAGAACAAAAACAAAAATCAAAATCTATTACCCTCTGTGTAGTCTTCTGGTGAGGAACACCTTTGAAATGAACTAGGTTAATTTTCAGCTCAATAGATATACAGTTCCTAATTAGGCCTTTAGTTGAAAGTTCTTAAGCTTGGTTGGATCTGCCAAAGCTCAAACTCTTGTGGCATACTCTTTGAGAATGATGGGTCACCCCCATACCACAGTGAAGCACTGGAGGAGGACTCCAGTGGAGGCCATAATCCATGCCATCCTTTGCATAATCAACTGAACAATGCTTTAGAATTAGCGATTCAATCAAGGAACAGATGTGTATTCAGAGTCGGGTTTATATTATTCTATTAGTACATAGCACATTGAGCATTAAAAAGAATTAGAGGCCAAATATTTCCATTCTATAAGAATGGAAGTCATAATAAAATTTTCCTTAATTGCATGGTAAAGGTAACAACACAAACTGAGAAGACAGCAATTGGAATTTTAATTAAAGTTATGGTCCTTATGCTAGAGAGAATTGTGAAAATTTACATATGACTTCACACTGTAAGTTCAAGCTATACATGCAGGTACCTTTTCTGTTAAAAGAGCTATAATCATTTTATCAACTCAAAGGATGGCCAGCCAAGCCTATTGACAGTTGCCTGTGTTTTTCTTAGTGGCTTGAAAACCACAGATAGTGTGATATAGTGAAAAAAAATATTAGCTTTGGACAGAGATGATTAGGATTCAAATTCTGATTCTACTATTGACAATGAATGTGACCTTAGGAACATCATTTAATCTCTTTGGGCCTCTGCTTCTTCATCTGTAAAATAGGAAGGGAGAGGTGGGAAAAGGAAGATGGGGAGGATGATTTGGGCTGGATGCATCTCTGAGGTCTATTCCTTATTAAATCCTATGATCCTAACACTTTATCTCCGTAATTTGCAGCCAATTTCTGTTCATGAAAATGAAATGAATGGCATATGAATGTTGATGCCTTTAGAATGGAATATTTTTAGTAAAAATATTGGTTGATACATTCATGACCCACAGTATATGCTCTCAAAATAGGCTGTATTATTCCAAAACTGTCCTTGGCCCTTGTTTTGGTGACTATATTTTATGCCTAGATAATTATTCTTTAGAATTGAGATGAATTATAAATAAGAATCATAATGGTGTAGAGGCAATGGATCAGAGAAAAAAATCTCAGGTGTATTATTATAGGAGATAGGTCTTTAGCCCAAGAATAACATAATTAAGAAATTACTGAAATTATTATTTGTAAAATATAGATTTACATGAAAGCATGTGGGGTAGTCGTATGACCATTAATGCAAGATGATCCTCTCCTGTGTATGCCTTCTCTTTACACTGATCATCTTTATCTGCCATTTCTTTTTTGCTTTTGTAGATTTATATATTCTTGGGGTTAAGAAAAATTACAAAAATTATTGGGATAGTTCCAGTAAACACTACTGAGAAACAAAATCAAAACCTATCTTGGTAATATGGACTTCTAAGATTAAAGACCTTGGAAGAGAAGACAAATATCAGTAAGAGAATCTGCAACTCTGGGGAGTTTTTGTTTTTATTTTTTTGCTTAGGTATTATCCTTATATAAATTCAGGAAAGGAAATCTAATATAATATAAAGTAGTACTACCGTTCCAAGGGCTTTAAAGGTCAACTCTTCCCACTTTCTGGAATATGTTTAACAATGAATGGCAATTATACTGTCAGAGCTGGATCATCTAGTCCAACCCCCTCATTCTACAGGTAAGGAAACTGAGACACACAGAGAGGAACTGGCTAACTCAAAGTTATACAGATAATTAACGGCGTATAACATGAGCACTTTAATTCAATGTTAAATATGATAAAGGAAATCACAAGTTATGTATCTAATACATGCTTGGGCATGCTGACTTACACCTCTTGCTGTGCTAATTGGCGTGGTACAGTACCACACCAATTAGCATAAGAAGTAAAAGATTAGATGTTAAAAGTGAAATTCTAGATGTCACAGATTCTCTTTCTGTGTACATGCATATGTGTAAATGTTAATGTACATACTTACACATTCCAGTGAATATCATGACCTCCACTATGCTCTGTGTGTGTGTGTGTGTGTGTGTGTGTGCGCGTGTGCTCGTGAGCACCTGTGTGCACAGACTCGTGTGTGCTTGTGTGTGTATTTGTGTCAGGAAAGTAAGGGTAAAGTGAAAAAGGTCTGGAAAGATATGCTAGAACCAGATTATTATTGGCTGTAAAGTCCGAACAGAGGAGTTTGTATTTTTACAGTACATAGGAATCCAATAAAGTTTCTTGAGTGGGGGGAGTGATATGGTTTATGCTCAGCAGCCTTGTGGAGAGTTAAGAATGATAGGAGGAGTTGAGGATTTTTGCCTCAGTAGATGAGGAACAGGGAACCAGAGCTGGCCATTTGCCCACATTACGATGGGGAATACCCAGTGATCAGGGCCTCTTTTGATGACAACACAAAATCAGGCAGGCCCTCATGACCTAGGGCTAAGATTTCTTGTAGTTTTTAAGACTCTCCAGGAAGCTGTGCACTAGCCCTAATGATGCCATTACTGCTTGAAACAGTTTCAGAACTCCTCTTCCTTTCAGAACCTTTATCACTTAAGAAAATCAGTCCAATTACTTTAGACTAGCACCTTGCTTTCTGATCCCATGTGGCATTATACCAATACCTTATCATTAAGAGGACCAGGCAGTCAAATGATGCAAAAATTTTATTATAAGCTTACTTTGGAATTAAAAAAAAATTATTCTGCCTCTATTTTCCTTGCCTTATGGATTAAAAAAAAATGTACTTCATCAATTGATGTAGCTTGGTCCCTTGAGGTATTCTTAAATTCCAGTTCTTTAATGATGACCCTTATTTACCAGGCTCTGTTCTCTAATGGATTCCTGTCAGTTTTCAAATATCACACCCAAAAAGCATCCCGAATTTGGAGTAATAGCATCTGGGTTCAAATCCCAGTAATGCTGCTCAAAGTCACTCTGACTTTAGGCAAGTCACTCCTGAGTTAAGCTCAGTTTATCTGTAAAATGAGGGAGGTTAAACTAGATGTCCTTCAAGGTCCTTTCTAGCTCCTAAGTAAATACTCTTATGAATAAAAATATGAAGATTCTCACTGAGGATGTTGAAATGAATATATTATAGGTCCTGGGGGAAACTTCCAAAGAAGTGTCTGAATACTGTTTTAACCAGTGGTAGCCTTGTTGGCCAAGGGCATAACCTCTCAAAGTGATTACTGGACTTTGAACGATATAATACTCATTTGGATGCATAAACCCTAAGATGTTTGTTTTTCAAAAAAATACGCAATGTGGTATAATAATTAAGACACTGAAGTTGGAATTAGGAAGATTTGAGTTCAAATCCTGCCTTAGACACTTAGTAGGCTGTGTGATCCTGTCTCCAATTTGCTTAACCTTTGGGATTCAGTTTCCTTAACTGTAAAATGAGGGAGATGGAATGATGGCCTCTAAAAATGTCTTTAGACTCTAAATCCATTATTCTATGTTATAGTTACACACTGTGCATATAATTTATGGTTGAGAATTTTCCAGTTCTTTTGAGAGTGATTTTGAGATAATAGACAAAGTTAGAGTAATTGGGTTTTATTTTTTAAGAAACCATGCATCTCTTTTTCTGTATTATAAGCCTTTTAAACTTTGTCAAAACCTTTTCTATTCACCTGTGGTTTCTATTAGCAGGTTTCATTTAACATTAAGCTAGCCTCCTACCTCCTCCTTCTTTCCCTTCCTCCTCCAACTCCCAAGACATGCTGTTCGAGAAGGATCAAAAGGAAATAAAGTTAGGTGTTTGCAAGAAAAAAGGTTGATTTAAGTGAAGTAAGAAGGTGAAGTTTTCAGCTCATTAAGTTAATAGAGTTGATAACTGTTAAGGACAAGTCATTCAGAAGAAACTAGCATACCTCACAGGAGAAGCCAGAATAACCTGGGGGACAGTCACATTTTTCAATCAAGTGAGCTCCTGGACTTAATGCTGATGCAGCTCCTTCTTCAGCTACTTCCATTGAGATTTCGGAAATTCTGGAAAAGAAAAAAAAACAACTCATTAGACCAGTAAATACCTATTCAAAGGCACTTTAATAAATCTTTTTTTTTGTTTTTGTTTTTCTAGGCAATGGGATTAAGTGACTTGTCCAGGGTCACACAGCTAGTAAGTGTCAAGTGTTTGGTCTGAGGTCTCAGGCCCTCCTGACTTCAGGGCCGGTGCTCTAACCACTGCACCATCCAGCTGCCCCTCACTTTAATAAATCTTGAAAGAGGAGACACTTTTTTTTTTTTTTGGTCTTTAGCCTTATGCTTAAACTTGTTTTCAAGTTTTAAAAAAGATATTTCTGGTATATGTCTAAATTCCAAGGGCCTAGTTAATCATTTATGGCAGATATTATTTTCTCCAATCTTTAGATAGTCTTCTTTCCTGTACTAGAACACACAACTGAAGAATGAAACATTTATTTCATCATCTTCATGATGTCATATGGACAAGATATTTCAATCATTGAATGAATTTTCGACCTTTTCACCGGCAATTTTCACATTATGTAGCCATGGTTGGTTAACTATTCTTGCTTCTAAGGGGCAAATGCTCTGTTCCTTTCTTTTCAGAATGTTTCTGTTGTTGTTCACTGTTGCTGTTAGCTTCTACCATGTTCCTCTAAGCTATTACAATGTTGTTGTTGTGCAGTCATAACTAGCTCTTCACGATCTTGGAAAAGATACTAGTGGGGTTTGTCATTTTCTTCACCAGCTCATTTAACAGGTAGAGAAGCTGAGGAAAGCTGAGTGAAGTGACTTGCCCAGGGTCACATAGTTAATAGGTAAGTATCTGAGGTCAGAGTTGAACTCAGGAAGATGAGTCTTCCTGATTTCAGGCCCAGCACTTTATCTACTGGGCCACCTAGCTGCCCTGAAGCTACTACCATACCAAATTCCTTTTCCTCTAGCTAGCTTATAAGCCCTTCCTGGAACTGTGCAGCAGGTCATTCATTGTCAGGTGTTTTTAACCTTTTTTGTGTCACAGACCACTTTGGCAGTCTTGGGAAGCCTGTGGATCCTTCTGACAGTAATGTTTTTAAATGCATAAAACACACACACAGACCTATAAAAGAAACAATCATATTAAGATACAGTTATGAAAATATAAAAAAATAAAAGTCACAGATCCCAGGTTGAGAACCCTTCCCTAGCTCATGCTATAGGAAATACTGACCTAGAATAATCTAGATGGTACAAGGGATGGATAGTTGAACTTGGAATCAGGATGCTAGCTGTGTGACTCTGAACAAATCACTTAACCACTGCCAGCTTCTGTTTCCTCATCTTTAAAGTGGGAATAATAACAGTACCTATTCCCCAGTGTTATGAGGATTAAATGAAATGTATAAAGCACTTTGCAAACTTTAAAGTGCTATATGAGCACTAGTTATTGT
Organism: Vombatus ursinus; assembly: GCF_900497805.2. Lineage (NCBI taxonomy): Eukaryota > Metazoa > Chordata > Mammalia > Diprotodontia > Vombatidae > Vombatus > Vombatus ursinus. The sequence goes on along the minus strand of NW_020946557.1, from coordinate 21,680,660 downwards.
TATTGTTATTATTATCTTTGTGTGGGTATTTTCTCTGTGTGTGTGTGAGTACCTAAAGAAAGCTCCAAGTTCAGTGTTTAAAATAATCAAACTTTAGAAAACATCCAGTTCACCTTCCCATTTCCTCAATCTCATTTGAAAACTTCTAGATAGCTTTAATAACTCTATTGGGGGTGAAGGAAGGTGGTGGGAACATTTTATTCTTAGTGAAAAGATTGGCATCTTTCCCCTTAATCTTTTCCTCAATTTGGAGGCATACATTAAAGATGAGGATGCAGGTCATAAACCCAGACCATTTCATGACTGACTAACAGTACAACATTGAAATTGATTTGCAAATAAGTTTTTAAATGAAACAATGAGCAGCTGTTGCTTTAATAAAATGCACCTTCAGCAAAGAGGCTTGATTTCTAAAACCTTAAAAGAAACACAAGTGGTTTTTATCAAAATGGTATTATTCATTCACTTTCTACCATCTTATTAAAGTGCCTTCCTACTTTTGATAGTAATTACAATCTGCACACTAATGGACCAACCTGAAATGAGCAATGAGTTGAAATACATATTTTAACTTCTCCTTTCATATTATATTATCCTTGCTTGGAAGGGGAAAAAAAAAGACATGGAAATCTATTATGTAAGAAAGGGAAATGCAGACCCTTTGTGTCTTGCTGGGAGTGATGGTCAAAAGGAATAAGGAATAAATGAGGTTACTTCTAGAACTGCTTAGAGATAAGTTAAGCCCACCAGCCTTTAGGCATTTTATTGGTCTAGGAGATATTAGCTTCATCTTCCATTTTCCCTGTCTCTCACATTCATGCACACACCAAACCAGAAAATGGATAAAAAAAATCAAGTGAGGCATGAATGATGACAGCAATAGACATTTCTGCAATATGCCATTTATCTCAGGGGATTAGAGAATCACAGTTTTGCCAACATAAGGGATTTGGCCTACTCTGTCTTCTATTTAAGTGAGCGCTGATATGCAAAAGTTTCTGTTCCCTGCAACCCCAAAAGAAATGTAAATAAATAAAGGGAATAAATTGCTCAATGCTTATAGCTTCTTCTACATAATCCAAATTCAAAGTAGCAAAATATATTCGTTGCTTTTATAAAACTTGCTTTCCTATACTATGGAATCTGTATAAAGTCTTAAGTGAAAATAGAAACTATCATTTATTGTGTATCTTCCTTTACCAAAATTTATCCTGTTCATTCTTCTGCATTTGCTCATTTATGAACGTATTGTCTTCCCCAATAGAATGTGAACTCTTTGAGGGCGGGGATTGTTTCATTTTTGTCTTTCTATTCCCAACCCTTAGCATAGTGCCTGACACATAATAGGCAACTGACAAATGCATGTTGATTGTCTGATTAAATAGTATTATGAAGACATTTTAAACACATACAGCTTCTGCATCTCTCCTGACTGTACTGTCTAATGAAAGTAGGTTCATCCTTAATCTCTTTTCTCATTGCTCCTTTATCCTGAATCTGCTGCCACTTTCTTTGCCTGTTCAAGTCACCCTTGGTTCATATGTAGGAGTAAAAATATGGTTGTCAGTCAGTCAACCAGTGCTCATTATATACAAATCAACATAGAAATGCAAACATAGTCCCTGCCCTGGAGAGGATCATATTCTAATGTAGGAGACAACATGGAACCATGTGGGTACACCGAAGATATATACAGAGTAGGTAGAAAGAAATCTGAGGGAGTACTGCCTTAACAGCTAGTAATACTGGGAAAGATTTTTTGTAGAAGGTAGGATTTGAGCAGAGTCTTCAAGGAAGTTGGGAATTCTCAGAGGCAGAGGTGAGGAAGGGGAACATTCCAGGATGTGGTAGGGAGAGATGGCCAATGCAAAGATGGAGACTGGAGATGGAATGTCATATTGAAGAAACTGCAGATTGGAAACATTGCTGGATTTTGATTACTTTAAAGCTTCAAATGATGCTTGCAATGAAAACAAAATAATTTAATTAATAATGAGGTCAAGGAAAAGAATATACAAAAGGCCAATGACCCAGTCTTGCAAGGGAGTTCTGGCAAATTTCCTAAGAAATGTGAAACAAAATCTATTCCCATCAGTCCCATTAACAAAAATGGTCCCTGTACTACCCAGCTATTTAATGCAGTACAGGAAATTTGCATAATCCTGTTGTCTGCTTTAAAGCATCATATCAAAGCAACAAACCTGCCTTTAGCTGCTGCCATCTGATCTGTACTTGATAGTAGAAAAAACTAAATGAAATTGAAAGCACATTTTCAATTCAAATTCCTTTACTATTCCATATTTTGTACAAAAGGTAATTTCATATTTAAAAAAAAAGCTTTTTAGTTTTGAGTGGAAAACATAAAAAGGAAAATCAAATGAACATGTAAAGAAAAAAAACAACTGGGGGCTCCTGATTTTTCAACAGAAGTCCCTAAATCACTCTGAAAAGCAATGTGGCTTTTATGCAGGAACAGAATTAGCATTTTTGCTAAGTTATGTGTCTAGCATAATGCTAACATTTGAATTAAGTTATTTTTACATTCTGTCTGCCAATGTGATGTTTCATAAAATGATATATTCTTCTTGCCATAGATCAGTAATTTATTGTACTAAACCTTTTCACAAACCTCTTGATAGAATTTTCTTATGGGTCATAAACAACGACACTGAGAAGTTCAATGAAAGTTTCGAAACAGTATGGCATAGTGGAAAGAGCATTAACTCTGGAGTTAGAAATTCTGGGCTCAAATCCCTAGTCTGACATTTACTACCTTGGTGAGGTGAGTGACATTTACCACCTTGGGCATATACTTAATCTCCATGGGCCTTAATTTTTCATTATCTACAAACTGAGGGAGTTGGATTAGATGAACAATCAAACCCTTTCCTCTTGATCTGTGACCCTAAAATTCTATCTGCTAGCTGTGTGATCATGGGCAACTCACTTCACCCTGTTTGCCTCAGTTTCCTCATCTGTAAAATGAGCTGGAGAAGGAAATGGCAAACCACTCCAGTATCTTTGCCAAGAAAACCCCAAATGAGGTCACAAAGAATTGGACAGGACTGAAACCAACTTTACAACGGCAATTGCGAAATTATGATAGGCTGAGACTGGAAATGCTATTCAGTATGATCTATATTTTTGCTAATCTTTCCCTTACTCTTAATTCTTAGAGCACAAATATTGCCTATGGTTGTTCTCTTACGTGTTACATGTAAGACCTGTCCCCCACTAATGAAAGGAAGCTCCACCAGGGTTAGAGCTGCCCCTGCCCATTCTTTTGTTTTCCCCACAGCAAGATGTTTGACTCAGTAGAAGTATCGTGAGTGCCTGGAATTGCTTGGATGGGTTTGAAAAAAACCTTGTGTCTATGAGAGGAGAGAGAGATTTGAATCTGTCACTGACCAGCATTTCTCATTTGTACTAGTTTCATCAGCGATACTTACAAAGCTTATTTTACATAAAAAAAGCAAGTCAGGGCTATTAGGAGTGAGGTCCTGAAGAGTCTACTTACTGTACTCTCCTGGTTTTTTTCACTACCTTTCTAACCCATTCTCCTTTGTCCTCATTTACCAGATCCTGCCTCCCCCTTCTAATTAATTGTGTGTATCTGCCACGGCTCACTTTTGGTGTCTCTGCTCTGCTTCCCCTCTGATCTTTTCCTAAGGGAACCCATCTGGTTCATATGCTTTCAATTAGCACCCCTATTCTGATGACTACCACACCAAGATACACAGTCATGAATTTCAAACTGATTCTAGTTTCCTGTCTCTCCTGCCTTCAGGGCATGTTGTAGCTATATTAGCAATTTCAGTTTTCCTTTGTGGTCACTCCTTAATTACATATTACTCTTTCCCTGCTCCCTTACAAATCTTCCTTAATGGCACCTACAGAATCACCCTGGAATAAGAAATTCAGGTTGCTTTCTATGGTAGAGCTGTACATAATGGTTACCTGCTTTGCCGAATGATATTCCCATAAGTAGCCTTGATAAGAATGTAATGAATGTCATAGAGTACATCCAAGAAGTCCTCACGTGTCACCATCCTACTTGTGCGGGGGTCATCACCGTAATATTTCCATTCATTCTAATGACAAAGAAAAAAAAACACACACACACATGCCCTTTTAATAGCATCATATGGAAACATTATTGGCATCTTCATACAATACTGACTAAAACCTTACCTCTGTCATTTCTATTTCATGCCTTGTTAGTTGTCCAATTAGAGGAGCTGCCATATGCCGGGTGATAATTCTAGCATGAGTTGGAGTTCCACCTCGAATTATAACTTGTGGGTTATAGGTAGAAAATCCTGTTTCTTCACGAGCTTCAAAGTAGATTGTGTACTTCAGCTTGCCACCGTAGGCCATCAACTAATGAAGGGGGAGGAGAAAAGAGGTCTTTGGTAAGAGCTTCCAAAAGGTACTACCCCAAGTATTACTTTTATTTCACCTTGGACAAATTCAAAGTTCTGTTTCTCACCTTCTTCCCTTCAAATTGTTCTGGAAGTTTCCAATAAAATGGTTCCAGATGGAGATCCTCTCTTACCCACTCCATGTTTGCAACAATCTCTGGGTTCTGAAAAGCAATTCCTTTGGTGGTTGTGTGTTGGAGGGCTTCATCCACCAGTGGCAGGATGGTCTGTTCAGGTGTCAGTGTTACCTGAAAATAAGAAAGCATCAAAAAAAAAAAAAGGGAGTATGAGCAAAGTGAAAATTAACAAAAATGAATCTTGTAATTCTTCAGTGTTTTTTAAAGTTCACAACTTTTAATATGCATTTATAAGTGAATTATGACCATCATTAAATATATGCATATATGATAGGTAAATATGTACATATATGTCATATGGATACATGCATATTATATATTATTACTATAACAAAATATGTGTAGAGTAGGTTTATATATCATATATGTTTATATATGTGCATATATAATAATAGGTGGGCCTATTACCTATTATATCATTTGATCCTCAAAACAATTCACTGAAAGAGATGCTATTATTTCCCTCAGTTTACAGATGAAGAAAAGAAGACTGAGAGAAGTTAAGAGATTTTCCCAGGGTAATAGAACAAGTAAATGTCTGAGCCAGGGTTTGAACTCAGGTCTTCCTGACTTTAAGTTCCAATACTCGAATTATATCAAAGAAAACGTGTATTTTAGATAGATTATTAGTATATATGTCTCTAACTGCTCCTCTAGTCATATATTTTATGTTCCAGCTAACCTGGACCACTTTATTCCACCATCCTCAGTCTCTAAGCCTTTGCTATATTGTCTTGAGTGATGAGAAGTGAGTGAAAACTCACCTGACACACTATATCTGACAACTTTGAATCTTAAATGATCATCCACCATGAAAGCAAGGCCTACCTAGGCATCTTGCCATCCATTCTGATACTCTTTCCCTTTTTCTCACTGCAACAGTGACCCTCAGACTAAGTGTTCCATAGACCATACCTATTCCTCTATGGGTAAGTTAATCCACTCAATTTTGGATCTCTGCCCTAGGGTTGAGCTGTGTTCATAAGAGTGAGAATAAGTGAAAACTTATTAATACATTATATCTAACTGCTCCCAGACTATGCTTCCCATTCCCTCTAGACATTCACCAGGATACCATCTTGCCATATTTCTTATCACCTACTCCCCCCAAACCCAAATACCTTTATTTTGCTCTGGAAAGAGTAATTAAATCAATATTCAGGTCCAAAACTTCCTTCTGTGGCCACTACTCCCTCACACACACACATAAGAATGTAGAATGTAAACACCTTGAGCAAAGAGATTGCTCAGTTTTTGTGTTTGTATCCCTAGTGACTAGTTCAGTGCTTGTAGGTGCTTAATAAAATTTTCATTCATTCATTCATTCATCCATGCTATTTGCTATATTTGGAATATATTTCCTGACCATCCCCCATCCCCTCATCTCTTTTTTAAAATTTATTTTTATTTATTTTGTTAAATATTTCCCAATTACATGTAAAAATTTATAACATTCATTTTTTAAAATTTGGAGTTTTAAGTTTTCTCCCTCACTCCTGCCCTTCCTCATTTCTTGGGGAGGTAATCAATTTGATATCAAATACACATGTGAAGTTATGCAAAACATAATTCCAAATTAGCCATGTTGCAAGAGAAAACATAAAATAAAGGAGAAAAATAAAGTTAACAAAAGTATATTTCAATTTGCATTCAGAGGTCATCAGTGCTATCTCTGGAGGTGGATAGCATTTTGGGTCCCTTGGAATTGTCTTGGATCACTGTCTTGATTGTATTGGTCATCCTTACAATAATGCTGTTACTATATACATTGTTCTCCTGGTTCTGCTCACTTCACTTTGCATCAATTCATGTAAGTCGACACGGATTTTTCTGAAACCATCTTGCTTGTCATTTCTACAGCACAATAGTATTCTATCATAATCATACACCACAACTTGTTTAGCCATTCCTCAGGTGATGGGCATTCCCTTAATTTCTAATTCCACTGCAAAAAGAGTTGCTATTATTTTTGTGCAAATAGGTCCTTTCCATCTTTTCTTTGATCTCTTGGGAATACAGACCTAGTAATGGTATTGCTGGGACAAAGAGTGTGCATAGTTTTATAGCTCTTTGGGCATAGTTCTAAATCATTCTCCAGAATGTTTGTACTATTTCACAATTCCACCAGTAATGCATTAGTGTCCCGATTTTTCCACTTCCACTTCCACTCCAGCATTTGTCAATTTCCTTTTATGTCATATTAATGTGATAGGTACCAGGTGGTATCTCAGAGTTGTTTTAATTTGCATTTCTTGAATCAGTAGTGATTTAAAGGCACTTTTTCATGTGATTATTGATAGCTTTGATTTCTTCTTCTGAAAAGTACCTGTTCATATCTTTTGACCACTTATCAACTGGAGAATGGTTCTTATTTTCATACGTTTGTCTCTGTTTCCTATATATTTGAAAAATGAGGCCTTTATCAGAGACACTTGCTGTAAAATGTTCTGCCAGTTTCCTTTCTTCCTTAAGTTTCTGGTTCCATTAGTTTTGCTTGTGCGAAAGCTGCTTAATTTCATCAAAATGATCAATTTTACTTCCTGTGATCTTTTCTATTTCTTGTTTTGTCATACACTCTTCCCTTATCTATAGATCTGACAAGTACATTTTCCCATTCTTCCCTCCTTTGCTTATGATATCATTCATGTCTAAATCATTTATCCATTTCGATCTTATCTTGGTATACAGTGTGAGATGTTGGTTTATGCATAGTTTCTATTAAACTGCTTTCCAATTTTCCTATCAATTTTTGTTAAATGTTGAATTCTTACCCCCAAAACTTGGATCTTTTGGTTTATCAAACACTAGATTACTATGACTAGTGACTATGACATATTGTGTACCTAATCTATTCCACTTATCCACCACTCTATTTCTTTGCCAGTACCAGATTGTTTGGATGATTATTACTTTGCAATATAGTTAGGTACTGCTAAGTGACCTTCCTTTACTTTTTTTCCTTTGATTCCCTTGATATTTTTGACCTTTTGCTCTTTGAGATGAATTTTGTAATTTTTTTCTAGATCTATAAAATAATTATTTGGTAGTTTGACTGGCATGGCACTGAATAAGTAAATTAATTGAGGAAGAATTGTCATTTTTATTATAGTGGCTCAGCCTACCCATGAGAAACTACTATTTCTCTAATTGTAGATTTGATCTTATTCATGTGAAAACTGTTTTGTAATTGTGTTCATATAGTACCAGGGTTTGTTATGGCAAGTAGGCACCCAAGTATTTTATATTGTCTGCAGTTAGTTTAAATGGAATTTCTCTTTCTATCTCTTGCTACTGGACTTTGTTGGAAATATTGATGATTTATGTAGGTTTATTGTATATCCTGCAATTTTGCTTAAGTTGTTACTTTTTTCAACTAGTTTTTTGATTGATTCTCTAGGATTCTCTAAGTATGCCATCATTTTATCTGCAAAAAGTTATAGTTTTGTTTCCTCATTGCCTATTTTTATTCCTTCAATTTCTTTTTTTTTGTTTTATTTCTATAGTTTAGTATTTCTAGTACAGCCTTGAATAATAGTGATGATTATAGACATCTTGCTCCACTCCCAATCTTATTGGGAAGCCTTTAAGTTTATCTTCGTCACAGATAATGCTTGCTCTTGGTTTTAGATTGATACTACTTGTCATTTTAAAATTGGCTCAATTGATTCCTATGCTTTCTAGTGTTTTTAATAGCAATGAGTGTTGTATTTTGTCAAAGGCTTTTTCGGCATCTATTGATATAATTGATATACTATGATATGATTTTTGTTTTAATTGATATGGTCAGTTATACTGATAGTTTTCCTTATATTAAACTAGAACTCTATTCCTGGTATAAATTAGGTCTATTTTTGTTTTTGCTTTGTCTGATTGCTACACTTGCCTTTTTTATATCAGCTGACGCATAATAGATTCTGCTACAGCCCATTATTTTAATTCTGTGTATGTCTCTGTTTCAAGAGTGTTTCTTGTAAACAACATATTGTTAAATTCTTGTTTCTAATCCATTCAGCTGTCTGCTTCCATTTTATGGGTGAGTTCATCCCATTTACATTCATAGTCATGATTACTAACTGCATTTTCCTCCATCCTATTTTCTTCTGTTTATCCCTCCCCCATCTCTCTCTTTTTATTCTGTTCCTCCCCTAAAGTCTGTTTTGCTTCTGACCAAAGCCTTCTTTTATCCACCCTCCTTTTTAACACCCCATCCCCTCTTATTTCCTTGCCCTCCTACATCCACGTTGGGTAGGATAGATTTCTATGACCAATTGAACATGTTTGTGTGTGTGTGTGTGTGTGTGTGTGTGTGAGTGTGTATAAGTATAAAAGTTTCCCTCTTTGAACAATTTAGATGTGAGCAAGTTTCAAATGTTGCCTGCCCCTCTCCACCATTTAACCCTCCCCCTATGAGAGCTTTGTGTACCTCTTTTGTTTGAGATAATTTCCCCACCTTATTCCTCTCCCTTACCTATTTTCCCTGGGCATCCATCTTTTTTTACTTATCCATTTTTTTTTTTACATCATCCCAATATAATTGACTCACTCCTGGGCCCACTTTCTATGTAGAGTCCATCTAACTGCCCTAACAATGAAAACATTCTTATAAGTTACATGTATCATCTTCCCATGTAGAAAGGTAAAGTTTAGCATTATTGAGTCCCTTATGACTTCTCTCTCCTGTTTACCTTTTTTATCTTTCTTTGGAGTCTTGTATTTGAAAGTCAAATTTTCTCTTCAGATATTGTCTTTTCATCAGGAATATTTGAAAGTCCTCTTTCATTAAATGTCCATTTTTTCCCTTGAAGGATTATGCTCAGTTTTACTGGATAGATTATTATTGGTTGTAATCCCATCTCTTTTGCCTTCCAGAATATTCTATTTCAAACCCTCCACTTCTTTAATATGGTAGCTACTAAATCTTGTGTAATCCTGACTGTGGCTTCTGGGTATTTGAATGGTTTCTTTCTGGCTGCTTGAAGTATTTTCTCTTTGATCTGGGTTCTCTGTAATTTGGCTATAATCTTCCTTGGAGTTTTCATTTTAGGATATCTTTCAGGTGGTGATTAAGGTATTCAATTTCTATTTTACCATCTGGTTGTAGGATATTGAGGCAGTTTTCTGTGATAATTTCTTGAAATATATTTAGGCTCTTTTTTTGATTATGGCTTTCAGGTAGTTTATGGAAAGAGAGGGGGCAGAGCCAAGATGGTGGAGTGAAAGCAGTGACTTGCTTGAGATCTCCCCCAAACCCCTCCAAACACCTATAAAATGGCTCTAAACAAATTCTAAAGCAACAGAACCCACAAAAAGACAGTGAAACAAATTTACAGCCCAAGACAGCATGGATGGTTGATCAGAAAGGTATGTCACACTGGGTGGGGAGAGGAGCACAGTTCATTGTGGGTGCGCAGGCCTCAGCAAAAACCTGGAGCAGGCCTCAGAGGACTGAATCACGGGCAGCTATGGCAGTTTCCAGATTTCTCAACCCATGAACACCAAAGACAACTTAGAAAGTCAGTGGGAAAATTCTGTGTTTGTGGTGTGAGAGAGAAGCGCAGAGTCTCAGCCCCAGTCCTCAAGATTGGCCCTGAGGCAGCAGCTGCCTCCTGAGCTTCCAGCACACAGACTCCAGTGGCTGATCAGAGGGGGATTGCAAGGATCTCTCTGCTGGTGCAGAATTCTCTTGCTTTGCCCATGCTTGGATCTGGGTCACAGTTCTGGGTGGCAGTCCTGGGGCAAGGAGGAGTGCTGGCATGGTGGAGTTTATAGTGGCGGTGGAGAGGAAATCCTCCTCACAGTTCCAAGACAGAAAAGAGTGCTTGTGGTCACTCATAGACCAGAGCACAGGCCAGGAAAGGAGTAAATACCTTGCCCTTGATCAAACCACCTTGGAAGAACTGAAAATTTACAGGTCCCTAGAAGTATCTCTGAAAACAGCTGCACAAAACCCCTGAAGCTTGGGACTCTTTTTGCGCTGCTAGCTCATGATCTCAGCTGAGTCAGACCATAGAATCTTATTTTGGTGACAAAGAAGATCAAAACATACAACCAGAAGAAGACAACAAAGTCAAAGTTCCTACATCCAAAGCCTCCAAGAAAAATATGAATTGGTCCTAGGCCATGAAAGAGCTCAAAAAGGATTATGAGAAGCAAGTAAGAGAAGTAGAGGAAAAACTGAGAGTGATGCAAGAAAATCATGAAAAACAAGTCAACAGCTTGCTGAAGGAGACCCCAAAAAATACTGAAGAAAATAACACCTTAAAAAATAGCCTAACCCAAATGGCAAAAGAGGTCCAAAAAGCCAATGAGGAAAAGAATGCCCTAAAAAGCAAAATTGGCCAAATGGAAAAGGAAGTCCAAAAGCTTACTGAAGAAAATACTTCCTTAAAAATTAGAATGGAGCAATTGGAAGCTAGTTCAATAATTCTTAAATTATCTCTCTTTGATCTATTTTCCAGGTCAGTTTTTTTTTTCTGATGAGATTTCACATTTTCTTCTATTTTTTCATTTTATCATTTCTTGATGTCTAAAGGAGTCGTTAGCTTCCATTTGCTCAATTCTAATGAGTAAGGAATTATTTTCTTCACTGAGCTTGTGTAATTCTCTTTTTGGCCAATTCCGTTTTTTGAGGAGTGATTTTAGTCAGTGAATTTCTGCACCTCCTTTTCCATTTGGCCAATTCTTTTTTTTTTAAGTTATTTTCTTCAGTATTTTTTTTTTGCCCATTTTACCAAGCTGTTAATTGTATCTGTATTAGTTTTTCCCCCTTTCATTTCTTTACTTAATTTTTCCTCTACCCCTCTTTTTTATTTGGAAAATAATTTTTTTAGCTCTTCCAAGAATTCTTGTTGGGCTTGTGTCCAAATCACATCTTTTTCTTTGAGGCTTTGCTTGTAGCTGTTTGACTTCATTGTCTTTTTCTGAGTTTGTCTTGATTCCTTGTCAGCATAGTAGCTTTTTATGGTCAGATTCTTGTGTTGTTGTTGTTTGCTCATTTTCCATTCTATTTCTTGATTTGGAACTTTATGTTAATGTTGGGCTTTGTTCTTGGCATGGATGAAGGAAACGCACTGTCTCAATCTTCAGGCTATTCCTCCACTGCTTATTTTAGAGCTTCTTGGCGGTGTAGGGGGAAGGTTGCAAGTTTTTGGTGCTTCCAAGATGGTGTTATCTGGGGAGAGGTATGGTCAATGTTCCCCTGGTCTACATTCCATTTCTTACTCAGGAAAGGCCCCTGTTCCCTTGGGATTGCAATCAATATTGCTTCTCAGGGACCCTATTCCTTTGGGACTAGAAGTGATACTGCTCTTCAGGAGCCCTGTTCCTTTCAGACCAAAAGTGATCCTGTTCCTTAGGCTTTGTGATCCCTTGTGACCAAAAAGAATACTCTCCCTTTAAGGTTCCAGCTCCCTCTTGACCAAAGGTGCTCCTCTCCACCCTTGAACTATGACCCAGAAGTGAACATAGGCAATAGATTTGCCAAATAGTGTTTGTTCCTGTATTGTTTGCTATCAAGGGGTTGCATGAAATTTTTCTGTCTCATTCTGACTTTTGTTGGTTCTTCCATGCCAGAATTTGATTTGAGGCATTATTTTGATGTTGCTTGGAGGGGAATATTGGGAGAGATCAGCTCAGTACTTTCTCTACTTTGCCATCTTGGCTCCATCCCCAGAAATCCTCTTCATCTCTTAACTGCTGAAGTCTCTGCTTTCCCTTCCTGTCCAACTGTCTTCTCCATGAAACCTTTCCTTTCCTCCTCCCTAGGTGAAAGTAATTTATTTCTTCTTCAAATTTCTCAAAATACTTTGCTCAACTCTTCCCTTCTCATATACATATAAAAGGGGATTTGAAAATGATAATAGTGTGGGGCAGCTAGGTGGCACAGTGGATAAAGCTCCAGCCTTGGAGTCAAGAGGACCTGAGTTCAAATCTGACTTCAGACACTTGACACTTACTAGCTGTGTGACCTTGGGCAAGTCACTTAACCTTGATTGCCTCACCAAAAAAAAAAAATACTGGAGCAGCTAGGTGGTGCAGTGGATAGAGCACCGGCCCTGGAGTCAGGAGGACCTGAGTTCAAATTTGGCCTCAGACACACGACACTCACTAGCTGTGTGGATCCTGGGCAAGTCATTTAATCCCAATTACTTCATCAAAAAAAAAAAAAAACAAAAAAAAAAAAAGAAAATGCTAATGGTGCTAAATGAATATGAATTATTATTACTTAGAGCCATACTGATTTATATACATATCACAGGATTGTAGGATCATAGGATAATAGATTTAGAACTGGAAAGGACCTTAGGGGTCATCAAAGTCTAGCTTCCTCATTTTAAAGATGAGGAAACTGAGACTTAGAGGTATGAAGTGACAAGGTCACTTCCCTGGTTAGCTGAGGTAGGATTTAAACCCAGATCCTCTGATTCTAAATCAAGTATGCTTTACTCTCTACCACATTCTACTCTTCTGATCAGAATGGCTATTTCTTGAAGGGTTGTAATTTTTCATCTTTGCCAACCCAGCACCTAGCACGTGTCTTATACATTTTCAGAAGTTGCAGATGTTGCACAGCTTGGGGAGTTCAGATGGGCAGATTTGCTACTATATTCTTGGGAAGATTCCCTCCCCATTCGTCACTGTGCATTTGTGGTGGGGCTGCTGAAACAGGGAGCAACTGGTTACCATCTTGCTGAAGTATTTAAGAGCACCATAAGGCAAGAAGAATCATAGTGTTTGTCAGAGAGGGTTGGAAGCCTGAGTGCTTTGAGGCAGAGGTTGAACTGAATGGAGGACCTGTCATGAAAGGAGAGTGCTAATGTTGAGGGGCACTTGGGAACTGAACTGTCTCACCACCATGATACTTGCCTGAGGATTATTCCCTTGTATGGTCATAGTGAGTAGAGATTGTGTGCACTTTTGTAAGTTCCTGACTTACAGATCAATAACCCTCACAGTGTATCTTATGAGAGCTATAACATCATTTGCCTGGGGGCAAGCACAGCTTATATTAATCTTGGGCACAGCTGAGTCTGCGTCTTGTTTCCTTTTTCCAACAGAGAGTAGGAGGAAAAGGAAGGGAGAGGGAGAAGATATAGGATGACCTGCATTACATGTAGTAGGTGTAAAAAATAGATAATGATTGAATGTATACATGTTTAGATAATGCTCATACTTCGGTACTGTAAGGATTTCTGATTACCACAGCAGGAGTGTCTGTTTTCCACCTTGAAGCAGATTGCAGTTTTCCTACAACTTAGTAGATGGGCTTTGAGAGTTCTTGTGCCCAAACAATTCATGACCCTGTGGTTACCCTGGTAATGAGTTTCTCCAGGATTCTCTAGGCTTATCTTTGGACAGCAGAAATACAGTCTATCATCAGGCCTATTCTCTATTACATTGGGAGTTTTCTTCTGCTTACGTGCATTTCTGGCCTCAGCTTTAGATTAGAATTTCTGCCAGTTAAGCTCCATCCTTCCTCCTCCCCACTTCTTGGGTAGGGAATAGTCATTTGATCCTGTCGCCTCTGTAGTCTGGAAGAGACTGCTGTCCTGTTACAAACCCTGGCTTTTGCCGTCATCTCTTGGTGGCACAATGTGGGTGTTGTCCTTGGCCCCAATCTCTGTTTCCTCCTTAATATGCCCAACTGGAAGCTTCCATTGTCCCATGCTGTGGTCCTTCCAGGCCCTGATACATTGTGGGAGATTCCTCTTGACTCCAGTCTCCTTGCAGGTTTAGAGGACCACTTGCTGTGGCTGCAATGGCAGTCCTGGCTTCAGGCCCCTTGGAATGTCCCAAGCTCTGTCTCCTTAAGCAGTGGTCTTGCAGGGCTGTGTGTTCTCCCCTGATGGGCTCACAGGTTAGGACACAGCCCTGGTTTATGGAACTGGAGCTGGGTTCTGTCATCGTTGGCCTGTCACTACTGAGTGCCCTCAGGCTGCTGGCAGTCTTCTTGTTTAGTTCTGGACTCAATGGAGGAAATTACTGGTGTTTGCATTGGTCTTTTTGATCATTATTCCATTTGATGCTGTATCAGGTATTTACTGCATTATTTGGGGGATCACTAGTTACCTTTCATGTCATCATCTTAACCAAAGTCCCAATAGGCCCTTTCTCTTAGCTTTTGCAGCATGATTGGACCTGGTGGAGTTAGTGATCCAGTAATGTAGATTGTGGGTTGCAACCTGCTGAAGGGGTCATGAGTGGAAAAAAGTTCAAGAAGCCCTGATAAAGATTTAAGGACTGAGGGTCATCTTCACACCATGAGGTGGTAATAGAGGAAAACTGTAGTTGAAAAAAAGCACATGCATGCATGCTTACACACATACACACACACACATGCACACATGTGCACACACTCACACACATATACACTTTTTTGTTGTTATTATTCCAGGTCTGTGATTTCACTGATATAAGGAATTCTTGTTAGAAAATGCCTATCATTGCACATCAGGGAGTACTCTACAATTCCTAGTCTTAGCTGATCTGGGCACCAAGAAGTTAAATGATGTGCTTAGAGTCACATAGTCAGTATATATCTGGGATGAAACTTAAACCCAGTCTTCTTGACATTGAGTCCATCTCTCCACTTACTGTATTATGTTATCTCTCTCAAATTCTCAAATGTTTTCTTCCTCTCTCTCTCTCCCTTTTTCTTTTCTTCCTTCCTTCCTTCCATGAATCCATCTCATATTGCAATCTGTATTGGTATAAACTGCATTAAGTTTATTTTAAACAATTCCATTTTATAATTATTTTGTTACTAAACAGCATGTACTAATATGAATTCTAAATGCCACTCTAAAGGTTTTGGGTTGTGGACAAAGTATGGTGGTCTTCAAGGTGAGAAACCTAGATTCAAATTCTTCTTTGAATGCGTATAAGCTGGATGATCATGAACAAGTCACTTATTCACTCTAAGCTTTAGTTTCTTCATCTGCAAAACCAGGGAAAAATATTTGAAACTTCATCCTCTTAAAGTTGTTGTGGGGAAAGAGTTCTATAAACTTTGAAGTGCGATATAAATACTCATATAAGGGTATATTAAACACTATTTTAATATTTGCTTATTTATAAACATGTTTCCTATGGAACTATATCATTACACTATTTTATCTAAAATAATATTTACTGGTACTTATGGTTTCAAGTGGTATATAACTGTATTTTACAAAGACATACATTTGTCTATATAAATGCAGGTAGGCATGTGTATGTAGAAATACATGTATGTATGTCATAATCACACAAATATATAGGCAGTGTATGACTGTTTCTCTTTCTCTTGATCTTTCTCTCTATTTCTCTGCCTCCATCTCTCTGACTCCATCTTTCTCTCATGTCCCAAAAATATTACTGAAACTTAAACTGAAAAAAACTAAGCATTTTGGAACATTGTGTATTTGCACGAGATCTAGGATTTCATTGGTGTAGGAAAACCCAGAGAGTAAACTTCCTCTAGCTATAGAGATCCAACAACGTGTGCTCTGTGACTTAGACTTAGAGGCTTAGATTGCTGCCTGAGGCAATGAGAAGTTAAGTGACTTGCTTAGGGTCATAATTCAACTTATGTTGGAGGGTAGGACAAGACTCCAGAGGTCTTCCTGACTCCAGAGCCAACTCTCTACCCATTAAGTCACACTGCCTATTTATTTTTGTGACTATGACATACACATATGAATACCTGCATACACAATACATATGTATATAAGTACACAATGCAGGCATATATGTGTGTGTATATATATATGTATACACAATATACAAATGTCTTTGTAGATAGTACAGGCATATGTCACTTAAAATCATAAATAAGTACAAAGTACTTTCCCCATAACAACCCCATGAGGATGAAGGTGCAGATAGATAGATGCAGATCTATGCATCTATTTATCTATCATCCTTGAATAGAGTCTTTCTCTGACACCTCACTAAAGTGTGCTCTGGGTTCCCAAAGACTGTGGCAGGGTGGTGTAAACCCTGACAAGTTAGATACCAGAATGGAAAAAGTTTTGATTCCAAGTCCTGACACAGATTATATGCCTATCATCCAAGGATTAGTCTAACTAATAACAATAATAGCTAATATCTATATAATGTTTTAAGGCTTACAAAGTGCTTTACATGTTTTTTTTTTTCATTTGATTCTTGCAACAGTTTTGTGACAGGTACTACTATTCTCCCCATTTTACATATGAGGGAACTGAAGTTGAGCAAAATTTGGTGACATGCCCATAGTCACACAGCCAGTATAATATGTCAGAAACAGGACTTGAACCTAGAGAATCCTAACTTCGAACTCAACTTTTTATTCACAGAACCACCTAGCTTTTTATTACCATGTTAGCCAGAAGATGATGATTTCCTCCCCCACTCCCTGCCCCATATCTTTCTAAGACCAGAAGTCACAGAGGATTTGTGATCTCAATCTATGAACCCAAAGAATTGCAATCACTAATTGCTGAAGTTACTCATGTGTATGCTTACATATGGCTAGACTTATGAGTTCATCTGTTTAAAGAACTTCCAGTGAGAAAAATCCCTTTATCTTCAGAGATCAGCAACTGTTCAGCAGTTTATTTGTTGTTTAGTCATTTCAGTCATGTCTGACTCTTTGTGATCCCATCTGAAGTTTTCTTGGCAAATATACTAGAATGGCTTGCCATTTCCTTCTCCAACTTATTTTACAGATGAGGAAACTGAGGCAAACAGGGTTAAGTGACCTGTGCAGAGTTACACAGCTAGTAAGTGTCTGAGGCTGCATTTGAATTCAGGTCTTCCTGACTCCAGGCCCAGTACTCTATCTACTGCACCACCTAGCTGCCCTCCACAACTTATAGTCTTAGAGAATTCCTTGGGGCCGTAGAAAGATTCAATGACTTGCCAGTATATACCAAAGACAAGTCTTGAACTGAGGTCATCTTAACTTTGAGGCCAGTCCTATCCATTATACAATGCCACCTAGCTATACTTATTGTTGTCTATCCATAAATATATGGCTCCTTCTAGATCTATCTGCAGCCTTTCTTTGTGGTGAGGAGGTGCTGTTGTTGCTCAGAGAAAACCAATATGACATGCGTCTTAGGTTACAGGGGCTTCACAGAACAGACACTGAGCCTATTTAACTCTTATGTGGCACAAGCAAAGTAACGTACTAGGGGAAAATGAATGATTAAAAAATCTTTTGGACAATTTAAAAATTAAGAACATCAAAGAAAGTAAAGTCAAAGGCAAAATTAAAGTAAGATGAGTACATCTTCTTGACATCTATTATCTCATAAAAAATAAATGTACCTCTTTTCAGATTAAAAAAAAAAAAAGCACCAATGCTGATCGTCTAATGGAACATGGTCCCTTCACTATTTCTAAATGTACACAGGGGAAAAGGTTACTTAAATGTTTTGCCATTTCCTAGCTACCTCTCAGTGCCTGACTAAAAGACGCCAGCAGGAAATAACATTATAGCATTACACGGCTCAGCAGCTCCCTACTCACCCACATACGGATCAGTCCCTTTGCTTCAGTGCACTGGGTAGTCGTGCCAAAGCAATAGCAGCTGCTGCAGCCAAGTGGGTTCTTGGCATCGAGTCCAAATTTGCCAGGCCGGCACCTGTCGCAGTGGACGCCTTCCACATTCACCTAGAGAGATGATCCCAATAGGAGTCCATGGTTAAAGGCAAAGATATAGGGGAAATTGACCTTGAAGAGACTTATTAGGGATATGAATTTTCAAAGAGTATGATAGAAATGAAATTAAGACTACCATCTCCCATGGCATGTATGATTGGTGTCAATAGGCATGATAAACTACTTTATTTACAAATACATATATCGCTGTGGTGCTCTTAAAACTAAGCAACAGATTGTATAATAATTCCATTGAAAGCAACAGGAAAGACTCACCAGGCTTCAGAAGCACAATAAAAATAATGAACACTGGACTGAGGTCCATGCAATGCAAATAAATGGTGGGACAGGGTCAGGATATAAATGACAAGATCTAGGCTAATGTTTGGTTACTGAACACAGTATGTAGTCTGTATGTGCATTGTACATGCCCTCCCTTGATGGCAGAAGAATTTCTTTAAAAGAATGCTCAAGCCTATTTAAAATCATCCTTCAGGGCTTCCTTCTCTGATTTCTTTTGTCCCTCTCTTCAGGGCCTTTATCTTGAGTAGTCAGAATACCTCTGACATGATATTAACTGTATTTAGAGTGGAATTGATTTTTACAGAAACATCTAAAGGGAAAAATACCTCTTTGCCTTTTTAATTGATTATTTTTCCACATCATTTAACAATATTAATGAGGGCTGAAACGTTCAGATAGTCACTGTTGTAATGTCAGGGGTGCTGGGTAATGTGAAGCCATGGCACTCCCACGGCAACAAGAGCATTCTGCTTTGTATCATAATTGCTGATCCATTTTTAGGAGAAGCTGCTTTTAATGTGTCTTATTATTTCACTCACAGATGTGATGTTCAGTAGGTACATGCTGCTTAGATGAGAGTAAATGCATTTCGGGTTACTTCCTGTCATTTCAAACTTTTTGCCCTTTGAATGTGCAGTGAGTTACTATAAAGGAAAGTCTTCTCCCTTAAGAGTTTGCTTTGCAAAATGTCACTTGTTGGTAAAGATATCCATAGAACCTTTACCAAACAGAGGGTCTTTGAATCTTTACCAAACAGCATCACAATAGGAACCCAAACAGATTTGGTTTGGATTGGTTAAAGACAACCTATTGCCTAAAAAGCAGAATTTTGCTCTTACGTCCTCAGGGGACCATGTACCAATATATACTCTCTTTGGTGATTCTCCTTTAAATTCAATGGAATAGAAATAAGGAATAACATTGAGAAGTAGAAAAAACAATTGTGAGACTTTTCATTGCTGGACTTTGGCTGTGCATACCTTACAAGTACATTGTCCACTCTGATTAAGGCATGCACATCTTTTAGTTTCTGAGTTGCAGGTTGATGCATCGGTCCCAGCCAGGAAGCAGTCACACAGATTGCAATGAGGATAATTCCAATGGCCCAAATTGCATTCTGTACATCTTGTGCCAGAGAATTCTGGGTGGCAGGAGCATTGGCCAGTGTTTATATTACACTGGAAATCAAGTGATCCCACCAAACTGCAATTACAAGCCTACAGAACAGACAATGGAATGTAAATTTTAGTCAAATTTCACAAGAAATTTATCAAAATCACAACTTCAGAATTTCTCCTAGAATAATTCTTTGAAAATTATTTCTTTTTCTTTTTTTGGCTAGGCAATGGGGTTAAGTGACTTGCCCAGGGTCACATAGCTAGTAAGTGTTATGTGTCTCAGGCCATATTTGAACTCAGGTCCTCATGAATCCAGGGCCGGTGTTCTATCCACTGTGTCACCTAGGTGCCCCCCAAAAATTATTTCTAAGATTCATTAAAAATTAATGAAAAGCCAATATTTGATATAAATGTATAGCATGCCATTCTAAGAACTCTCCTTACAACATAGAACCCTGGAAGTGAACTCAGCTGCTTATGATTCAGTTAAATTACATCAGACAAAATCTTCCCTTTCAGGTTTCATCATTGTTCATTCCACAGTCAGCTATGCAGTGTAGTGGACAGAGCACAAAACTCAAAGCAGGAAGATCTGAGTTCAAATCCAGATTTAGGCATTTACTGTGTGCCCTTGGGCAAGTCACTTAAACTTGCCTCAGTTTCTCAAATGTAAAATGGGGGTGATGATAATAAGTCCCTCCCAGAGTTGTGAGAATAAAATGAGATATTTGTAAAGCACTTGGCACAGTACATAGCACATGGCAGGGTCTACATAAATGTTAGCTATTATTATTATGTTATTATATCATGCCAGTGAAGCCACAAACTTTAAACTATGCACATGTCCAGATGCCTATATAGCAAGGATTCTTAACCTAGATTTCAAAGAGTTCTTGAACTTGTTTTTGTCAATACTTTAATAACTGCATTTCACTATCATTTTCCTTTGTAATCCCCTGTGTTTTACTTTATTGATTTCTTTATTTTTGATAAGGAGCTCATGATACCAAAAAATAAAAAAAGAAAGAAAAAGAAAAAAGAAAAGATTAAAAAGCTTTGCCACAAATGGAAAAGAGCTCCCTGACAAATCACACAGCTCCGAGGGTTCTAAGCCTTTATTAAATCACCTGCTATCACATTCCTAATAGTCTACTCCATTACCTCCTCACCCTAACTAAAGAATAGACTTTCCAGTCAATGCTGTCTTTCCACACAGCTATGTCTATAGTATCCCAAGTTACCATATAACTAAATTAATCCTACCTATACTAGCACTTGGATTCCTTCCTACTGCTGTTCAATACGCCCATGGAGAGTTCCCACTTGCAATCTCCTAGCTAGAGGTGGGAAGGCAATTTTCCTAGGCAAGGGGCAACACCTGTGCCTGTCTTCTCCTCTCAGCCCCACAGCATCCCAAACTCTTGGTTTGCACCTGTGATAAAGAAGTAACACTTTGAAAATTTGGAAATGCTTAAGTTTCTATCTTGAGCAGATGTGTAGCTTCTTCAAGTAAGGTATTTTTGCTTTAACGGTCAGCCCATAGATACAGGACCCTTTCTTAGAACTTTGAAGTTGTTTGGAGACCTAGTTAGATGAACCAGAAGGTATAGCTATGTGAGTGGTATCAAACACAAACAGAAAAGGGGGTAGCTAAACTGTACATAAAGATCCCTGTGGGTTGTACGTTGACTGGGAAAAATCACTTATTTTTGTTGTATTCTATTTTTATATATCTAGTTAAATATTACCCAATTACATTTTAGTATGGTTTGGGCTGCACTGGTAGTGTTTTGGGTATTATGTTTGACACTTCTGATTTACATGATAGCCTGAGGTTAAGCAATATTAAACAGCACGGGCTTATAGTTTGTTGAAGGGGTATCTATGGGACTTAAAACTTCTTTAATCAAGCCTGCCATCCAAACCCTAGGGAAGGTCCCATTCTCCACTGAAAGTGATATTGACCTCATGGTCTTGCAGATCTATCCTGCTGCTGAACTGTAAGGACCATCAGACTTTTTCCTCTGTCCTGCAGTTGAACTCTATATGTTTACTCTCCAACAATTAAAAAGTGAGTCTTATGTATTCTTGGCACACAATGATCATTTAATAAGTGATTTTTCATTCTATTATATTAATTGACTTTATGATTTATATTGCTACTAAAAATATTAGATTTTTTTCTCTAATCTCTTTTTATAAGAATGGATTTCTGATTTATAACATATAAGTAAATGACCAGATTGCTAGTCCTGATTCTAGTCAAATAGATGATTTTAAAAACATTTTTAAAATTATTCTATATACTATAAATATAGTATAGAGAACTGTGACATAGCAGGTAGAAAGCTGACTTTTGAACTAAGGAATTACTGGATTCCAAGCCCACCTTTGATTCCAACTGGCTTTATGATTGGACAAATGTGCTTCTCTCAGTGCTTTATACAGATACCTAAGACTACAATCTACAAAGAAGGGGCCAACTTGCATTGGCAGAGTGAGTTTCCTCACCTGGCACTTTCATATATTAATGAAATTACAGGGCCAATTCTTACCCTTGTCCCTATAAATGTGACTTTCAGTTCTAAGGTAGGGAAAATTACAATACTGTTATTTCAAGCACACTTATCCTTTCTACATCATGACTTTCCCCATTGTGGTTTCGATATATCACAGGTTGGCATAAGAAATTAAGTGGGAATTTTTTAGGAGTTTTATGGAAACCGTGGACAATACAGAAAGGCCAGCAGACAACACAGAAAAAGTTTAGAAACACATTTTACATATATGTGTGTATGTATATATATAGAGGGGGGGAGGGAGAATGAATCAAGAAAACAGAGAAGGGGGTCTGTAAAGCTGAAAGATTTCTCTGGTAAAAAGGGAGGGCCAAAAATTTTTACTTGAATTTTCCAAATTGCTGGAACACCTGCCCCTAACCCTTCTATATGGAAGGGATAACAGAACCTCATTATTGGCAAGACAGGATTTGAGTATCAGACTAAATGATTACATTTCACAGAATTACACAAAATTTCAGACTTAGAAGGGATCTGGTGGCCATTTATTCTAACCCATACCCCACAAAGAATACCTTCTAAATATGCGTAATATGTGATCATCCAGCCTTTGCTTGAAGATCTCCAGTGAAAACTCCAATTGTTGGGAAGATTTCCCTGACACCAAGTGTAAATTTGCCTCCCTGTAACTATTGCTCATCTTTTAATTTTGCCTGTTAGTACTGAACAGACAAATCTAATTCTTTTTCAATGTTACAGACCTTCAAATATTTTAAGATGTCTATGATGTTCTCCTTTCCCCCCCAATTCCTTTAAATAATCTTTATTTGGCATGAAACCCAGGCCCTTTGCTATTCTGGTTGTCCTCCTATAGATTATCAAGGTCCTGCCTAAAATTTGGTGCCAATAACTGAACACAGCACATTACATATAGTCTGACCAGGGCAGAGCACAACAGACAACCTCAAGGACTATTTACTTGATAATAGATAATAGATAAATGAACCAAACAGGAGGAAGAAAAAAAAATCAGAAACCTCATGGTGACTGGAATTAAGTATTCAGTCAGGGAAGGCTGAAATAAAATTTTATTAGGCCCACCCTACACAGCTAAAATTCAAAAGACATGCTATTGAATTTATATGACAGTAGTGACTCTACATAGGTATAATGCCTCTAGAGGGAATAAGAATGGCTTGGATCTGAACTGACTTCTGAGATTTTGATTTTTTGCTCATCTGAGACAATGAGATCTAGCTTCATTTAGGATTGAAGCAACCCCCAAAAGAGAAAGGGAGAGAACACCCACCAGGAGAGAATCTCACCCGGTTCCATTCCATTCTCCCTCCCAGACACCCACACAAATCCTTTCCTCCAACCCACACAGCCTGGGAAGCTGGAGAAGTGAAAACTAAAGGGGGAAGTAAAGGTAGCAAGGTATGAGACTTTTTAAAAAATGTATGCTAGCTTAGGTGTTTGGAGCATTAAGGAAAAAAAACCAGAAATGGAGGAACTGATGGTCCTTGGTACCCCTCCCATGCTTTATTTCATCTGAGTAGGACTGGAACTCATTTCTAAGTGTGTTCTTTTAGTCTATCAAAGACTATATCAGATTAATTTGATCTGGTTTCTCACAAACACCGGTATTTGACCTCTAGGAGCCATATAGGAGTGACCTTTCCAAGAACACGGCTGGATTTCCGTCTCCCCAGTTCATTGCTAGAGAGTTTGCTCTCTCCAATTGGGTGCTTAATCATGAACTCTTCATCTGTTTCATGACTAAACTTCTGAAGGCAGAATTACTATGAACTTGAATCTTCAAATCTGCCTCATCAGACCAAATGCCTAATGTAGGGACATTTAGTGTTATCAATGGATAGGAATAGGCCTGGATCTGTGATTTCATCAGTACTGGTAACCCCTGAGATGAGGAAACTCCTTAACCATGCCAGGTCTGTACTTTTTTCTAGACAACTGAAAGGTTAAATGATTTGCCTAGAATCATACAGCCAGTATGTGTCAAAAATAAAACTTGATCTAGGTTTTAGCAAAAATAATAATTAAAAATAGCTAATATTTATATAGCAGTTTAAGGTTTGCAAAGAACTTTACCAATATCTCATTTGATCTTCACAATAACCCTAGGAGGAAGGTGATATTATTATTCCCACTCTCCAGATGATGAAACTAAGGTAAGGCAAAGATTAAGTGACTTGGCCAGGGTCAACACCTAATGGCTAAGAAAAATTAGCCATTAAATGTCAAAAGGGAGAGATATTGAAACAACATAATTAGTAGTAGGTAACATTTATATTAGCACTTACTAGCCATTATAAGATCATAAATCTAA
This sequence comes from Vombatus ursinus, assembly GCF_900497805.2. NCBI lineage: Eukaryota > Metazoa > Chordata > Mammalia > Diprotodontia > Vombatidae > Vombatus > Vombatus ursinus. The sequence continues at coordinate 21,656,186 of NW_020946557.1, read as the reverse complement.
GGCTGAAGGTGCCCATCTAACTAGTCCAAAATCCTCATCTGTAAGATGAGGAAATGGAGACCTAGAGAGATGAAGAGACTTGCCCAATGTCATACATCATTATTTATTTAGATAGTACTCTTGGCAGCTCTTAGGTTTTATAGAAGTGCCATAAACTTTATAAAAATGAACTTCTATAAAAGACAAACAGGCAAAGTGAATTCTCTTTTCCAGGGAGAGATGTCACCCCATCATGTGTTCTTTGTGAAGCTGAAGTAATTTACAGGTTGCCAGAAATCATGTTCTTCTCAAGAGAAAATTTATTCAAGAATAACACCACCACCAAAAAGAACACTTGTAGTATACACGTGATTACTGAAGATTGGGAGGGGAGGAGAAGATCACTATTGTAGGCACTTGTAACATCCTTCCCTATTGGTATCACCCTTCATTGTTCATGACAGGATTCTCCTTGGCCAAAGTCATACCAGTTATAGAATTGGGTGGTGGGGCAGAAATATCTTTTGGTGATATGATGGTGAGAGGAGAGAATCATAAAATCTCAGATTAGAGGGCACTTCAGAGGCCATCTACTATTACCTTTTCACTTAAGGAATTTGAGAAAAGTGAGACCTTGACAGGTCAAATGACTTACCTGTGGTCATACAAGTAATAAGTGAAAGAGTTAGGATTCAAACTCAGGTCTTCTGATTCTAAGTTTGGTGTCCTTTACACTTCCCTTGGCCATGTTGGTTTCTCTTTGTCACTGCTCACTTGTGACTCTCATTTGGTATATGCTCCAGGAATGCAAACTACTTTAGAAGAAATGGTGTAGTGTTGGAGATGGTGGGTGGAATTTAAAGTACTAAACTTGGAATTGTGGGAGATCCGGGTTTAGAATCCTGACTGTTGTTTGTTACTTGTGTGACTTTGGGCAAGTCATCTAATTTCCTCATCTGTAAAGTGAAGAGGATAGATAGACTAAATGAACTCTGGGTTCTCTTTCAATTCTAGATGTATGATGCCATGAGTAATTCTAAACTGACAGTATTTGGTTCAAGATTTGAATATTTGGGGTAGCTAGGTGGTGCAATACATCGAGCATCAGTCCTGGAGTCGGAAGGACCTGAGTTAAAAAAAAATCTGGCCTCAGACACTTACTTGCTGTGTGACCCTGCGCAAGTCACATAACCCTAATTGCCTCCAAAACAAAAAAGATTTGAATATTCTTTTTACCCTATAGACAAAAACTATTAAATAATACCCATCATTTATAAAGACCTTAATTTTTCTAAAGTATTCAACAGTTAGTGGAAAGAAATATAAGATAATAGTTTAAACTCTGAACAAGCTAGTTTGGATATGAAGGCACCAGTTTAGACATGAAGGCACTTAATGTATCTGGTATTTGCTGACAGTAATTCTGAAAACAGTTATCAATGAGTATTTAAATGTAAGGGCATGCCTTTCTCAGGAAAGGGCAGGACACTATTCTTGAGGAGGGGTAAAGAAGTTCTCAGTGAGAGAAGGTAGAAAACTACGAGCTCTTTAAAGGCTGAATATACGAAAGCAAAATGTGTCGCCAAATTTTCGGTGGTGCACTTGCCAAATCACTGGGAACTAGGATCTGAAGAGACAGAAGAAATATTTAACAACTATACCCTTATAATCAGGATGCGCTGGAGTCCTATTGTTAAATTTTCAGTGTAAGCTTTTACACCTTGGAAATTGGCAAATACTACTAATTGGGGCTTGTTTTATTCATCATCTAAACTTAAAAAAAAAAGTGACAGAGAAAATTTATAATGAAGACTAAACTTGAAAGTGTGTTACACATTTTTTCCCACAACCCCTGCTTGTAACATATGCTCAAATACATTTTTTAGATGAAAAAAAGCTTATGTATCTTGGAGAAGTGCTATTAGATCAGGCCTTTAGGAAGTCAGACAATTTAATTCTATACCTTAACTCTTCAAAATAAATAGGACCTGATATGATGCTAATCTTAGAATGTTAAAATGTACAAAAATCTACACCCTTTTCCTTAATGAAGAAAATAAATGTGAACCATGTTTTTTGAAAACGCAGTAAGTAAAAATTCAGACTTACCAAAGAGACAAGTAAGGATATGGTTGTTTGCTTTATGTAGCTATCCATCTTATAATTGTCTCAGGAATCCCTTAAATGGTTAAATTCCTTCAATGTACTTAGAACACAGTTTATAAAAGTATCACTTATGACATTTCAGGAATATAGTTATTGCACCATGATATGTATTACTATGAAAAAGTATAACTGTGATAGTTCTAAAAAAAAAAAAAATCAGTGACTGCATGACCAGAATTTAACGCTGCTTAGATACAGGTTCCCATTTCCAAGACTGATCTTCATCAGTATCAAAACTCATAGCACAATAATGATTCTGGAAGGCTTTGTCAATTTAGGCTTGCAGTTTTAGTTCCTCATTAAAGAAAAACATAGGCCCTTAGTTGGTTTTACCAAAGAAACAGAAAGGAGTGAGCCCGCTTACCTTACAGCCATGGATGATGGTGTAGCCCCAAGAATTCGGTGCACACTTATCACATTTGTCTCCGATGGTATTGGGAGGACAAATACATTGGCCAGTATTTGGGTCACAGTTATTACCTAGATGGGCACATTCACAGGCTTCACAGGAGAGAAAACAAAAGACAAGAAATAAAGAATGATCAGTATAATTTTCAGATGATGTTGAAATGACCTTGCCTTTCCCCTAATTCCCTAAATTAAAACCTTTCCAGCTCGCCAACTAAGTTCTAAAACATTTATCAGCTTATCATGGATTATTAAAAATAATCCTATTTAATTCTGTCCTAATTCTATGGATCATGACTATGGTGATATTTGTTCATCTGGGGTTTGCTTCTAATATTTTTTAAAATTTATTTTTATTAATTAATTTATTTTGATTTATCAATAATCATTTCTATAAGCTTTTGAGTTTTACACTTTTCTTCCTCTCCTTTCCCACCTCCCTCCCCAAGATGGCGTGCAATCTGATTGCTTCTGATATTTTTGCATACTCTACAGAATTGCTTTCCCTCCTCCACTCCTTCCCATTGATACAGCTGAATTGTAAACAAGGTATAAGACTTGTTCTTTTGAACTTAATAAAAGACAAAAATCATCTGCATCAGCAAGTGTTTTACAACTATGCAAGTCTAAAAAAAAGTGCTTTGCCATGAACACTACTTATGCGTGCAAAGTGTCTTAGGGGCTGCATTTACCATCTGCCTTATTTCTGTGTAGTTAGCTTGCTCCTTCCTTGAAATGTTGGAGGGTGCAGAACAAATAATAGATTCATCTTTCTCCATTCCCTTCTCCCAGGGTATAGAGGGAAAGTTCTAAAGAATTCAAAGCTGTCTAAATGAAGGATTCTATTTCCTGTCTATATGTTATTTAGTCCCTTGCTGCTCTTAGGCTAATGGACTTTGGTTTAGTCTTCTATAAGAAAAGAATGAAGAAAAAAGAGGGGACTTGAAATTTGGTGAGGTAAATGCAAGAACACCAGTACCATGGGAATTTTATACTCAGTTATATGGTGTGTTGAGATAGGTCAGCCTGCCTGCAGCAAGAGAGTCTATAAACCTTTTGGACTCAATAGATTTAAGGTGAGAGATGGTAAATTAACTTTCACAGAGCTGATATTAGTAAGATATTGTAAAGACATTCTATGTTAACACTGGACAAAAAGTTTGGGAGGGATCATAAGATCATAGATTTAGAGCTTCAAGATACCTTAGAAGTCATCTAGTCCAATCTCCTCATTTTACAGGTGAGGAAACTGAGGCCCAGAGAAGTTAAATGGTTTGCCCACAATCAGACAGGTAATAAATAACAAAGCATATATTCAAAACCAGGTCCTGTGACTCCTTTGGGAATATATCATGATTCAAGTCAGCTTTACATGTGGAATAAAGAATACGACCTGGGAGACCAGTCTGTCCAATTCTGTGATTTAGGCTCTTTGCTAATTTTGCCTTTAACAAAGTGATTAGCATAATACTAACCCTCTAGAAGAATATTAATATTCTCATCTGTATAGTCTATGGCTAGAGGCACTATTACACAAACAATAGAAATTTTAATATATATTATGCATTTACAAAAATGCAGCTTCATTATTTTTTCAAGTTAATATAGTATTAAGTCAAGTAAATTTAATAGTTTTGTCTTGGTTTCTTAGGCTTTTTTTTTTTTGTTGTTGTTGTTGTTCTGTCACAGGCCTTCAAAATTACCTTTTCCAACTCTTTTATATAGGAGGAAACAGAGGCCCAGAGAATCTGGAACTTGCTGCAGTTACACTGTTAGTAAATCCAATTAACTCGCAAGTCAAGTAAGCAATGGTCAAGATTTGAATACGGGTTTTTCTGACCCTTTCCACTATTTCACACTATCTGCCTCTGTTATAATGGATGTTATTGATGTTCAGTTGTGTCCAACTCTTGGTGACTCCATTTGGGGTTTTCTTGACAAAGGCACTGGAGTGGTTTGTCATTTCCTTCTCCAGCTCATTTTACGGATGAAATAACTGACACAAACAGGGTTAAGTGACTTGTCCAGGGTCACACAGTTAGTGTCTGAAGCTGAATTTGAACTCAGGAAGGTGAGTTTTCCTGACTCCAAGCCTAGTGCTCTATCCACTGTGCCATCCACTATAATGGATATAATGACCCCACTATAATGGATAAATAAGTATAATTTCTAATTAAAATCTCAGTCCCTATGTAAATGGGTGAGTTTAAAGAGTTTGAGGATTTCTGGGAACATTTGATTCCCTTAAGCATGTTAAACATTCCTCCTACAGTCATCTAAATACTAATAAATCGTAACTATTACAATCAGCAATTATTTGGGGGCTTCCAATTCAATTTAATGACTGAATATCACTTATATTTAGTCCCATGTATGAAAGATATGAAAGGATTTTAAGAGGCTCTTTCTATATATATGTATGTATATAACTATATGTAATAATAATAAACACATGTATATATATCATACATATGAAATGATAACAATAACTCATTTCTGTACTACTTTAAGCTTTATAATGGATTTTGCTAAGCAAAGGTAAATGATAGTCTAGACCAGGATGGAGGAACGTGTGGTCTTAAGGCCATATGTGGCCCTGTAGGTCCTCAAGTGCAGCCATTTGACTGAATCCAAACTTCACAGAACAAATCTGCTTAATAAAAAGATTTGTTCTGTAAAATTTGGACTCAGTCAAAAGGCCACACCCAAGGACCTAGAAGGCCACACGTAGCCACGAGCCTTGGCTCTGGATCCTGTCTCAAGTTATTGGTTGCAAATCCTAAATTAGTGGTGTCTAAATTAGGGGCATTTTATTACTCTCTGATATTTTTTTCTCTAGTGTGTTTTTTCTTAATGAAGTCCAGAAGTCAGCAAGCATTTCTTAAGTCCTTACTATGTGCCAGGCACTGTGTTAATTGCTGAGAATATAAATTCAAGCAGACAGAAAGATAGTCCCTATGTGCAAGAAGTTTTAATTCTAGAGAAATTCTGGGTGAGTCAGGAATTCGGCCTGGGGAGGAAATAAGACCTGGCTGGCCTGGGCATGCTTCTCAAATTGGAGGTTCTGGGAGCAAACAGACAATCACCAATGCGTGAAGTGAAGGGGTTGAGTGTGCTTCCAGGGTGATAAGGTTTTAATGGCATGGCTGAGAAAGTTGGGACAGTTTATTACTATCTCCCCCATTAAAATGTAAGATCTTTGAGAATAGGGATTATTTAATTCTTTGTATCTTTACTCCTAGTTCCTAGAATAGTGTCTGGCACATACTGTAGTAGTGGGCACATAATACTTCTACATAATTATTGCTTTCCAAGAAGATGGTAGCAGACCATTTAACAAGTGTGCATAAGGGAAGGACATTTAACAAGTGCGCATAGGGGAATCATCTGAAATTTATCAGCTTGTACTCTCTGAAATACAAAATATCTTACTGCATGAGACTTAGAGCTATTCCATTGTTTCCCTTCTGGCCTGCAGTCATCTTTCAAATTGCCTCCATCTCCATTTGTAATAAAAGATGGCCCCTTGATAGGCCAGCAAAAGCAAATTACTTTACCTCTCTTGGCCTCAATTTCCTCATCTATAAAATGAGGTGGTTGCATCAATAATAATGATGATGATATTGAAAACAATAACAGCTAACATTTATATAGCTCTTTAAAGAGGTAATATTATCCTGATTCTTTGGATGAAGAAACTGAGACTGAGCTCATGTGACTTGCTCAGGGTCATCTAGCTAATAAGTGTCTTTAGCAGGATTCAGAGTCAGGTCTTCATGATTCCAAGTGCATTCTTTAGCCTGAGATCTGATCCAACCAATATTGGAAATCTGGGAAAATTATTTGTTGGTTCTTATTTTGCAGAAAAAGACCTAGAGGTCCTGTGTGTGCATATTCTTCACACACACACATACACACACACACACACACAGAGGAAGGAAGGGAGGTTGAGTATAAGGCAAAGAAGACTATGGATTGTTGATAATTTTTTTATTTGGTTAAACACTTAAAACTACAGCTTTTAAGTGCTATATGAATGTGAGTTATTAGTATAAGTTGCATTGTTTATAATTGATGAATAATAATACATTCTATAGATTCATGAAAATTATTTTATAGGGATATAATAAGCATATACTTATATAAGTATATAAGTATATAATTATAAATATATATTTATAATTATAAGTGTACTTGTTTTGCTGGTATGCCAAATCGCAAAATGTTAGAGTAGGAACTTTTTAGCAGCTATCAAGTTCAACATATTAACATATATAGATATACCTATGAAGTCAATGTCTTGAACCCAAGTGTAAGATTTTACATTAATTGCAATTATATTTCTTTGAATCAGATTCTGCCCAATGCCCTGCCTGTCAAGAGCTTTTTGGATCTTGTCTCTTTCATCCAGTGTGTTAGCAATTCCTCCTAGCTTTGTGGCATTTGTAAATTTGATAAGCATACTCTGTATTTCTTTTTTTTAATCACAGCCAAAATTGTTAAACAGTATATGGCCAAAAACTGATACCACAGGCATTCTACTGGATTCCTTTTAATTTGACGTGGAACCATTTAATGACTACTCTTTGAGTCTGGCCATTTAACTAGATCTGAAGCCATCTAATTATATTATTATCTAACTGATGTCACTGAATTTCCCCCCTCCCATAAGAATAGCATGAGATAATTTATCCAATGCTTTGCTAAAATTCAGATATCTATAGCAATCTTTGACCTATCAGGTTAGGAAATGTCTCAACAAAAGTAAATGAGATTGGTATGCCATAACTTGTTCTTGATAAAGCCATATTAGCTTTGTGTAATCACCCTTTTCTATGTGTGATGATCACTATCTCTTTGATAATATGTTCTAGAATGTTGCCAGGAATTGAAGTCACTTTCACTGGCCTATAGTTTGCTGAATCTATTTTCTTCTCTTTGAAAATTGAGACATTTGACCTTCTTCAGCCTATGATCCACAATCTTCAAATATCATTGAAGTGATTCAGTAATCATTCACCAGTACCACAGAAGGTAATTAATTCATCTGGATCAGCTTACTTGAACTGAACAAGAGCGAAGTGTTTTTACTATGCATATTACTAATCTTGAGTATAGCTAGGTACCAATTAGTGGGAATAGTGAATACTGTGAAGTGGTCTCATTATTTTAATTCAGACTGCATGTTTCCATTGGGCTGGAACCAATGACCATATTTTACATAATTATAATTTCAAATAGTGTTAATTTGAATGGGATTTTGGATAATAGGCCTATCTCTACCTCTTCTGAAACTTTTGGAATCTCTCCCCAAAGCTAAGGTACATATCAAATGATGCCTGGCTATTCCCTTATTCTCTATCATAGATTTCAGGAACAAATGGTGACTTCACCATTAAACTTCCTACCATTTCACCCTAGCAATCAGTTCTTCCCAATTGTTGGGAATCATGTCACAATAGCAATTCTTCTCCTACTGTTGCTTCTTTCTAGGTTGTTGAAAATAAATAGGGAGCATTTTCTTCCCCTCCCCCTGAAGTTTTAAATAATGAGATGAAGGGAAATAGTTGTTTACTTACGAGTGCAACCTCCCTCTTGAAAGTTGAAAAAGCCATGTGCACACCGGTCACATTTCTTTCCTGCTACTCCAGGCTGGCACCAGCACTGCCCACTCTCTTCACAATCAAAAGACTTGGATCCAAAAGAATTGCAGTTGCAGGGAGCACAGCCCCGGGAGGATTGTAGACCAAAGGTTTGAGGCTGGCATGGAAGCAAAAGGAAAACCAGTTAAGGACAAATAAGTCAAAATCATAACAGTTAAACAAAGCATGCGGGTGGGAAAAGAGGGAATTGTGGGCTGTGGGGTTTTCTCTTTTATGCTACTACTATGACAGCCAGGCTGTTATTAAAGTTAATAGACATTTCCTACTGTATCAAAGGAGAAAGACTATTAAATTGAAGTCACATCAGAAGCGAGGGCAGCACTGGGGCAATATCTTGAGGCCTGTAACATTTTAACTAACCTTTCCCCACACCTCCCAAGGTCATGGCAATGACCTGTCCAAAAGATGGAAGCCGTGGGTGGCTTCCAGTTTTAATTAAAAACCTCCCTTGTTCACAGCTTCATTTCTTTTAGATTTAGCTAACTTCTTTCAGGTTCTAGATTATAGATTCACAAAAGTTGGTATAGATGCTTTAGATCTTATTTTAAAACAGCTTCAGAAAAATTGGAAAAAAAAATCTTTCTCTCTGCCTCTATCTCTCTCTTTCTTGACCTGATATCTCTTCTATTCAATCCTAAATAACATATGACCAAACAAAAAGAAATTCTTGGTCATCACTTTAGAAAGTATTTTATGGTGCAGTGGAAAGAGTGCTGTATTTGGAGTCAGAAGAACTGGGTTTGAATCCTGGCTCTGCCACAAATTGCCCGTGTGGGCTTAGAGAAGTCATTTAACCTCTCTGGGCCTTAGTTACCTTACCTGTAAAACGAGAGGATCTGGACTAAATCGTCCCTTTCAGCTCTAAATCTATGATCCATTGATTGTACAAATGTAACTAGGCAGTAGTGTCTATTAGCAAAATGAAACAGTTGGATCACTCTCAAGTTTATTTGATTGCACACCAATTGTTTAAATGTACGTGCCAATAATAATTTTTGATTTTGAAATCCAATCTGTTTCAAACACTGTGACAAAATATCCATTTTATCTTCCATCACAGTAAGCAGTTCGTTATTTTTCCAGGCACAGTTAGGGTCCAGCTGACATTGAGACCATTAGGTGAAATGTTTGCAAAAAAATGAGTGAAGTCAGTACGATTATTTACTAAATTCACTTTATTTGCAGTTAGGGACATGTTTGCTGAAATGTCTTGGGAAATACATGCACATCAAAGTCTAAATCATAAATTAGTTGGGATTTTTCCCAGAGTTGGTTATTAACGACAAATCTCTAAAGATATGCTAAAGAAAGGAACTTTCATTTTCATGGGTTATCCACATAAAAGTTATTTATCTGTGAACTGAGGAAAACAGTCTTCTGTAGTCACAACCTGCAATCCCTAACACTAGGCTGCTGTCTTACAAATATGTGCAATTGATCATAAGGGGACTGTATGAAAATGAAGAGAGCTAAGCACAAACCCTCCTTTATTACTATTAGAAAAACTCAAAGCATCTTCACTGTAGAATGCCAAGTTTGCATTTCAGGTCAGCTTGCCACTACCCCAGCTCTCTTGGGCATAGAGATTAAAGCATAATAAAATAATAGAAAATTACTCCAAATATAACATTAGACTCCATTAACTTCTCTACCCTATTTTTTCTGAAACTTCAGAAGTTGATTGCATATCAGCCAAGAAAAAATTAATTTTTATTACTAAGATCATTTTCATTATTATATTCATTATGTTGACAATAAGATTGGGAATAATAAAAATAGAACACAAAATCAGCTTTCTTGAAACTTAAAGTGATTTCAAATTTTGCTACAGGTTGGACAAGTTGAAGATCCAAGCATGATGTTTTAAACTTCTATTTACTATGCATTTTTTTTCTCTTTCCATTTCTAAATTTTTGCAAACCCACATGGAAATGACAAATGGCTAGTGATGTTAGCAAAAGAAAAAAAGGGCAAAAGAGGATCCTATGTGACAGTATGATATTGTTTAGCTCAGACAGGAAATAGAATAAAGGGTAGTACACCCTACTTTTAAAATGAACCAAAGAACCCAAAGAGTCCTGTATGAAATAATTTGTAAAAAAAAAATCAATAAGAAGCATTTTCCTATATAGAATTTCCAAACAGTAAAATGCTATAATTAAAAAAAAAAGATATCAAGTCAAGTTACTAAAGAGTAAAGACTACCTAAATTCAGTAATTACATTTCTAATTGCAGTAACCACCCTCAGAGATTACTTTCAAAGGGTAAGAAAAGCACACTCAGAAAACAAACATGAATAACAAAGATCTCCAACCAGACATTCAGATTAATGCATTAAAGTTAACCAAGCAGAGTCTAGAGCTCAGCTCTCAATAAGAAGTTTGATAGGTTCTCATAAATTCTATTTTTAAAGGTGAAAACAGAGGAAAAGATTGTCTGAAAGGTTGAAACAGGGCTTTGTGCTGGAGTCAGGAGAGCAGGAAAGAGGCCATGGAATGGACTGCTTTTCTTCTGATTTTTGCGTTTTAAAGACTAATGATTTTTTCCCCTAAGAAATGATACTGTTTTTAAAGAACTATACTTTGTTGTGAAATTTTCTGAAATTTTATATTTCATAAATGAAAATGGGAAAATTGTTAAAATTTAAAAAAAAATTTCTTGTACCCTTTTTAATTTTTTCCATCTACACAGTAAAATATCCAGATAAAAATTCAGTACAAATACCTGGATATTTTATCTATGTAATGGCAAACATTTAGGTATCTAAAAATATCTGGGCAACTGGCTGAATGCATTTATTTTCTTTAGAAGATTGGTAAGGAGGAGAAGTTCTTTTTTCTTTAAACTAATCAATCCTTGGTTTTCTTCTTCCTTTTCTCCATTCCAGAAAGAAGGAGCTCTTGGTTTTATAAGAGCAGTTATATTTGCAAGCCTGTATGTAAGCATTGGTACTCAAGACATGTATACAAGAATGACAGACAATGGTCTCCAGACAGATCTTGTTTTAAAGCATGACACCAGAATTAGATCTTAAAAAAAGATGGATAAGACTAAAAATGAGACCTGATGGAACTGTTCAGAAAACTTGATTATGTCTTTCCTAATTTTTGTTAGAAAAGAGATTAGCAGAGAGATTGTCCCTCTGAACCCATAAAAACAAAACTTGATGAGATAGTAATTAATAATAATAAGTCAAAAGGGACACCATGCTACATGTTTTCTTGCTATCTTGAATTGAGCCTTCATTGTATTTTAAGCTGATTTAGGTGAGTATCTAATCCAATAACATTGGTAAGATTTATTCAGGCATGTGGATACTTTAATGTTGCAAATTACAAACTTTCATGCCAGAGCTGGCATGTTTTATGAGTCTCTCTGTTTCTCCCTCTCCCTTTCCTTCTCCCACTTCCTTCTCTCTATCCCCTCTCCCCTGCAATATCCACTGATGTCCTTTCAGGTTGGCAGGAGCTGCCAGGGTTTAGACATACCCTTTGAGAACTAAGGGTCATGATATACCACAATGAGGTACTAGAGTAGAACAACAAATAGTTATTAAGCACCTAATATTTGACAAGTTACTACACTAAACACTCAAGATATAAAAGAAATTAAAAAAAAAAAACCTACCTTCAAGGAGTTCTCTTGCTAGGGTTACAACTTTTAAGGATGGGGGCAATGGAAAGATATTCTAGACAAGCTATTCTAGTAACATTTGAGGATGGAAAGAGCCCTTTCAGCAAGGGTCAGGGTGTAGATAAGGGAAGGCTTTCTGGAAGAGCGGAACTCAGCTGAATTTTTAAGAAGGATAAGGATTCTGAAAGGTGATGTACCAGAGGGAAGGAATGTAGACACAAGGGATCACCTTTATGAATACATAGAGGCAGAAATATCTAGTAGTCTATTTTGGCTAGATCAAAGAGGACGATAAAGGGAGTAATGGGAAATAAATATGGAAAGGTGGAAACCCAGACTGGGGAAGGAAGGTCTTCAATGCCCGGCTCTGTGGTTTGTATTTTACCTTAGAGACAATATGGGGCCAATGAAAGCTTTTAAGCAGGGAAATGGGATGGTCCAACTTGGGCCTTAGGAAGACACATTTCAAAAACTGAAGCCGTCAGTCAATTTATGTCTACTTTCACAATGTGCAGACTTAACAATCTTAACTCAGCATAATGCAATGAAGGCATGTCCAGGAACCATTGCTCAGTATGCATTTATTAAGCACCTATTTTATGCCAGGTGCACAAAGACAAAAAATGTCAACAACAGCACACAGAGAAATCCATGCTGAGACACGTTTCATGCAGTGCCTTTGGGATTACCAGAGATTGGGGCCTATAGGCCCCCCGAGGGCACCCTGTTGCGCTGACAGAACCCCACCTCGGAGGAGGGGGAGGACCTTGTAGTTGTTGGGTCATCCATTGCTTCTCCTCCTGTTTATGCACCTGCCTGCTGAGTTCACACTTTTTACCTACAAATCCTGATTTACAGACACATCTTCCAGTCCTGTCGCAGTGAGATGATACAGAGCCAAGAGGGTTGCAGTCACAAAACACACAGAATTGCTTCTCTGAGTCCCACTGCAACTGGGGCTTTCAGAGCCAAAGGCAAAAGAAAATGTGAAACAGAGAACATAAGATAGTATTCAAGAGTTTGGATTCAATGATATTCTCAGATATTCCTAAAATAGGACGTTGACACTAAAGAAGAAGTAGCTTCTGTTGAATGTGTGTGTATGTGAATACAAAAATATACATATGTTTGTGTGTGTGTATACACACACACACACACACACACACACATTTTTGGATAAGATCTGTGATTTTATTGAGGTAGGAAACTCCTGGTAAGGAAATCTAACTTCACAAATGCAGAGCCACAGCTGCGCTGAAAATTATAGTTTTGGAGAGTTGCACGGACCCTGAGAAGTGACTTGTCCAGGGTCACACAGCTAGTTTGTGTCAAAGGCAAACCTTTAGTCTTTTTTTTTTTTTCCTACTACACCAAACTGCCTCTCAGTGTTGTTAAGGACTAATTGTTGTCCTGTGAAAGTAAATTAGTGGGAACAGATAGGCTACAGAATTGGGATTGCATGTTCCAGGTAAACATCTGTGGGCAGTTGGCTAAAATGACCCCCAATTGAGACCAGGAGGCAGCTAGGTGGCACAGTGGATAGAGTGCTGGGCCTAGAGTCAGGCCCTTCATAAATTCACATCTGGCCTCAGACATTTACTAGCTGTGTGACCTTGGGCAAGTCATTTCACCCTGTTTGCCTCAGTGTCCTTCTCTGTAAAATGAGTTGGAGAAGGAAATGGCCAACCACTTCAGTATCTATGCCAAGAAAACCCCAAATAGGGTCACAGAGTTGAACATGACTGTGATGATAACAATCATAGATGAGACCAGAGTGTTAAGTGCTAGGTTTTCTTTCCTCCTTGGTTGCAGAGCTTACTACTGTTCTGGATTACCTGCGTTGTAAGTGAATCTATCAGCCCTAACAAATGGGGTGGACTCAGCATGGAGGGATCAGTGCAAAGCTTCATCCTCTGGGAAATTCTCCAAATGCATACTCTGATGATTGTGACAGGGTTGGTAGAGTCCCATTCACACGTGATTGACAGCTAATTTTCATTAAAAATCTCATTTTTTAAGGTGATTCTTTAAAAAATATACTTCTGTAAATCTCAAAGCTATTATCAAGTTCAAAACACTAGCTGGCAATGTGTTTAAAATGACAAAACTAGAGGTATATTGTTAAAATCAAAGGCTATTTAACTGTGCCAGGAAAATAAGGATAACAAAGTGTTTTACTTTGTACTGAATAAGATCCTTCCTGAGCTTTGCCTGTGGTGAGAATTTCCTCAAAGAGCCATAAAATTGCTCAACTAAATATAAATGGTTTATATTCTTTACTCCAGGGACATCTGAATTACAGCAAATATTATACATTTCTATTGCCAATGAAGTATATGCTGATGGCCAAATGTTAACTTGCCACAAAATTTTGCTAATTACTCCAATTATTTCATTGACCTTATATATGTAGTAAACGATTTCTAACTCCCTTTTGAATATGTATATTTTTTTCCGTTAGGTCTGGACATGTGATTTTTATCATAATAGAGACTTTCAGTGTGGAAAATGCCTCTACCAATTCAAATCAGCAATTTATAGTCCTAGAAAAGAGTCTGGGGTACTCAGAAGTTAAGTGACTCACCTGTGGTCACATAGCCAAGATGTGTCAGAGGAAGAATTTGAACCCAGGACTACCAGACTCCAGTGCTATCCACATGGTATTACTCCGGCTCTCTTTTATGTATAAAATACAATAATACATGCTATTTAAATACATACAAATTAAAATGTGTCTCTGAAGGCTCCTTATAGATTTTGAGATGAGGAAAAAAAAGCTAAGGAAGAGCTTATTCCTTACCTGACACTCATCACAGTGAAGTCCTTGAACATTGGGTCTACATTCGCATTGCCCTGTCTTTGTATGGCAAACCTCTGAGAACGAGCCATTGAGGTTACAGCGACATGCTACAAAGGGAAAAAGAAATTCCTCATTCAGACCCTCCAATGTGTGGGCTCCCTACCAACTTGCTTTCCCCCTCACTCTGTCCTTCAGACCCATGACATCCCAGAAATTGGGATAGCCAGGGGAGAGGAAGACCAATAACAACCAGGGGCATCCTCTTAGCCTAGCAGTTTGATTGCCCGAAAGTCTTGCTTAGAATGGGAGTCAACAACTTTCATTCCTTCTGATGAGATGAAGGATCACCAGACCTACCATCTTTGCTGACACTTCCTCCTAAAATCCTATAGGCTTGACTGTCTGACCTGCCCCTATGCCTTGCAGTCTCCTGGCACTTCCATCTTACCTACTTAATACAACCTAAGGAATCTAGGCCTTCCCATCTGTGGCATCACTGAACCCTTAAGGCTATCTTTCTGAAAGAGAATGAGAACTCCCTGAGAGCAAGTACTATCTCACTTTTTCTATTTGTATCTCCAGTGCTTAGCACACACATAGAAAATGCATTCATTTATTGTTTCATTCATTAATTTCTGGCAATCTAGAAATGTGTACGTTCCTAATATCACCACCATGACTATTACTATCTTGAGTTGAAATAGTAGTTTGCATATTTGAAAGTGTTCTTTCATACTTCATCATAGTTCTGAACATGCCATTTCCATGCTCAAGAAGGTTCGGTGGCTTCCTTTCACCTCCAGGAAAAAAATACATACCTTCTGTTTGACATTTAGAGGCCTTCACAGTCTTATTCCAATTTATCTTTGCAGAGTAATCCCACACTATTCCCTCTCATGCACTCAACAAGACAGCCAAGTTCTTCCCCATGGGATGGCATGTTTTACTTCTTTTTAGAATCTCTAGCTTTTCTCAGGGCTCAGGTCAAATGTTTCCTCCTACCAGAGGTCTTTCTGATTTGCCTTCTTGTTAATGCTTTCTCCCACTCACAGAAAATAACTTTTTAAAAAATTTTTGTGTGTATCTACATCTACAGCCACATCTCAAATGTGATTATATGTGTTTGTGTATATCTGTGTATATTTGTACATGTATTTATACAAATATATATACATACACACATGCATATACATACACATATACATGTGCATGCATGCATGTATATATGTATATGTGTGTGTGTTTGTAGTGGCACATTGAATAGAGCACCGTGGCTTGGGATTATGAAAACTCATCTTCATGAGTTCAAATCCCTCCTTACACACTTACTATATGTGTGACCCTGGGCAAGTCTTTTCACCCTGTTGGCCTCACTTTCCTCATCTGTAAAATGAGCTGGATAAGGAAATGACAAACCACTCCAGTATCTCTGCCAAGAAAACCCCAAATGGGGTCACTAAGAGTTGGACATGACTGAAATGACTGAACAATGACACTCAGTAATTATGTAATAGTGAAAAGTACGAGAACTGAAGTAATAATAATTACAATAATAGTAATAATAATAATGATAACAAAACTAGCATTTTATAGCATTTTAAGGCTTGCAAAGCACTTTACATATATTAGTTTATTTGAGATATCTGAGTTTGAATCTCAGATATAAGACATTATTTATTTGATCCTGGACAAGTCATTTAACCTCTGAGCTTCAGTTTTCTGCCCTGTAACTTAGGAATAACAATACTTGTACTACCCGCCTTACATGACTAATATAAAGCTCACATTGGAGAATGTATGTAAAGCATTTTGAAAATCTGAAAGCAGTGTATGAATTATTATCAATAAATCAAACATTATATTTATTGTTTGACCAATGGTAATTGTTAATCTGTATGCATTCCCTATGCATTATATTTATTGTTTGACCAATGGTAATTGTTAATCTGTATGCATTCCCTACCCTATCTCACCTCTGTAAGCTTTACTACAAAAGATAGCAAAATGGCTTTTTCAAGCAATCTCTGCCTTTCTAAATCATACCTACCATCCAGTTCAAAAGTTCTATGAAGACTTCCTTGATCTCCCAGCAAGAAATGAGCTCTACCTCCTCTGAATTCCCCTAACATTGTACAGCTCTTTGGTAATGCACATTGTAGTCTATCTTGAACTATAATTTTACGCAAATACCTTCTGTCTTCTGCTATGTTTGAGCTCCTTGAAGGCCAAATCCCTTTGCATCTTCCTCAGTGCCTTCCACAGTGATTTATAGAGGGTGTCCTAAAAGTGTCGGTGCAATTTTAAGCTTTAATATTTTAAATAGCTTATTTAAGCTATTAAGAATATTAAATAACTTAAAACTTCACTGAGACTTTTGGGACATACTATGTAGGGAAGTTATAGGGGGTACAGATGATAAATTCAGGTGATAAATTGAGATGCCAATTTAACATTCAGGTGTAGATGTCTAAGAATTAGTTGGAAGTATGGGACTGAAGCTAAAGGAAGAGATTTGGGCTTGGTATGGGGATAGATGTGGGAGCTGGATTTATGATATCATTGAGAGATCCAACTCTTAGGTGAAGAAATTCCCCCTCCCAAAGCAGACTGGCACCTGCTCAGCAATCTTAAGCCTTCAAGGGTTGCCTAGATTACTGAGAAGTTAAGTGGCTTCATCCTGGCCACATAGCCAGTATGTCAGAGGCAGGCTTTAAACAAGGCCAGGTCTTTCCACCATGCCACAGCTGCCTCATAACTCACATTTATTGAGCATTTTCAGATTTGTGATGCATTTTTCATCACAATAACCTTACAAGGTAAACAGTGAGAGGTTATTTGTTGTTGTTTGCCCTTCATTCTCAAAGAGGACCATGACATCAAGGAGGTGATCCATGACACGTAAGTGAATTGGATTTACATGAAGCAGAGCTGTGCAAAGTCACCGGCCTCACTTTCTCCTCTGCAGCCAGCTGGGTCCAGTGGCGAGATATAGATCAGGATGACTGGAGGTGGCCCTGGATGCAGTGGGAGACCTTGACCTTTTTAGGCTAACATTATACCAATAAGGAATCTGGGGCTCAAAGTGAGGTGACTTGGCTTAGGTCACATGGTTATTTAGTGTTAGAATTAGGATTTGAACCCGGATCTCCCAATACTTCACTGTACTATACTACTAATTTTCCTAATCAATTCCCTCCAATTATGTCTTTTAGATATTCCCTAGCTCCTTGTTCAGGTTCCTTATTCTCCTGTCTTCATTTGTTTTTCTGTCTTGTAGGAATCAAGGTGATTCTCCTTTCCCTCATCATCTCCTGCTATGTATTCTCGTTGACTCCAGCTCCCATAGTTCAGTGGGATGGAAGATAGGGTGAAGTCAGGCTGTACCAAAAGCTAATATATGCTCAAAACAACTTTTGCCTTTACTTTTACTCTGGCTTTGAACATTGGCCTTTTTAGATACTTATGGGCTTAGTAGAATTATAGAACTTTAGAACTGTCAGGGAATTTGGAGGCCACCAAATCCAATCCTCTTAATTTTACAGATGACAAAGCCAAGGATTAGAGAAAGATTAAATGATCTCCAGGTAGCGCTACAAACCCAGAGAAGAGGTGGGATTAGGACCCACTTCCCCTAAGTTCATTCTATCAAGCTGAAATTCTGGCAAGGAAAGTTTTTCTCCTGGCAATGGCCTATATTATATCATTGTATTTTATTAATTTCTTTTAAACATTTTGCTTCTCACCTGAGAATTCAGCATTAGCATGAATTCTTACAATGAATTCTCCTTTTCTTATTTCCCATAAATTTGATGTGACATTTTAACTTATCACTTCCTTCTAGTTTATTCAGAATAGTCTTTTAAGTGTAAGAATAACACCTTATTCCAGATGTTCTAGATGACAGCCGTGTAACTTTTGAAATCAGACATATTAAAGAGACAGTATACCACCAGTTGTCATAATAAAGTTTACTGACAAATGAGAATCAAGTATATTAAAGTAAAAGTATAGTGTGCTAAAACAAAGTTTAATAGAGAATAAGCCTCATAGTTTACACTCTTAATTTTTAAGTTTGAACATATTAATATATGCATGCATAAGCATTCATTGCATCTGCAAGTTAGAGGTTTTTTTTTTAAATTTTACGTAAGTTTCTTAATTCCGGCAGTGCAACATCTATATGAATACCTAAACAAGAAAAATCAGTGGAAAGTAACCTTAGAATCTCACATTTATTTCTCTCTTACATTAAATGATGCAGAATGAAATTTGTTAGATAAACATGATGGTGACTCATTTTGGAAAGTGCCAGAAGCAATGAAAAATATTTTTTTTAAATGAAAGGAATTTTTTATGAAATAAAATGTTATGGCTTGACATTAATAAAATTTAAAACATTAAAGTAAACATGTAGATCATTGGTTGTAAAATAAAATTTTATGAAATATGTTTTTTGTTCAGTCATTCAGTTGTGTCTGACTCTTCATGACCTTGTAGATGATAGCATGCCAATGCTGTCCATGGAGTTTTCTTGGCAAAGATATTGGAGGGGTTTGCCATTTCTTTCTCTAGTGAATTAAGGCAAACAGAGGTTAAGTGACTTGCCCAGGGTCACACAGCTAGTAAGTATCTGGGGCCAAATTTGAACTCAAGTCTTTCTGACTCCAAGCCTTGCTGCCTTCAAGGCACACAGAAGTTAAATGACTTGCCCAGGGTCACACAAAAATATTTTTGGGGAAACAGAAATAACCGAACTTTCTCTTTGGAAGTGTGGCAAGTGTGAAAGGTGGAGCTATTGTCCTCATGTTGTCCTAATTAAAATTCATTATTAAAAATGAAAATGTGTTTACTTAATAATTTTTCATTTGTAGTTATATTTTTCCCCTAATCCCCTTTCCTGATCCCAATTCTATTGTATATCTATGTAGGGATCTAGTACGCCTTTGAAAAGGTACAATCGTGGCCCATTCCTGGTATGGTGGTTTCCACGTCTTTGTAACCCATAACCATTCTTTAGGGGTGTCTAAAACTTCATCCTACACACAAGACCTTCACCACAAGAAATTGTATGGAATGTTTCCCCTCATATTTGCTTTTGATTTTAAGATCAGAAGAAGAAAAATTAAGTTGGAGAAGGGGAAAGAAGTGGTTGTTAAAGGATCAATTTGGTTAACAGCTAAATTATGACTGCTACCAGTAATAACTATTCAGATTGATCAACTTTTGTGATTTCCTAAGAAATTCCAGTGCTACCATCAAGTTATTACTTAAGGCACTGCTGTTCTTGCCAGAAATTTTGTTATATAGTATGTGCTTATTTGTTTATTGATTTGTAATTTGATCAGTAGGAAAACTCCCAGTAAACAAACTCTCTCCATCAGTGCAAATCACCAACTCATCTGTTACTTATAATCCTAGTTTCCATGAGCACTGAGAGATTTTGACCTGCCCTTGAAAACATAGCCATTATGTGTCAGCAGAAGGATTTGAATTCTAGTCTCCTTAACTTTAACTAGGATGGTCAGTGGATAGATAAGTACCAGACCTGAAGCCAGGAACACATAAGTTCAAATATGGCCCTAGACACTTACTAGCTGTGTAACACTGGTTAAATCATTTAACCTCTGTTAACCTCATCAATAAAATGGGGATAATAATAGCACCTACTTCCCAGCATCATTGTGAGGTTCAAATGAGATAATAAACATATATAACACAGTGCCTGGCACATAGTGCTAAATAAATGTTTATTTATTATTATTATATTAGTTATATTATTATATTAGTTATTATTCATTAAGACAGGCTTATTTTTATTTTAGCACATTGGTTATGATTGTATAGGAGAGATAGCTAACTTCCAATACTGGGGACTTAGAAACTGGTACAACAAATCATAGATTCTGTCATAAAAACCTGATGCTCACCTCTAAACAGATAGGGAAGAAAAGAGGCCATTAGAGTGCATTCCTTGCTACTGTTTGGATGCTTATAGCAGAGTGACCACTAGGTGGCGGTGCAGCAACATAATCTAACATCTACAACAGTTTCCATATTAGTGTGCTCTATGACCCAACTGGAGAATTTGTACGGTTCCTTTCTACATGATTAATTTGGGGATGCTTTGGGGCCACTACCATATGTATCTGACTTCTGATTATGATGGCAGCTGCAAATTGACAGTGATTTCATTAAACGATAATGTGCCACTCTAAAAAGGATGATTGTATTTACCCAAACAAGACCCATCTTGCAAATATCATATATTGCCTCTGCATTCTATACCTCTTGTCATTTTCCTATGTAAATGATAAGGTCATATTAACAAGAATTTTGCCCATAAAATATTTAGATGGATGATAAAAACAAATAAGCCAGTCTTTGTAAACTTATGGCTAAACACGTAATACCAATTTGGGTAGAATATTGGCAAAGTCACACACAACCTTTTGTTCATAACTCAAAGATACAGGACAAGTTAAGATACAGGTCTGTCATTTTAATGAAGAGTATCTATGCTTTGCTTAAAGTGTCAGCATATTAAAATATTGACTGGTCTTGGGGTCTCAGTGCTGAATTTCAAGGTCATGAAATTCATACTTTTCAAAATTTAGAACATGATCATTTCCTAGGAGGTTGTAAATGTGCTCACTGAATACAAATCATGCATTTCAAGCAAATGATTACAGTTGACAAAAGAATTTACTAATTGTTATTCCTTACTTGGGCTTTAGCCCGTGCTTGTCCCAATGATATTCAAATCACACTTAAAAACACATATCCATTTAAGAATATTTTAGTTAAGAAGCAAACCCAGAAACAGAACAAAAATGACCAAATGAGTTTTCTTTAGAGTATAACCTTAAGTGTATATATTACACACACACACACACACACACACACACATACAATTTCCTGCTCTTCAATCTCTACTCAGGAACTGATCAGCTACTTTAAGATATAATACATCAATTCTGTCAGGAGCAACAATGGTTCAGGACTTACGCTGACAGTTCTTTGAATCAACTGCATCTCCAAAATATCCATCAGCACAGCGCTCACAATAACGGCCTGTTGTACCTGGCTTACATATCAAACAAGAGCCAGACAAGCTGTCACAGCTGCCCGGGATGGAGAAGTCAAGGTTGTCATTGCATTGGCATGGCTGACATGATTCTCCAGGTACAGAAGGTTGTCCAAAATAGCCTTCTGCACACCTAAGGCAAAAGATTCAATCTGTCAGAATTCTTTGGGACTCATGAAACCCCATCAGCAAAAGTGTTTACACATTTGTCATGATACTAATCTCTCAAGATAATATGATGCTCTTTCAAGTATTTCTTTCCCCTCCTCCCCCAAATGCAAGTTTCCTTTATTCTTTTTTATTTTAAAATTTGTAACTGCAGTGTAGATACCAGATGATATCCTGGCAGTTCCACTGGTAATTAGATTTCAGCAGGGGGAAAAAATCCCCCAAACCTTGACACTCGTGCAGGAGACAAGACAAAAGCATAATAAGAAATCTGTCTAGTGGTTCTCCAGAGGAATTCAAGTACAGGTTGGAAAGCCTTTGTATTATAACACATCATATGTAGCTCTTGAACTGGTTGTTTTTCTGTGCTAACAAACAAGCCTCACCCTCTTTTTTCCCTAGCATGAACTTGTTATGAGAATTAAGGTTAAAAAATATAGAGGCAGAAATTTTGTGAATACTTAATATAAAAAGTATAACTAGGAGTATGTTGATAATTAGTGGGGGCGGGGAAGGGGTGGAGATCATGGACACCTGTGCATGTGAAATGTGTCCCTGTCTATGCATCTCCCTTTCAAGGGAAAATATTTGTTGGAGACTCTGCTCTGGGTCTATATGGGATCGTGGTGCAGTGGAATGGCCCAGGTGCCAGAGGATGCCATTAGATACTTTTTAATAATTTAGAAATCCATATGGGTAGATTGTAGGCTTTCCTTTTTTTTTTTTTCTTTTCTCTCTTTTTTTTTAAAGAGTGTGTTCCATTTGACACAATAATAACAAAAAACCAGAAGGTGGTGGTTGTTTTTTAAGGCACAGAATATCTTAATAAATCACAGTATTATATTTTCCCTGATCAAAGCACTCTATAAAGCTTGCTATTTAATGTGGCAGATTACCAGTATTTATTCAAAAAGTGCTTATGTAGACAGGACCCATTTATATTCTGATCTGCTTTTCCTTTTGTTACATTTACTCATACTTCATACTTGCTCATGCTTTCAGATTGAGGGAGAAGAGAAGTAGGGAGAAGAAAGAGGAGGCAGAAATAATAGGAAGTAGAAAGCTTTGTGTTTCTGGGCAATACAGATACCCGTGTCATCCTATGGGAATGCAGAATAGTAATGGTCAAAAAATATAGGGGAAAATGATGAGGAAAATAATTTCCTCCAAGTAATATATTGTTTTTAAAGGCAGTTCAGACACATATATAATAGCTACTGTTTTGTAAGATGAGAAAGACTCTCTACTTTTGGGAAAAGAGATAAGTACATTTTTATTTGAGATACATCGGGCACCCTCTCAGGTTAAATTCATGACAATTTAATGAGCACCACAGACATGAATGACCTAATAATTAGATTTGTACTTACCAACTCTAATATTAATTATACTCCAAAAAAATGCCAGGGAATAAAACCTAATTTTGTGCAAATATTGCTGGCAGACTGTTGCCACCAACAAATAGTACCTGTTACTTTTTTTAAAAAGATGTTTTATATAAACTAAAATGAAGTATATAAGCTATCTTTTTTTATTCATTGAATTTCCTTATGCAAAAAGTGCTGTGAGGATCAAATGGAATAATATAGCTTGGAAACTCTGGAGCCTTATGATTGGAGGTGTAGAAAAGCATCAATTAAATGTTTCCTGTGCACTGGGCATTATACTAAGCACTGGGGATACAAATACAAAAGTGAAACCCCCTGCCCTCACAGAACTTACATTTTAATTGGAGGAGATAATGCATGTAAGAGAATAGTTGCCTGTACCCACATGAGGTAGTTTTGGTCTGGAGAATCAAAGAGATGGTGAGTGGAAGCACAGAGCAATGTACGACACAAATATTCCCAATGTAAGAGGTGGAAGGGGTTTGTGGGTGGGGGAGGGAGGGAGTTTTAAATTATTATTATGGTCATCATCCCTTTAGAAGGAGGCATTTAATCAAAACACCAAGAAGGTCCAAATGAATTATCACCCACATTTTTCTTGCTTTGTTTGACATTTGGAATTTATCATCACATCCACATAGCTTTATATTTCATTTTGTTTACTATAAATAAATGGATTTTGCTCCAGTGGAATAAGGATATATCAAAGATAATTATTATAGTCAACTAAAACCCATTACTTTCAGTTCACTTCCCTCAAAATGACTTACTGCCCTCTGGAGAGATGACATTATTTAACAAGGTCTGGGAATTCTTCTTAACACAGGTACCAATTAATATAGTGCAAATTTCTTCCACAATAGGAGAAAACTCATTCCGGGGAGAAAATGGCCATAATTAAACAGATTAATATGTAAGTCAGAAGCAGCACCTATGCCTTCCAGAGGGTTTTGTTGTATGACATTTAAGCAAAAATTATGAATAGACATGATAGTTAATTCATATCACACTTCAGTGAAAAAAAACTTCACTACTGACACATTTTAGAAGACTTTTTATTAGCTGTCTTATAGTATTCTTGGAGTCATACAAAAAAAAATTCCCTATGGAGCAGAAAAATGCTTCTATGATTGGGGAACAGGATACTACTCATCATATAAGTCTCCTCTTAATGATAATAGTACCCAATTTTATGATATGTTTAGATTCAATTAGCAGTAATATAAATCAGAGTCTTTTAAATCTTTCCAGATTTTCTTTTTTCTTTTTTTTTGGCAAGGCAAGTGGGGTTAAGTGACTTGCCCAAGGTCACACAGCTAGTGAGTATCATGTGTCTGAATCTGGATTTGAGCTCAGGTCCTCCTGACTCCAGGCTGGTGCTCTATCCACTTCGCCACCTAGCTGCCTCAATCTTTCCAGATTTTCAAACCTACACTCTCTGAAAGTGACGTGTCATCAAGAATTCCAAAAGAATTATTCACATCCATCTGAACACTAGGATTTGGGGCTGGAATTGCACTGAATAGTCAAATATCACTGGTTCCTTCCATGTTATTTTCCTCTAATTCAATTGGAAAACATTTGGGAAGCAACAAATGAAAAAAGAACAAAACATGAGATGGACAGAATCAATTTCTTACATTTGCAAAGCATATTTCCTAAGAAGATGATGTTCACCACTACGAGACACTATGCAGGAAAAGGGGAAGAAGATATGTGGAATTAAAGTACCTTCACAGTAAAAGGGATCTTAGAGATTAGCACTGTGCCTGGTACATAGTAAGTGCTTAAAAAATACCATTTACTCCTTTCCCTCCTTTGCCACACTCTTCATTATACAGTGAAGAAACAAGCCCAAACAGGTGACTTGACTTACCAAAGGCCCCACAATGAGTTAGTGGCACATTCACATTTCCTAACTCATATAGTACAGTGTTCTTTCTCATATATAATACTGTCTCTTTCAGTATCCAAGTAGAGGGAAGGAACATGAAAATCAAAGAAAACAAAGCCATTGATGTCATTGCTATTACAGATGCCATCTTATCCTATGCCCTCATCCCCGGAAGGCTCATCTGTCAAAAATCTACTGCCCACATTGATAGTCCAGAGATAATTAAATATCACTTCAAGTTTCCTGGTTCCCTAGGCAAAATGAAAAAGCATTCATATGGGCTCTTCTCTCTGATGGTCTACATGTGCAGTGACAAAATTACCAGAGCTATTCCACCTATAACTTTCAGTTGCACCAATTAGCATCCTGTTGCTCTACAGTGTACGTTACACCATGAAATAGTTCCATTATATAGACTATCATATAAATGACTGTACTGATGGCTCAATTATGCAATGAGTTTGCTACCAAGACTACTCACAGCCAAAGTTTATTTTCTACCATGATTCTTGTTTCCTAGTTGCTACCCCACCCCCTCCTCTCTGGCACCTACACTGAGTTCAAATAAGTAATTGAGGTGCAAAGTCATTTTGCTGCACCTGCTTGAGAAAAGCTGGCTTTTCTGCTTACTTAGCCTAGATGAACTTCACCAAAAGTAGCAAATATTAACCCATGATATCCTTTGCTAAAATTGTTCCTACTAATGAGATTATGATTACTTTTGAACATTAGTTACTTAGCTGCATCATAATTTTTTTTTGGTAATTCAAGTCAGATTCTCTTTGGGATTCTAGGCCTCTTTTCTACCTAGTTCAAAACAGTGACACAGTTTGAAAATTTTTCTTTCAAGGTTTAGAAATTGTTTCCTCATTGACACAGGAATTAGTATGAAGGAGTAAGAAAAGCATGGAAGGGTCTTGGGTCATTTAAATGAACAAATTTAATGGCCTCAAGGAACAGATGAGCTATCATTTTCCAATTGCTTAAAAAAAGTGGGGGGGGTGAGGTGGTGGAGTCATGATTTTGATATAAACTACTCCTGGCATGGCAATTACCTGTTCATTTGTAATGGGAAGAAACACTCATATCTTTCACTTTTGTGAAAGTCTCTTGTACTTCACTTGGTTTACTTGACTTTTACAGTTATTGACCTACAGTTTTTTTTTATGTATTTCACTTCAATTAAAATCTAATTTACTCTAATCCTGGCCTTTATCACTAATTTACAGAATATGCCAGATCCCAAAATCACACTTGTTGCTTTGCCAGGTAACATTCAAGGCCTTGAATCAACGGGCTGCTCCTTGAGTGATTTATTCTTGCAATTGTTAACTCCAGGGACCTCAGTTAAACCTCAGTTGAAACAGGGACAACCATTTCCAAGGCAGACAGAAAAGATAGGCAAGAATAGCCCTCAGCGAGATTAGTCCTCGTGTTGATGGGCAAAAGCAAGTGACTGGCCCTCTACTTCCAGAAGGCATAGCAAAGGAGCCTCTTTCAATTATGATGATCTGGACGGGGAAGTGGTGCTTGGTAATTTACCAAAGGCAAGAACATAATTTATAGACAAACCTTTCTCCTTGTGATTTTTTCTCCTTTAGAATTGATTTCAAGAGAAGGAAACCATAGAAAATTATATCTAAGTCACCATTGTAAAAATAATGACCACTGAAACTTCTGACCAAAGATTTTTCTACTGCAGAAAGCATACATCAGCTAGAATGAAAATATTGTCTTGGGAATAATTAGAACAACATATAAATCAAATGAAAAATTATATATTTGACTCCATACTAATTTGTAAAAAAAACAAACAAACCCAAAACCCAGTAATAGTAAGTCATGGACCATTTGATGAACTGGGTTCTAAACTTTCAAGTCACATTTTAAGGACAGAAAAACTAATTATAAAAGATAAAAAAAAAAAGTACTGACAGATGAACCTTAAAATGTATTTCTTCCATTTGGGAAATACTTTCTGGATACGATAGGTTAATGTATAATCTTTAAGAATAAAACATTAATCAAATATTCTGAGAGGGAATAGAGATTTATAGAGTAATTTACAGGGTATGAATCAACAATAGAAAATGTGCTGCATTTTTTTGAGAAGTGTGAAGAGGAACTTAATTTCATTTCACTGAACATTGCTGAAGTTTGTTGTTCCTCCCCCCTTTTACTGGGGAGTGCAAAGAATGACAATACCTGTTGTTTTTAAAGTCCCCAAGGTAGACATCACTCTGAAAGGCACTGTAATGCTTGCTTACCTCTCACAGCGTGGTCCTGTGTACCCGACAGGGCATTCATCACATATCGGTCCCCGACTCCAGTCTAAGTGGCACGTTGGACTGAAGCTATATTGTTGTAGTTGGTGTTGGGTGAGAACAAGGACAAAGAAGAAATAGAGAGACAAAATCATTAGCGGCAGAGTTTTCATCCCTCTTCCCATGGGACAACAGGGGATGGGCAGGTCATTGTGGGCTCACAGATGGAGATTAGAGTCTAGCCAATAGAGGATGAAATGGTATTGCTATTTCTGCAGACACGAATATAGCACATTGGAGGGCAGTATCCCTATGACATGTTATTATGTGACTAGACTCAGCTGAGTCCGTGATCACCAATAACAAGCAGAAATGTACAGCTGCCTTTTTAGGGACCCTCAAGCCCCGGAAAAACACAAGGCCATAGATTTTTCTCACTAGCTAAATCCCTTTGAACACAAAGTGGTGCAGCTTGATTTATTAGATATTTTGGACAACTCTATCTATGTGATATAGTATGTGTATGCTTTTTGGGGGCGGGGATGATGTTGTCTCTTGTACCAGCATTGTGCGTGTGTTGCCTGTATATGTACATGTAAAATGTTCACAAATTCACTCTCATACATGTGCATTCAGTACTAGGAAATATTTTTTAGAAAGATTAAAGGGACATTTCTGCCTTAACTTTTAATAAATTGAATATCGGAAAGAGAGCTATTAATCTTTCTCCCATACTCTTTTCCCTTAAATAGATTTATTGTTATTTTTTATGTGACAGGACAATTCAATAATGACTGCATGACCCAATGGCCTAAAAAAATGACTTTAAACACAGAACTAAATCATAATCTTAGTTTTGCCTCTGATTCTTTGGGTGAACTTAAATAACATCTTAATATTTCTGCTCTAATCTCTAATAATATTTAAAAAAATAATATTTGGGTTTGCCCTCAGAGCAATGTTGCCATGTTTAAATCATGAAAATATTTTCAGCTAAAACAAAATATAGGATTTAAATAATTAAAGTGGAAGAAGATTGATTATCTTTAAAAGACAATTCAAGATTACAAGAAAATCACTATAATTAGATTGTGAAGAAGCAGGTAGAGGTATATAGTCTACTGACTGGAAGCTCTGAGTGCTACTAAAAAGGTGCATGGGCTTCATTAATGATAGCAAACAGCAGTAATGAATACGCAGATATTTCAATGGACTGGTGACTGCATCAGTGGGAATGTATTTTCTCCAATAACACAGAATGCATTCCATCTACAACTTCTTATCCTGTGGAAATTCTTGCTAATGTCCTCCCATAAATCCTTCACAAAGCTCCATTCAATGTACTGTTCTTTCTCTAGATTTGTAGATTTTAAGTGGGTATAGATGAAGCATACAGATTTTTTTTTCATTGGTTATCTCTCATTCCCATTATATGATTGGCCCACCTCCTTTTCTGGTCACATAAATTTCCAATCTTTTACTTCCATTCATCTGCACAGTTCTTCATGGGTAATATGCTGAAGTATACTTATGCTCACCACGTGCCTTCAATGACATGCACATTTAATTCTTTGGAGCCTGTGATATTTCCTGCTTCAAAGTTATATATAGCACTACCAGGTATCTACTGGTATTAAAAAGATAGCCCTTTATTGTAGAGAGAACAGTTAGGGTTATTAAAAGTACTGATGAATTTCCAAAGACAATTCAGCCCACCCTTCTTTTCCCATCAATTCTTGTCCTAGTTCATTGGCACTCTAGAGACCCTGTGCAAGATATATACTTATGGACTAGCTGAATGGGCTGCCCATCAAATTGCATATCACAGTCTAGACAACAGGCATTCTTCATTACTTGGTGAGTAATTAGGTAGAATATTTTGGAATAATTTGAAGCCTCATTCAGGAGCTGTTACAATGTTCTGGGGCTTGGTGCAGTCAGCACAATGTCACCTGCAAATAGGAACATCTGGGAGACCTGACCCTCCATCAGGAATCACTCTCCCATTTGTATTTTGCTGTTTGAACATTTTTTCATGACAATGGCAAACACCTTTAATTAGCATGCATTTCCCTGCTTTATTTCTCATTTGATATTTATAAGCAGTCATTGAACAAATTTATCTCTGTTGTGTTCTCATGGAAGTTTGTATGACTTTAAAATGTACATGTGAGGCACTGTGTTGGAGAAGAGCCTTTATGGAAGAGTTTATGCTTTGTCCAACTAAATTATTTTATATTCAAGAACCAATAAGCATAGTGTGGTCTTGCATTCTCTCTGCATAACCTTTCAGTTAGTTGTATGACTGTAAAGATGTGGTCTGCTCAACTATGTAGCTTGCAAAAGACTACCTATTTTCTTTCTCATACCTTCATCAAAGATGACCTTTTGGGGTACTCCCAATACATTTTTTTTTACCATGCGTTGAGAACCGAAGTCTCAAAAGGCTCAACACTTTGTTTAGTCTAGCACAGGCTCTCTCTGGGTAGACTTTGTCTCTCTAGTTCAGTTGCTGTTCTCATCTTTGCTTTCTTTCCCAGTATTTTTGCTTCTTCATCCAGTGTATCAGTGGCTATTAGAGTTCAAACATGGTGACTCCACTGTCATTGATGGAGAGAATAGTTATAATAATTTTGAAAAATCGATTCTATTTTTCATTTGTTTGTTGTACTCTTTCCATTTTCACTTAACTACCTTTGGGATGATGTGAATTAATTGGCTCTCCCAACATTCTTTCCTTAATTTTTTTTGTCCTTCCACTGCTATTTGCTACTTTAAAAGATAGTACTGCTTATAATCTTCCATCAACCACCTGAATATGATTTAATAGCCAAATATTTATTTTAAATCAATGTTGCCCTGAGTTGTCAAATCTTTACTTGGCAAGACTATCAAGTTTTTCATTGATGATAGTTTCTTCTGAGGTGTGTTTTTTTTTTTTTTGCCTATTTTCAATTTTTTTGACTCAACAGCATGTTAAATAGTTACATTGGAGTCATTTTCATTGCATACCATATGTTTTTCTCATTTTTATTCTTCTAATTTGGTATCGATATTGATCTCTGCTTTAAATAAGTCAATTGCCAAACTGTGCACAGCTGATTCAGGAATGATTCCCAAAGCACTAACAAGTCATTTCCTATTTGTTAAGTTAGAATTAATTTAATTTTGACAGTGTCATTGGATTATCACTATGTCTTCTTGTCCAACTTTTTGAAGAAAGTATTCATGGTAGAAAAGCCTCCACTTCTGTGGAGATGCAACTTGACAAGTGCTTCTGTAGGTGTTGTAGTACCTGTCTACTCAGCACTCATAGACACTGAAGACCCAGAAAATAAAGTTCTCACCAAGGATCTTGACACTCCCAATGATTCAATATTAAAAATGGATATGGTTTTATTCATGGAAATGACATTAAAGAAGATGCACTGCCATCTACTTTGCCGAAGAACCCTAAGGACAATAGGACCTACCCATCTGGCTTGCAGTTGAAACCTTTTTTTATAATAATCTCCCCCTTAGAGTGTGATTTCCTTGAGAACAGAGTCTTGA
Source organism: Vombatus ursinus (assembly GCF_900497805.2). Classification (NCBI taxonomy): domain Eukaryota; kingdom Metazoa; phylum Chordata; class Mammalia; order Diprotodontia; family Vombatidae; genus Vombatus; species Vombatus ursinus. Next base: position 21,625,186 of record NW_020946557.1, on the reverse strand, counting down.
TTTTTTATTTGTATCTTTAACACTTAGCACAGTGCTTAGCAACTGCTTAAAAGCTGATTTTTCATTCATTTATTCAGCTTCTACAATCTATAACTCTTCATTGCTGTTTCGTTTCTTGCTTGTGGGCCATATCAATCAATAAACATTTATGAAGCACCTACTATATGTCTGGCACTTGGGGATACAAAAGGAGGCAAAAGACAGTCCCTACCCTCAAGGAGCTTACAATCAAATGCGGGAGACAATATGCTACAGACACACACACACACACAGAGCAAGCAAAACATACAGGATAAATAGGAAATAATTAACAGAAGGAAGGCAATGGAATTAATAGAGATTAGGAAAGACTTCCTGTAGAAGGAGGGATTTTAATTGGGACTTAAAGGAAGCCAGGAAGTGACTAAGTGGAGCAGAGGAGAGAGAGCATTTCTAGGCACAAGGGACAGCCAGAGAAAATGCCCAGAGAGAAGAGATGTAGTGTGTCTTGTTCATGAAACAACACAGGAGGCCAGTGACACTGAATTGAAAAGCATGTGTTGGGGAGGAAGTGTAAGAAGTGTAAGAAGTGTAAGAAAGGGAGAAGAGAGCTACCCCTCTCCAGGAACAGACTTATCCTATGGTATACATATATATATATATATATATATATATATATATGGCCCATACAGTTCAAGAAGCATTCATGTGGTGGGAAAGGGAAGAAGTACTTTTCCAGTAAAGTGGCAACTATCATTCTAATGATATCATTCTAACTAGTGTCATTCCCAGCAGTAGCTTCAAGACACTGATATAAAAGTGGTCTGAGCATGAACTGTTGTATTCATGGAGGTAAAGAATAGACTGGATGGGGGATGGAAAGAAGATTTTCTTCCTAACTCAATCACAGAATTGCTAGCATTTACTGATTTCAAATGGAGAATTTGGTCTGAACATCCATAGGCTCCAATAATGAAAGTCAGCTCGTTATGTTATTCTAAACTTAGTCTGCAGTACAGGAGTTGGAATTAGGTTAGATCTGGATTCAAATCCCACCCAGTCAACAAGCATTTATTAAGTACCTCCAAGTACTGTGGAGATTTACATTCTATTATGGAAGATAGCATGGATAAAGACGGGTATATGAAAAATAGAATTAAATAGGTACATGGTAATTTGGGTGCCAGAATTTGCAGAAATCAGGACAGATTTTATATAGAAGGCAGTACTTGAGCTGAGTCTTGGAGAAAACTTGGGATTCTAAGAAGTTGAGGTGAGGAAACAGTACATTTAAGGTATGGGGAACAGCCAGTGCAAAGGCATGGAGGTGAGCAATGGAGGGTCAAGAATGAGGAAAAAGAGGAGCCAATTTTGCTAAATTGTGAATTGTGGAAGGGGAATACCATGTAATAAAGCTACAAAGATAGAATGAAGTGAAGTTATGAACAACTATAAATGCCAAAGAAAGAAATTTATAGTTTGTGTTAGAGATGCTAGGGAGTCACTGGGGTTTATTGAGCAGGAGAAGGCCATGATCAGACCTCTGCTTAAGGAAAATAATTTTGGCATCTATGTAGAGGATGGATTGTAGTAGAGAGAGATTTTAAGCCAGGAGAACAACTACAAATATACTGCAATACTAAAGGTGAGAAATGAGGGGTGCTCTTGAACTACAGTGATGGTTGTTGCTTTAGTAGAAAGAAGGGCTTAGAGATTGTATCAGAAGAAAGATGTGGCAACTATTTAGAAATGTGGGGTGAGAATGAAAAGTCAAGGATGACAATGATTCTTCATACTTTTATGAATAGAAGGATGGTCTGGCCCTCAAAAGAAATAGGCGAGAATAAAAGGGGGGACAGATTATGAGAAAAGGTGAGATCTGTTTTATACGTAATGAATTAGAGGTGCATCCAGGAAGACAGTTCGAAATATCCCATAGGCAGTTGGTGACATAGGAGTGGAGTCATCTTAGCTATGTGACTGTGGGTCACTTAAGTGTCTGAGCCTCACTTTCCTTATCTGTAAAATTGGGATAACAATACTTTTAATACCTAGTTCATAGGTTTGTTGTAAAACTCATGGATAACATTGGTAAAACAAATGTTAACATTTTAAAGTATTATATAACACATTATTACATCGTTATAAATTGATATTTCATTCCCATCTTTTTTGATAGGGTTCAAAGAGAAATGGTTCTGAGATAAGTGACTCTCTTGCTATTATTTCTTTATATTCAACGTTCTATAAACTTGAACTATTGGACAAAAAATGTTTTTTGCAGTTAAAAAAGAAAATCCTTGATGCAACTCCAGCAGCAGATAGGATCATAGAGGTAATATGTATCTGTACACATTGACTCCCTGATAGAATATAAAATTATTACATTTTTATGTCTGTATCCCCAGTGCTTGGCACATAACAGGTATTTAATAAATGCAAACCGATTGATTTTAAGGATTAACGTTAAGATTCCTTTGTCTGTAATTCTAGACTTTCCAATCTCCCACCACTGTAAGGCTGGAAAAAAAGTCTTATGTCATATTGATTCATAAATCGAGAGCTTGAAAGGACTTCAGTGGCTACCTAATCTAATGCTCCCATTTTACAGAGACTAAGGGTGTTTATAAAAATATATATTTTATTTTTAATTTATAGAACAAGCATTTCCGTAACAGTACAATAAGAAAGATGACTGCACATGAAACTGCAAATATACTATATATGATTTAGTATTCCTTTTAAAAATACAACAAAGTTATCATGTAAATTTCTTTTTTTTCTTCTACCTCTCCTCCCCTACCCTAGAGATGGCTACTATCAGACACAAGTAGGAATATAGAAATATATATTATATATATTATTCTATACATTTATTTATCAGTTCTTTCTCTGAATGCAGATAGTGTCTTTCTTTATATGTCCTTTATAGTTAATTTGGCTATTTAAGTCAAAATAACTTATTCACTGAAAGTCATTCTTAAAGCAATATTACTGTTACTGTATTTTTCCTGGACCATACTGCTTCTTCTAACCTACGCTATATACTCTAAAAAACAAACTGGACTATGCCTTGTCTCCAATAAACACTCTATGCTTTCCTCTGTATTTTGCCAATACATTTCCTTATACTTGGAATTTTGTACTGCAACCCTTTAGGGGATCTCCTTCAGGAAGTGTTCTCTGATTGTCTCTAGCCAACAGTGACTTTTCTCCTCTTAGCTTTCACACAACACCTTTATATATTCATAGATAATATTGTATTCAGTTATTTATGTGTATGCTATATAATCTCTATTGGACTATAAGCTCCATGAGGGCAGGGACCATGTTTTTAATCAAACACTTTATCTGACCTAGTTCCCTGAATAATGCTTTAGGCATTTTAGGAGACAGTGTGACACATTATGTGGAGTATCAGACCTGTACCTAGGTTCAAATCTAACCTTAGATACTTATTCTGGGCAAGTTAGTTAAGCTCTCTCAGCCTAGGTTATCTTATCAGTAAAATATTACAAGCATTATTAAATGTTTGTAGTTTTTTTTTTCTTGTTGAGGAGATCTAATATGGTAATGTATAAAATTCTTTGCAAACTTTAAAGGCTATGTAGGTGTCAGATCTTCTAAATGGTAGTTAATTTGAATGGAATTGATTTTTTCACTTCTGTGGCATTCACATGTTACCAGGGACAAAATGATAATGAAATGTTTTCATTCTATTTAGTGAAGGTCAGATATGGTAAATGTTAGCATTAGTCAGTGGATTGGGGTTTGAATCCTGGGCCTGCAACTTAGAAGCTTTGTGATTTTGGGTGAGTCACTTAACATTTCTGATCATTTGGACCAAATGATCTTGAAGGTTCTTTTCAGCTCCAAGTCCATGAACTCAGGAGTTTCTTTTCAAAAGATGAAGAAGCTGAAGCCCAAGATCCCAGACTTAGTGGCAAAGCAAAGACTAGAATGTGGTTCCCTAACTTTTAGGCAAGGGATATTTCCATAAACACTTTACTGTTGCTGAAACATTTATGGAATGCTATTAGTGAAGTATGTTTCAGATTCCTAATTACTTTTCATAGGAAACTGTAAAGCATTCTAGTAAGAATTTAAACCTTCCAGCAAAGGGTCTGGTTTACTAGGATTTACAAAAACAAAATTACATCAACTACTACTTGTAAATTTCTTTACACATTTTAAAGTCACATTCGTTCATTTTTTTAAAATCTTCCTATCAACCTTGTGAGTAGAGGGACAGACATTATTTCCCTTTTGAAAGTGAGGAAACTGAGATTCCTAGGAGAGATAGACTGGAATCCAGGTACTTATTCCACTATTCCAAACTGCTGGGCTACAACTAGTGACGAGAAATAACCCATTTAAAGCTTTTGCAAATATGAAAATTGGTCAGGATGCATTTAAACAAAACCACTCAGCCTAGGAAATCTTCTCTGCTCTATAGAAATTGAGAAACCACTCCCTCTACTACTGAAATTGTAGTCATCTCCAGGGTGGAATATGACATTTCCCTAGCAGGGAAATAATAATACTCACAGAGGGTGAAAGAAAGGAGATAATCATGAGTGAGGATAATTTCCCCAGTGAATTTAGGCTGGAAAATGGAGTGACTTTGACTTTGGATTTGGCCAGAATATGCAGCTCACTGTGCTGGGACAGGAAGAGGCAGAGCAGGGAGATTGCTGGTGATTACACAGCCATTCTAGAGAAGTGTCACTTAAGCCTTGTTGGCAAGCTCAGGGGGAAAGAGTGCCACTTCCTGGATTACCAACTAAAATGCCATGTAGGACTCAGGAGATCCTGGCCCAGAAGGCACTTTCTTCAAATGCTGAAAAGTAAAAGGTGGCACCTTGGTGGATTTTGGTGTTATGCCAAATTGTGAAGAATCAGCCAACTCCCCTCTCTGCCCCAATCCCTGACAAATGGTGAGGTCAGGTGAGAGAGGAATCTTGCATGTAGAAAATTACCTTTTTTAAAATTAGCAACAGAATTCTGCTTTTACTATTCAGGTAGATACATTTAGATATTTGTAAACAAACCAAATTGCATCTAAATGCAATTAGCATATATGTGCATAACCTGTATCTGATTGTTTACAGCAAGGAGGAAGGAGGGGAAGAAGGAAGGGAGGGACAGAATTTGGAACTCAAAACTTTAAATAAAAATGTTAAAAAATGCAACTGATAAAGGGTGTTGTCAACTGTAGCATATGATAAATAAGGAACCACTTAGCTTCCCTGGGCCTCAATTTCTTCCTCTTGAAGGCCTTCAGGGTCTCTTCCAACTCCAGATTTAGCATTCTATCATTCTACCTTAGTACTGATAAGATAAAGGGAGGATGTAATGAAGTATGTTGGGTGGACTGACCTGTGGAGATCACATGGACTAAAGTTACACAGGATGGACAGGTTATGATCTACTTCATTGTAAGGAACATTCCCGTGTGTGATATAGATCACAGGTCTATTTGAATATTTAAATTTTATGAAGAATTCAGCATGAACTTGGGATTCTTCTTTAGATTTTAATCCAAAATGCAAACTAAATCTTACATATTCAAAATGAAGACATTTGTTTCCTATTTTACCTGTCCCGCAACTTTCATGCAAGGCCAGCTTTGTGCATTGGAAGAACAGAGAGAAGTCTTGGTGATCTTATTGGAAGAATATTACAAGAACCTATGTGATCCAGATGTGTCTTTCAACTCTTCACAATGGATTGAAATGAATAATGATAATACTGATAATCAGTATAGTGCTTTAAGGGTTGCAAAATTCTTTCTGTAATTTGTTGCTTCACAACAACTTTGTGAAGTAGGTACAATAAAATTCCCATCTTATAAAATTCCCATTTTATAGATGAGGAGACATAGGCTCAGAGTTATGACTTGGCCATGCTAATATAGCTAGTAAGTATAACTGAAAGACTACTGTGTATCTGGCACCATTCTGGATAGCTGTATCCATTATAATTCCTTAAAATATACATCTATCATTATTATCTATCATATATATTATTCTATGTTCAATCACATTCTGAGCTTATAGGATCATATAATACTGGTTGAAGGGAACTTTGAGATCATCTAGTTCAACTCACTCATTTAACAGATAAGGAAACTGAGGCTCAGGAAAGTTAAGTGACATCACAGAGATAGTCAATGGCAAACTAAAACCCAATTTTAAAGGCTAGGAGAATGTTCTTCTGCCCAGAACGAGGATCTTCCACACTTAATGAGTACTGAAAGAAATTCCAAGTTTGAAGCATCAAGGGGTTGAATGTTCTTATAATAGAGGTCAAGACAACCATTCTGGTTGTCATTGTTTGGTTGCTGTCCTTCGTTCTCAAAGAGGATGAAAATGACATCACTATGTTAGAGTCAAGTTACAATGCATCTGACTGGCTGATCAGACCAATATGAGCTCAGAATGTTCTACCACAGGTCAGGCACAAATAATCCATGTGAATATTTGGGGTGGATTCTCTAAATTTGCGCATCTCATGTTTCTTTTGAACTGCCTCAGTTCTGCTTTGCTCACAGAGCACAGCACCTTCTCTGATAATAAAGGTCAAGGACTTTGTGTCTCTACCATTCTACACTCAAACTGTATGAAGTTGAACACTTAGTAAAAATGGAACTCCTCCCCCCACCCCCCGCCAAATCTGAGTTTATTTTTTCTATACCTGGGCATTTATGTGGCATCGTAGATAGAAAAATGGACTTGGAGGCAGTGAGCTCTAGGTTCAAATCCTGCCTCAGATACATTTTGTGTTTCTGTGCAAGTCATTTAACCTTTGCCTCAGTGTCCTCACCTGAGAAATAGGGATAATAAAAGCTCCTGTTTCATAGGGTTTTCTGGTAAAGATCAAACAATATAACACATATAAAATACTTTGCAAACCTTAAACCGCTTTATAAATTCTAGCTGCTAATATTATTATTATTATCATTATTAATATTACATAATGATAAAATTTTAGATATTTTAATATCCATATTTTGGACCAAGCCTTTGCAGTTTTGTTTGTCTGAAATTGTAGATACAGTATTTTTATCTATTTATTTATACAGTAGATATACATCTCCTGTGAGAGGACTAGGTAAATAGTGGACACTTGTAAATGATTGATGCAGATGATGCACATTTGAGTATGTAAGCAGGGCTTTGCTTTGAGCGTGCTGAATCACCTAACATGGAGAGCCCAGCTTCTGGACGTACAAAGCCAAGTCCCGATTACATGTGAAATTGAAGTATGTGTTTGTCTATGTCTCTATTTTGCAATAATTATAAGTCTATCAATCCCCATATGTATGTATGACTTACATAGCAATATTATCCAAGAAATCTGACACTGAAATTTTTGATTTCTAAGATTAACGTGCATGGATAAATCACCAAGGAAAATCTATTACTAGACAGTATACATGTAATCATAGGTTACAACAACTTTTCAACCTTTTGGCCAATCTGAGATAGCTTCTGTTCTGCTATAATCTAGTCTATGTATGAAATGGGAAAAAACTTTGCATTCCTCAAAGCTTGAAATTCAGGTTATTTAAAAGAGACTAGTTTGCCCTATTTATTACATGTTCCCATTTATTTTGTTTAGGTTAAAAAAAAAAACCTTTCATATCCTTCGATTCTCACATGCAAATAAAACATTTACACAACAGCAATTTTTCTAAGCATTTTCAATTAAAGTCCTTCTTACAATTGTAATCATATAGTTCCTAAGACTCATTGTATTGGGCAGTGATAATTTACAAATTTAACTTCTTTTATTTATAGACAGGAAATATCTTCCCTTTTTATTTATGAAGAAATGGGCTATGATGTTTATTGATATTTTTAAAAATAGCTGTTATTTATTCTAAGTCGAATTCCATTGGGGAAAATGAAAGTCATTTCAACAAACAAAAGTCATACAGTGGATAGAATCCTTTGGAGTCAGGAAGACCTGAGTTGGAAATCTACCTCAGATACTTATTAGCTAAGTGATTCTGGGCAAATCACTTAACATCTCTTAGTCTCTGTTCTCTCATTTGTAAAATGAGACTAATGAGAGCAGGGTTGCTCAAATAAGATAATACATGTAAAGTGCTGAGAAACCCTTGAATTGCTATATAAATGTTGAGCAGATGAAAATGTCAATAGATCTAATCTATCTAATGTAATAAGTTATTACCTCATAGGATAGTTGTGAGGGTAAAATGGGACATATGTAAAACACCTTACAAAGTTTACAGCATTAATATCATTATTATCATTGTTATAATATACTACATGTATGCATGAAAAATCTTGTGCCTAGTCACTGAGGGGGTTACAATAGAATGTAGCCTTAAGGCAGAGAGTGTCTTCCATTTTGTATCTGTATCCTTAGTGTCTAGCACTGTGCCCTGTACAAAGTAAGTGTTCAACAAATGCTTGTTAAATTGATTTTAATGAATAAGTTACAGACCATGAACCCTTCAGATAAAAAAGATTTAACACACGCAAAATAAATAGAATAATAACTTCTAGTGCTAAATAGAGTGCATAGCATTATTATTTTAATTTCTATCATTGCTGAGGTAAATCTTTTCAAAAGTAAGCAAAGGCACACCAAACTGAGAAACAAGTACTACTCGGAAAAAGAAATGCAATCACTTTCTGCATTGTTGTGCCCCAAGTACCATGCTTGCCACGCTACCCAAATAAAAAGGCATCAGAAATCATCTGGCAGCAGTCCAAGAAAGATGAGGTAACCTGGAGAAAAAAGTCCTTTTTCTAGAGATGCCCAAATCCACTGGTGGAAAATGATAGGAAAACAAGGAATACCAGCAGCTAACAGTTCTTAACCTATAATCCAGGAACTTCTTGTTATGGTTATTGTTTTAATATTTTGATAAGTATATTTCAATATAATTGGCTTCCTTTGTACTTCTAAGTATTTTATTTTATGCATTTAAAAACATCATTGGGGCAGCTAGGTGGCGCAGTGGATAGAGCACCGGTCCTGAGGTCAGGAGCACCTGATCAAATCCGGCCTCAGATCAAACACTTGACACTTACTAGCTGTGTGACCCTGGGCAAGTCACTTAACCCCAATTGCCTAAAAAAAACAACCAAACAACCAAACAAACAAACAAACAAAAAAACATTATTCAAAGAAAGGCCCCATACCATAGGCTTCACCAGACTGCCACAGGAATACCATGTGTTCATAACACAAAAAACAGTTAGGAATCCCTGCGAGAAGCTCTAATATTTAGATTCTTTTACTGGAGGTAAAGTGAGTGTTATTTGAGGAAATGTTAATCACAACAGACCAACTCTATTTCTTCTATAATAGGTGGTCATTTTTATCTTTATCTGGAAACACTGAGTGACATTTGATTTCAAGGTTGTTTTTTCCAGACCAGAAAATATACTAGCGGTGGTGATGCAAGTAAACATGGAGATTGTTGCTCACAAACCATCAGTTCAGAAATAATCTGAAATGAAGTATTTTACAGCCAAAATTCTTTTGATTAGGTAAACTCAGACTAAAAGCTGTGTCACAATTTAGATGCCACAAGGAATTTGCTTTTTTTTTTTTTTTAGGAATTTTATGTGTCATTTTGAAAAAGACTAATAACTACTTAAAGTACTTAATATATGTATTATATATATATATAAATACATACTCTATATATATGTATACCATAAACTACTTAAAGGCAATTGAATATTTCCTTAAAATATTTAAGATGAAAAATAAATTCAGAATTATAAGTTCATTTTATAATTACCAAAGTAATTCATTTTTTAAAAATAAAAAGGTACAATTCATTTATACATATAGAGAAGAGGGAATAGAATTTTTTGACATTAACACTCCATTTTCCCTTACACACATACACCAACCATAACACAATTTAGTAACTGGATGCCAAAATAATGACGTAGATAAGTTTTGTTACTTACTTATTAGATGGTATGTTTAATGGGCAGGCACAAGGCTGACAGTCATCAGTGGTTCCTTTAGTTGGATCACCATAGAAACCAGGAAGACATCTATTGCAATATGGACCACCTGTGTGGTCTTTGCATCCCTGAGGGGGAAAAATATGTTAGAGTTTATAATATAGGTGGCAAAAATCATCAAACTAGAGTTCCAAATGGATCTATTAAATCACCTACTCTCTACTCTGCCAGAGAAAAAAGAAATTAACTATTATGTAGTCAATAGTTGATACTCCAGCAGTAAATTAATGAAAATTAATTAATATTAATATTGAACTTAAGATTAAATAATATTAATATTGAACTTGGAAATGATAATTTTGTCATAATAATATTTTTTTCTTTAAAAAATTGCATCAATCCATTATTTTCTTCCATTATATAAACTTCCATTTTATTCAGTTTTGGTTATTTATATTAAGGCAATGAATTGGTTAGAGAGGGTTTACTTCCATATAGACTTGAATAGAACATTTGTTTAGATTATAATTGCATGTTGCAATGATGATTTCACTTATGTTTAGGCAGCTAAGTAGTGCAGTGGAGAGAGCCCTGGGCTTGGAATCAGGAAGATTCATCTTCATGAGTTCACATCCGGCCTCAGATATTTACTAGCTGTGTGACCCTGCAAAAGTCCCTTAACTCTGTTTGCCTCCGTTTCTCATTTGTAAAATGAGCTGGAGAAAGAAATGGCAAACCACTCTAGTATCTTTACCAAGAAAAACCTAATTGGGGTCACGAAGAATCAGAATCAACTGAACAATAACAACAATATGTTTTTATTGACAATGGAGGCTCAGACTATATGCCTACGTAAAATAAGTTTATAGAGAAGTGGCTTTTCATATTACCTATTTGAAAGTCAACAAGCATTTATTAAGCCCATATTATGTTCTAGGCACTGTGATAAGTGTTGGAAGCATCACTATCTTTTTTATCTTAAGTATAACAATTCTAAGCTAACAATTCTTGAACTATTTGTGCAATGGTTTAACATACTGGAGAGGGAGGAGAAAATTTTACTTGAGGGAACAGAAAATTTTAGATGCTTATGAAAAAATAATGTGGTGATATGTAAAGAATGATGGAATATTGGAGTCAGAGTCAGGATATGGCAAAAATCAGTAAATTTTCTTAAGCTAAATGAAAGCATGTTGTTCAATTTTGCAGAAATTTATGGCTTTTGGTAGTATTTGAGGTGATTTATTTTAGAATGTGGATAAATCCTATTAAGAAATAAAAAATTTTGTTATGTGGTTAGTGAAGATCAAAACGTATGTGTTTCTGATAACACATAATCTTCAAGATGAGGTCAGTAACATACTCATCATTCAAAAGAGGAGAATTTCTAAAGTAAAACATCTTTTTGAAATGTAATGCCTTATATGGAGGTGCCTCCAAAGTTAAAGTACAGTGCTATACAACAAATGGTCTTTAGATTAAGGTTGACACCACCTCAATATTTAATTGGACTATATGGGTCTAGAAACACTTCTGACATTGAAGCTGTCTGGGTGTTGAGGAGACAGAAATGCTGTCTACCATTTTTTGTGTTGAAAAGCCATCCTTGAGTCATCCATCTCCACACTTAGGTTGGGAATTTATGGCTCATGGTTCATTGGGCATAGCATGATAGCAATGGGCAGGGGTGGGAGAAGCTTTTTCTTTTTAGATTTGCTCCTTACCTTCTTTTCAAGTGTTCAAAATTAGCCCTATGTCTAGGGCAAAAGGCAATAAACTTCTAAGAGAGAATGGCCACTTAGGGACAACATTAGAATATTTTTTGAAGAGCTGTATTATATTTACCTTTAAATCTATATGCATAGATTTTTAAATTGATTCTAGGGAGATTTTATATCAACTTCACCTCTATTGGTTTACGCATTTAATTATTTATTTAGCTTGTTCAAGTTAAGACAACTAAGTCCAGATAATAATCAACAAGCATTTATTAAATAACTACTATGGGCCAGGTACTGGGGACATAGAAACAAAAATGAGAGAAAATCTGCCTTTGAGGAGCTTACATTCTTCTAGGCCAAGGAAGAAAAATCATACACAAAGAATCAGATTTTTAAAAATTCTATGCAAAATAAATGCAAAGTAATTTTGGTGCATGGTGGGTGACTAACACTAACATTTGGGTGATCAGGAAAGGCATTCTGTTAGGGAGCTCCTGAGCTGAGCATTTGAGACTCCAAGATGGAGATACGAAGAGAGAGAGAGAGCATTTTCAGAATGTAGGGCAGCTTCTGAAAAGGAAGAGGAAGGAGAAGGAGTGCTGTCTAAATGGAACACCAAGTAGGCCAGTTTGTGTCTGGCCTACTTGGTTTGTGTCTGTGCATAATATGTAGTCAGCCTCAAAAGATAGGTTGCAGCCAGATTGTAAAGGGCTTAGAGGGAGTTACTAATGTTTCTTGAGCACATAGACTTGTGTTTTCAGAATATCAGTTTTTAGTTAAGGGTGGATTGTAGAGAGTAGAGACTGCAGAGTCTCTGCAGGTAGAGTGTAGAGGATTCAGGGAAACTAATTAGTAGGCTTTGCAATACACCGGGTGATAAGTGATGAAGATAGTTAAAGATTTAGGTGGAATAGGGGTAACATCTAAGGAGAGGGGGCCCAGGGAAGCATTAATCAGAGGACTCTGAAGCCCTATCTTTTGACTAGTGGGAATTGGGATAATTTTATTTACCTCCAAAAGTAATAATTTATTATAATAATTAGATGAGTCCATACACAGGTACATACTCTTTAAAAGAGATGTAGACATAAGCCTATGTTGAGATAACCCCTCCTAGAGAGCAGCTCCCTCATTTTACAGCTGAGGAAAATGAGGCCCCCAAGGTTAAATAATTTGCCCAAGGTCACATGGGTAGTGACAGAGCCTGGATTCAAACCCAGGTTCCCTGACTTCAAATCCAACATTCTTTGCACTTCACTGTAACTAGTGAATCAAGAGCTTTATAGAGTCCCAATGGGGTCTTTTGAAAAGAGTCTTTGGGATCAACAGTATTCTTTCTCTGCTTTTGTTGTTGTTCAGGTATTGCAGTCATATCCAACTCTTCATGACCCCATTTGGGATTTTCTTGGCCAAGATACTAGAGTGGTTTGCCATTTCCTTCTCCAGCTCATTTTGTAGATGAGGAACTGAGGCAAGCAGGGTTAAGTGACTTGCCCAGGGCCACACAGCTAGTAGGTGTCAAATTTGAACTCAACTCTTCCTGTATCTAGGCCCAGCACTCTATCTGCTGAGCCACCTAGATGCCTCTTTTCTCTGCTTAAGTAGCCCATTTTTAAAACTTAGTTGAAAACTTGGCTAATTAAGAGTCCCAGTTTATTTTGTATCTTTTTCACTTCTAATTATGAAATCAGATAAATAGGGAAATAGCATAGACCAACTTTTCAGATGCTTTGAATACTATGTTATAGGCAATGAAGATAATGTAGAAACAATCTAGAAAATTTAATTTTCCTTGTGATTGCAGCAATAAAGTAGTGACCTGCTCTTACTGAAACAGACATCAATACTGGAAAAGGATGAATTGCTAAGCAAACCTCAGGCAAAAGGTATTTCCAGATCTCACTAGACCTATCAAAATGTCTATCACAGATATCAATGGAAGAATGAGAAGTGAGGATATCATCTTCCTGGGTGGATAGTTTGATGCTCTGAAAGGAACCTGAGTTACTCTGTGACAGTAGTTAAAATGTTTTTTTTATATGGGCCTGATCTGGGCTTTGATCTTAAGTCATGAGTATATTTGAGTTCATCTCCAAACATATTTCAAAGGGGGGAAAAAGCAGCCTATCAGTAAACCGTCTGTCTCTCACTGAAAAAGCCACCACGAATAGTAATAAGAATCCAAAAGGCTGTGTAAATCTTGACAGTAAGAATACCTTTGATGTGAAACATTTCTTTTTCTGAGTACTCAAACATTGGTCTGTTTGTGGATCACACCAGAAATCTAATGATCCAAATCGAATAGCAGAATTTAGCTAGGCAGAATGAATTCTCTTCATTTTACTTAAAGGGCTCCTAAAAGTCATGTGAAAATGCCCTAGATGAAATGCTCCTTGCTTTCTTTCTCTGTACACCATGCTCAATTTTCCCATGCATGCTAGACTTCCATCTCTATCTTGTACCATGAATTTCCTTGGAGTTTGTCCTCTTCTTTGGGATAGCCAATTGTAGGTGGCACTACCAGTCATTGGTCTAGGTCTCACCAAGAGAACTCGTGCCCTGTTTTCTTTTCTTTTTTTCTTTTTTAAAATTTTTAAAATTTTTTATTAATTTATTTTTAGTTTTCAACATTCACTTCCACAAGATTTTGAGTTTCAAATTTTCTCCCCATCTCGTCCCTCCCCCCACCCCAAGATAGCATGCATTCTGAATACCCCTTCCCCTAATCTGCCCTCCCTTCTATCTCTCCCCCTCTTCTCTTATCCCCTTCCCCTTCTATTTTCCTGAGGGCAGGATAGATTTCTATACCCCATTGCCTGTATATCTTATTTTCCAGTTGCATGTGAAAACATTTTTTTCAACATTTGTTTTTAAAACTATGGGTTCCAAATTTTCTCCCTTCCTATCTCCCTACCCACTTTCATTGAGAAGGCAAGCATCTCGATACAGGTTATATGTGTGTAGTCATGCCCAACACTTCCATAGGAGTCATGTGAAAAACTAAGCATATTTCCCTTAATCCTATCCCACCCCCCATTTATTCTATTCTCTCTTTTCACCCTGTCCCTCCTTAGAAGTGTTTGCTTCTGATTATCCCCTCTGCCAACCTGCCCTCCCCTCTATCATCCTCCTGCTCTCTTGTCCCCTTCGCCCCCACTATTTTCCCGTAGGGTAAGATAGCTTTCCATACCCAATTGAGTGTGTATATTATTTCCTCCTTAAGCCAAATACAATGAGAAGAAGATTCACTCATTCCCTCTCACTTTCCCCCGTTTCCCCTCCACTGTAAAAGCCTTTTCTTGTCTGTTTCATGTGAGGTAATTTACCCCATTCTACCTCTCCCTTTCTCCTTCTCCCAGTATAATCCTCTCTCACCCCTTAATTTTATTCTCCAGATATCACCCCTTCATCTTCAATTCACCCTGTGCCCTCTGTTTATCTATCTATCTATCTATCTATCTATCTATCTATCTATCTATCTATCTATCTA
>NW_020946557.1:21467128-21610024 GCF_900497805.2 Vombatus ursinus | reverse complement strand
CTATCTATCTATCTATCTATCTATCTATCTATCTATCTATCTATCTACATACATATAATTTTTCCCTCCAACTACCCTAATACTGACAAAGGTCTCATGAGTTACAAATATCATCTTTCCATGCAGGAATGTAAACAGTTCAGCCTTAATAAGTCTTTTATGATTTCTCTTTCCTGTTTACTTCTTCATGTTTCACTTGAGTCTTGTATTTGAAAGTCAAATTTTCTCTTCAGCTCTGGTCTTTTCATCAAGAATGCTTGGAAGTCCTCTATTTCACTGAATGTCCATTTTTCCCCTGGAAGATTATACTCAGTTTTGCTGGGTAGGTGATTCTTGGTTGTAAATCTATCTCCTTTGAACTCTGGAATATTATATTCCAAGTCCTCCAGTCCCTTAATGTAGAGGCTGCTAAATTGTGTTATCCTGATTGTGATTTCACAGTACTTGAATTGTTTCTTTCTGTCTGCTTGCAATATTGTCTCCTTGACCTGGGAACTCTGGAATTTGGCTACAATATTCCTAGGAGTTTTCCTTTGGGGATCTCTTTCATGAGGATATCAGTGGATTCTTTCCATTTCTATTTTGCCCTCTGGTTCTAAAATATCAGGGCAGTTTTTCTTGATAATTTCTTGAAAGATGATGTCTAGGCTCTTTTTTTTTTTGCTCAAGACTTTCAGATAGTGCAATAATTTTTAAATGATCTCTCCTGGATCTATTTTCCAGGTCAGTTGTTTTTCCAATGAGATATTTCACATTGTTTTCTATTTTTTCATTCTTTTGGATTTGTTTTACAATGTCTTGAGTTCTCATAAAGCCACTAGCTTCCAATTGCTCTATTCTAATTTTTAAGGAAGTATTTTCTCCAGTAACCTTTTGGACTTCCTTTTCCATTTGGCCAATTTTGCTCTTTAGGGCATTCTTCTCTTCATTGGCTTTTTGGACCTCTTTTGCCATTTGGGTTAGGCTATTTTTTAAGGTGTTATTTTCTTCAATTTTTTTGGGGTATCCTTTACCAAGCTGTTTACAAGTTTTTCATGATTTTCTTGTGTCACTCTCATTTTTCTTCCTAATTTTTTCCCTCTACTTCTCTTACTTGCTTCTCAAACTCCTTTTTGAGCTCTTTCATGGCCTGGGACCAATTTGTATTTTTCTTGGAAGCTTTGGATGTAGGAATTTTGACTTTGTTGTCTTCTTCTGGTTGTATGTTTTGATCTTCTTTGTTACCAAAGAAAGATTCTATGGTCTGACTTTTTTTTTTTGCACCTTTGCTCATGATCCCAGCCAATTACTTGAGTTATAAACTCTTTGCTATGGTAAGGATCTGCTTCCAGTGTGGAAAATGTACTGTCCCAAGCTTTGGGGGTTTTGTGCAGCTGTTTTCAGAGATACTTCTAGGGACCTGTAAATTTTTAGTTCTTCTAAGGTGGTATGATCAAAGGTGAGGTGTTTCCTCCTTTCCTGGCCTGTGCTCTGGTCTATGAGTGACCACAAGCACTCTTTTGTGCCTTGGAACTGTGAGGAGAATTTCTTCTCCACCACCACTACAAGTTCCACCATGTCAGTGCTCCTCTTTGCCCTAGGACCACCACCCAGAACTGTGACCCAGATCCAAGAAGGGGCAAAGCAAGAAAATCCTGCCTCAGCACCTGCAATTCCCCTCTGATCAGCCACTTGATTCCCCCTCAGTCTGTGGGCCAGAAGCACCGGAAGCAGCCGTGGCCCCAGGGCCATGCTTGGGGTCTGGGGCTGGGACCCATCTTCTCTTTCAACGCAGTCACAGCCTTTTCCTACTAACTTTCTAAGTTGTCTTAGGCATTTGTGGGTTGAGAAGTCTGGAAACCGCCATAACTGACTGTGATTCAGTCCTCTGAGGCCTGCTTCAAGTTCACTGAGCCTGTTTTGCCTGTGTGCCCACCCTGCACTGCATTCCTCTCCCTGTCTGGCATGATATACCTTTCTGATCAACCATCCAGGTTGTCTTGGGCTGGAAATTTGTTTCACTCTGTCTTTTTGTGGGTTCTGCTGCTTTAGAATTGGTTTAGAGTCATTTTTTTTACAGGTATTTTGAAGGATTTGGGGGAGACCTCAAGCAAGTCATTGCTTTTACTCTGCCATCCTGCCTGCACCCCTCTTGCCCTATTTTCTTGATGATCACTCTCTCTTTCTAAGCAATGGCCTCCAACAAATTTTTAACTGGGAAATCCAATGGCTTTCTCTCAGTACTCAACTACTTGGCCTGTCTTCAGTTTTGCCCCTGTTGATCATCCCTTTTTCCTAGTAACTTTCTCTTCCCTTCACTTCCATGATACCATTCTCTCTCTCTGTTTTCTTTCTACTTCTCTGATTATTGCCTTTCAATCTCTTTTCCTAGATCTCCATTCTCATTCCATCCACTAACCATGCACGTCTCTGAAGGCTTTGTATTAGGACCTTTTTTCTTGACACAGTCTCTCTTGTTTATTTCTGTTGCACCTAAAGGTTCAATTATTATAGCTATGTATTCAATTCCTGAGTTATATATATGTCTAGCCCTAATCTCCCTGAAATCCAAATACATCTTACTACCTGCCTGCTGGACATTTCCTCCTGGACACCCCATGAGCATCTTAAAATGAATATGTTTGAAACAGAACCCATTATTTTTCTCTCCCAAACCCATTCTTCCTCAGAACTTTTCTATTTCTATTGAGGACACCACCACCCTTCCAGTCATTCATGCATATCATTTTAAGGATAATAGATGTAAAGCTGGAAGGGATCTCAGAGGTCATTTAGTTCAATTTCTTCCTTTTGAGATCAAGAAACTGTGACCCAAGGTTATTGAATGACTTGCCCAAGGTCACTCAGGAAGTGCCAAAGTCAGAATTCAAACCCTGTTCCTCTGACTCTGGAGTCAGGGCTCTTTCCTCAGAAAAACCTAAGAAACATTCTTCTCTTTTTTCTCCCTCATCCTCTTTATCCCACCAAATGTCAAGTATAACCAAGGGCAACATCTTTCTCACAGGCCCCTTTCTCTCCATTCATACAATCTCTACCTTCATTTACAACATCATCACCTTAGCTGCTAAATTAATATTCCACAAAGATCTAACCACATCATTCTCCTAAAATACACATTGGCTCCCTATTGCCTCTAGGATAAAACATATCCTTTTAAGCCTTTAATTTAGAGCCCTTCACAATCTAGGCTCCTATCTAGCTTTCCAGTTATAGCTCATGTTATTCCTCTACCCACACTCTCCAGTCAGTCAAACTAACCTAATAGCTATCTTCCTCTGATAGTCCATCTCCCTCTTCCTGGCCTTTCCACAAGTGTTCTCCCACGTCCAGAATGCACTCCCTCTTTACCTCTGCCTCATGGAATCACAAGATTCCTTACAGGCATAGCTCAGGTGCCACCTTCTACATTCTCATGTACTTTTCTGACCTCCTTCAGTTGTTATGAATCTCTCCTGCATGACATTACTTCTGCTTTCAAGTTTGTATATATATTTGTGATCCCATTTCATCCCTTCAGTAGAATGACAGTTTTATGAAGATAGGGACTCTTTCTTCTCTTTGCATCCTGATGTACAATGCCTTGATGCTGGTAGGTGTTTAATATATATGTGTTAAATTATTCAACTTAATCCACCAGGAAGATTATATCTGAAGCAGACTACCATCATGGATTAACTTTTGGAAGCGCTGAACCAGCTTTGCATTTTCATCATTAACGAATCCCTTTCCAACTAATTCTACAAAGAATGTCCTGGGGTCAATATTCTGAATTTGGTAATATAATACTTTTATTTGGCTAGGCAGTATGGGGAGATGGGCATATTACTGGGCTTGGAGTTAAGAGACCAGAGCTCAAATGATGACTCTGGAACTTACTAGTTTTGTGACAATAGACAAGCAAGAGGATCATTATTTTAGGGCTGAGAGGGAGCTCAGAGTTCACCTAGTACAACCTCATCATTTTATAAATGAGAATACTGAAGCCTACAGAAGCCAAGTGACCTGTCCAGATTCACAAGGTAATACATGTCTGAGGCAAGGTTCAAATCCAGTTTCTCTGACTCCAGATTCAAGTTTCTACCATGATCTTCTCTGAACCTCAGACTCTTTATCCATAAAATGGAGACAATTATGGTTATACTTTCTATATTAAGATGTAGTGAGAAAGGTGCTTGCCCTGTAAACCTTGAAGTACTATAGAAATGTTAGTAATTTTAATTCTTTGTAGGTTAGGGATGGGTATTTCCTATTACATTTAAATAAGGCATTTAAAGGTAAATCTCAGAATATTTTTTCCCCTAAGGTATGTTTTAAAGACCTACAGTGTAATTAAAGTGAGAATGATTTAATGTTTCTATTCATGAAAAACCTACTGATCCACAAATTAAGAGGATCTTGTTTTATATTGCAATGCAATTAAACATAATCTTGTATAGGGAAACATAGGAAGAGCATCAATAAACTTTTATGCCAAATTACATTGCAAAACCTCTGAATTTTCATTTTGGACTTTTCCCAGCAGTTTTTCTTTAAGTGAGAGAGTAGAGGGAAAACGCTAGAGAAAGAGAGAACATTAAGAAATACAGACAATACAGAGACTGCCTGAAATTCTGCAGGGAAATGAGAGTATGATATCCTGCTAAACTGGCACTGGCTCAAATTGTGTTTCTGCAAGACTAATGAAATGAGAAATGTTGTTTCAAGCTTCATGCCATGTCAGACAATATAAAACTAAAATGCCCTTGAGTTAATCAGAACAGTCTATTCAGCGTAATTCACCAAACCAAAAGGCTTCTTAGTGGGATAGAAAGAGCTCAGTCCTGGGTAGAATTTTTCTGGATAATGGCATGGACTTAATTGTTGAATAAGTAGGCAGCTAGGGTGAATATACATTAGAATTTTGGAAAAAAACAACAACAACAAATTATGTTCCTTTGTATTTAGTTCAGTCCTCAAGTTTTTAATAAAAACCAACAACAAAATAACAACCAATACAGCAGACCCTAATTAAGCATATTTATCAATCTGGTTCATACAAATACCACTCAGTAATACCACTTTCAATGATTATATTTTCCTGTCATCATAGGGTGCAAGGGATGACTTACCAATTGAATAGAATATGTGGTACACAGATCAACTGAGGAAGGGGATGAAATCTAATATTCAAACCCTAAGTATAGATCCCTGCCATCACTCATGTCATCTACATTTCTGTTTATGCTGTTTCAATACTTGAGACTACTATGAATAAACTCTTCTTCTTGCTTATTTGTCAAATCGACTACATTCTGATACAAGGGCATTCTTAACTTGCAAAGCAGTTCGATATAAAGATCTTTCCTGTCAAAACACTTCTTTCCCCAAGTACTTGAGGTCCCAAAGGTGGTCATTCAATTGCAGGGGTATATTGAGCAGATCTCAGTCCTGTCAATCAGAATCTCTAAAGGCAGGAACACTTACCACACATTCTCCTGTGATGTCATCACATTCCTCTGCATGACCAAAGCATTGACATGGTTCACAGATGCCACCGAAAATCGTGCCATTAACTCGCCTATGCCCAGGCCAACAAGACTACAAGAGAAAGAGAGAAAGAGAGAGAGAGAGAGAGAAAATCAAGCTGATGGTTATAAAGAGCTTTGGGGCTATTTTTTTGTTGTTGTTGTCAAATACCAACAAATTTTTAGCAACCCAGTTCAGCAAACAGACTTGTCAGGTGGAAGAAGTTATTGAATCATGACTATAGAGCTATTTCTCCTGATTTCAAGGCTTTGTACTGACCTTAGTTTTATTGACAGGTGTGAAATTAGAGGAAGCATTAGCATGAGTTCTCTTCTGAAATGAAAAAGTGAAGCAGAGAAATGAGGAATGGAAGTATGACAAGAAGTACAGACTAGTAAAGAGCCAGAAGACAAAATACTGCTAGAGCAGGGTGGAAAAATAATCAAACTAAAGACTCTTCAGAGAGTCTCACTAAAAATCAAATACACTGAACCTCAGTCTCTGAGACTGACTTCATTATTCCTTTACTGCTCCTCTCCCTATTAAGACTGATTCTTTTTTAAAAAAACACATTTTTTTTAAGAATCAGCAAAAATCTACTTTCTCTCTCCCACCTCCCCCTACCCAATTGAGAAAGAAAATTAAAAGAAAATATTATATGTATATTCAAGGAAAACCAATTACCATATTGACCATGTCCAATGGAATGTTTTCTTTTTTCCAAATGTGCCCTTCCCTTCTTACTTTTTTCATTTCAGGAACCCCTATAATTCTTTCCCTTGGAATTCTCTTTGGTTATCTGTAGAAAAATGCACCTTTCCTCACCCTGTGCTTCTCCCTCCTACAACTATGTTCTGAAGATGAATCTGCCCTCTTCACTCACTATACTGCTATGATTGTTCATATATCAAAGATACATTTTCTTCATCCTATGTATCTAGTTAAAAGAAAATCACATATAGTGTTCCTTGCCTATCCTTTCATATATTTATTCCCATATATTTTAACCATTTTAGATCAGAAGCTCTAAAAGATCTATGTTAATGATATTGGCACCTCACACCCCAAATGTATTTAATAAATGTTTTAATAGGGGCAATGAGCTTTTAGTTTTTTTATTCCAGAATAGCCATGGTGATATTGTGTTACCTAGGAAACTTTTTCCTGTGCTCACAGAATGTTTGTGCTTACCTCTTCCTTCTTTCTCTATCCCCTGCAAGGTTCTCAAAGACTTCATTATTTAAAAAAAATTATTGATGCCTTTTGTATTTATGTTGCAGTAACTTTTAGAAGAAAAAAAAATCTCTTCCCCCAAATCCAGATAGAACACACACACACACACACACACACACACACACATTTTAAATTAAGAAACACTCGATATGGTGAATAAGTTTGACAATACAGAGAATATTCCATCCTAGCCTCCTCTCATCTCTTTGCCATAAGGAATGATGTATATTTCATTTTCTTTTCTCCAATGTCATTATGGGTTTTGAGGTTACACAGAATAACCTGTAGCTAGATATCACAGAGGATAAAGAACTAAGCCTGGAATCAGGAAGACTCCTCTTCCCGAGCTTAAATCTGGCCTCTCACATTTATTAGTGGTATGACCCTGGGTAAGTCACTTAAGCCTGTTTGCCTTGGTTTCCTCATCTGTAAAAGATCGGGAGAAAGAAATGGCAAACCACTCCAGTATATCTGCCAAGAAAACCCAAATGGGGTCACACAGAGTCAGACGTGACTGAAAAATGACTGAACGACAACAGAGTGTCACTTCCTGTTAGCAATCAAAAACTTTATTTTAAATGGAGCCCCTAACTCAAATCCTTGGCCATTTTTCATGAAATAGATTTATCTTTTAGCTTTAGAAAATAAATACCATATGTTTTTCCATAATTATAAGGGGTATACCTGGCAACAGATTTTTGTTTTTATATACATATATTTATATGTATTCTCAGAGAGTATTATGGACAATATATATTTTTAAGATTTTTCTTAGGCCATAAGGAATTTAAATATTTCAAATGGCCAGTATGCATGAAAGTGCTTTCACACAAAAAATCCTTATTCTACAAAAGTTAAATAATAATAAAGATTGATACTGTATCTTTTCTCATATCTACTATGCAGGCAATTTGACTCTCCTAAAATTCATTTTTTTCATGTGAGAGATGTTGCTTAATTATTATCACGTCCATGAGAAAGGTATAACAACTTGGAATGTTCTTTAGAAATGAGGTATTTCTATGGGGAAAAAAAGTGGAAGAAAATACTAGAGGAGGTTTTTAATTTGAAAGTGTGTTCATCAAAGTGAACTATGTAGACATTATATTGTCAGAAGTGTTTCTTTTACTGTGTGAAATGTTTGAAGCTATGACTAAAAAGCTTTGCATTATCATTTTATTTTTGTATTCATCTCTTGTATTCTTCTCTTTTTTTAAATCTCTTCTTTTTGTAGAAGGGTAGGCAACCTTTTTGTTTTCCCCAGCTAAATACTGAATTTGATTAAAATAACATGGCCCTAGCTTACCTTTACAGCCTCATGACACATTAATCTCCTTTACCTTTTCTTGCCCAGGACAAACTGACCTTCTTATTATTACTGTACATGACATTATATTGTTACTATACATGACATTCCATCTCTCATCTCCATGGCTTTGTACTGGATGCTCTCCCTCACTCCCCTGTGCCTCTTAGAATTCTGCTCAGTTCAAGTGCCTTTTTCTAAATTGGGCCTTTCTTCCTCCCCCAGCTACTACTGTTCTCCCCCCACCCCATTACCTTGTATTTATTTTTATTTATCTTGAATATACATATACATATTTGTCTCACCCAATTGAAGGCAAGTTCCTTGAGGAGAGGGACTGCTTCACTTTGTTTTCATCCCCTATTACAGTGCCTTGAGGCTAGTAGGTGTAAAATAAATGTTTGTTGATTGATTGTTAATGTTTTAGATTACATGCATTAAGCCATTCTGTTTATTCCCCCTACAATTCAGATAGCTAACATTCACTGAGCTTATTTTTAGGATAGAATACTATTCTGTGGAACTACAAAGAAAATGGAAAAATAACCTTGTCTTCAAGGAAATGACATTTAAAAAAATACCTATTTATTTATTTTTAGATTTTAACATTCACTTTCAGAAGATTGAGTTCTAAATTTCCCCCTCCCTCCTCCCCAAGATGGCGTGCATTCTGATACAGGTTATACAACTACAATCATAGGAAATTACATTTTAACAGCATTGCAGGGGAGGAAAAAAAAAATCCGTCTAGATTAGGAGTCAAGAGGTCTAGTTCTATTGTTTTGTTTTATAAATTAGGATTCTAGTTCTGTTGTTTTGTTTTACAAATTAGCTTTATGAATTTGTTCAAGCCATCTAAGATCTCTTGGCCTCAGATTCTTTTTACTGCCTATATCACCCCCATCCTGAAAAATCCCTCACTTGATCCTTCCATCCCTGCTGTCTATCATCCTATAGCTCTTCTGCCCATTGTAGCTAAACTCTTCACGGAGGCCATATAGAATTCGTGCCTCCATGTTCTCTCCTCTCATTCTCTACTCTACCCCTTACACTCGGGCTTCTTACCTTATCATTCCAATAAAATGGTTCTCTCCAAAAATACTGAAGATCTTTTAGTTGTCAAATCCAATGACTTTTTCTTAATCCTCATTGTCCTTGATACTGTTGATCACTCTTCCTTTATACTCTCTGTTCTCCAGGTTTTTAGCATACCACTAGCTTTTGATTTTCCTCTTACCTAATCTGACCACTCTTTCTCTGTCTCCTTTGTGGTAACTGCCTCCAGATCCTGCCCTGTAACCATAGGTGTCCCTCACACTTCTATTGTGGGCCCTTTTCTCTTCTCCTTCTATGCTACTTGTTCGGTGATCTCATCAGCTCCCATGGATTTTATTACCACCCCTATATGCTGATGATTCTTAAATTACCTCTCCTGCCTCAAGCTCTCTAAGCTCCAACTTTACATCTTCAATGGCTTTTAAGGAATCTCATTCTGAAAGTCCAGTAGACATCTTAAACTCAATATATCCAAAACAGAACTTATTATTCTTCCTCTTAAACTCTTCTTCCCTGCCCCGGTCATTTACCTCCCCTGTTACTGTAGAGGGCAACATCATCCTCCCAGTCCCTTGGGATCAGAATTTAGGAGTCATCCTGAACTCCTTACTGTCTCTCACCACCCTGACTCATACCCCCACCCTCCAGATCCAAGCTACTGCCAAAGGCTGTCAATTTCACCTTTGCAACATCTCTTGAATATGATCTCTTCTTTCTTCTGACACTGCCACCATTCTAGGGCAGGCCCACATCACGTTAGGCCTGGACAACTGTAATAACCTGCTGGTGGGTCTGCTGGCCTTAAGTGGCCTCTCCCCTCTCCAATCTTTTCTCCTTTTAGGTGCTAAAGTGATTTTCCTAAAATATAGATCTGATCATATTTACTCTCCCCCTTAACATACACAAGTGGCTTCCTATTGCAGCTAGGAGCAAATACAAAATGCTCTGTTTGGCATTCAAAGCCCTTCATAACCTAGCCCCCTCCTTTCTTTCCAGACTTCTTATACCTTACTCCCCTATGCATACTCTCTGTTCTAGTGATACTGACCACCTGGGTGATCCATGGACAGGACACTCTGTCTCTTACCTGGAGACATTTTTTTCTGGCTGTTCCCCATACCTTATTACTCTCTCTCCTCTGCTGTGACTACTGATCTCTTTGGATTCCTTTAAGTACCAACTAAAATCCCACTTTCTACACGAAGCCTTTCCCAAACCCTCTTTGTTTATTACTTCCTATTTTTCCTGCTTTGTATGTGTCAGTTTGCATGATGGCTTCCCCATTAGATTGTAAACTCCTTGAGGACAGGGACTATCTTTTGCATTTTTTGTATCCCTAGTGCTTAGCATAGTGCCTGGCACATAGTAGTTAATTAATAATTATTGATTAATTGAAAATATAGGTTTGGAAGGGGAGTTGGCCTGGATAACTTTTAAGGTCTTTTCTAGTTCTGGAACCATTTGATGATTCTGTCTCTCAAGATTGAAGTTACATTTGTTGTAAATTATAATCCTGGGAGGTCAAAAGTTACAAATCAACAAAAGTACAAAATAATATATAATAAGAAATATTGGAAAAGCAATTTTTTCCAGTTGTGAATTGAAAAAGAAGGAAAAAGGAACAAGGCCCTGAAATGATAGATCATGATAAATTCATTTTACTTATTATTCAAAATGTTGCATATATTGTATGTTTCATTAGAGATAAACATTTTTAAAATAAGCTGCACTGGAAATAAAGCATATTAATTCAAAAAGTATTAGTAAAGCGCCTGTTGCATACTAAGCACTGAGTTAGGGTACCAGAAATACAAACATGAAAAGTCTCCCTATTTTTAAGGAATTCACATTCTATGTGGAAATTTGATTTCATAAGGAAAGGAAAGTATTCATTAATCAAACAAACAAGGATTTATGAAATGCTTACTGTGCACCTGGTACTGCACTAAACCCTGGGGAAACAACAAAAGGCAAGTAAAGTCTCCCTGCCCTGAAGGAGCTCACATTCTAATTCTAAAATTACCCGTAAATATTTAAGTACATAGCTGGAAGGTAACCTGAAGGGATGGCACTTGTAGAGGAGCTGAGCAGGAAAGGTCTTTTAGAGGAGATGTTACTTGATCTGATTCTTAAAGGAAGCCAGGGATTTTAAGAATTGATGGTGGGGAGGGAGAGCATGCTGGGCACTGCCAATTTAAAGGCACAGAGATTGGAAATGGAATAACCTGTGTGAAGAACAGTAAAAGGTCAATATGCCTAGCTTCTAGAGTGTGTGGAGAAGAATTTCTACTGTGTGAAAATTGGAAATGAAGGAAGGGGTCAAGCAGTAAAGAGCTTTAAATGCGAAACAAAGGACATTATATTTTATCCTGCAGATAACAAAGAGACACCAAAGTTTGACAAAGGGAATATAGTCACATCTTGTTGTTCAGTCATTTTCAGTTATGTCTGACTCTTCATGACCTTATTTGGGATTTTCTTGGCAAAGATAATATAGTGATTTGCCATTTCCTTCTCCAGCTCATTTTACAGATGAGGAAACTGAGGCAAACAGGAAGATGAGGAATCTTCCTGACTCCAGGTGATCTAACCAATGTGCCGCCTAGCTGCCCCATAGTCATACATATACACTTTAGGAAAATCACTTGAATGCAGGATGGATTGTTGTGAGGAGTCAGGCTAGGCAGGGAGACCAATTATAAGGCTATTAGTTCAGGTGAGAGGTGAGAAGGATCTGCACCAGCTCGGCAGTTGTGGGAGTGGAGGGAGAGGCAGACAGTTTCCAGTGAGTAACCCCCCTTGCTACCTTTGCCTTAGTATCCCATCTCAACTTCTCCCTTGGTATTGCACCATGAACTGCCCTGTTCAAGGAATGCTGACTTCAATTATTTTATTGGGCTGAAGGACAGAGCTGCAGCATGTAGTGCTCTTCATTGTCTCATTCCTGCCTCTTATTGGCACTAAAAGATTTAACAGCTGAAGGTGAAGGATTCCAGAGTCCTGGGGAAAGTTATTCTCTCTCTCTGGTCCAATGGGCAGATTTCTTTAAGTGAGACCAGTTATACTCAGATGACAATTCTCTTATCTATTTTTTGTAGCTAAGAATATATATTTTTCTCCAACAAGTATACTGTCATTTTTACAGAACTATATGTATTTTATGAATAGCCATCTTTCTCTTCTTAGTTTCATGCAATGTTACTTTGAATAATGTTTAGTTTATGAATGCTGCCCTAAAAATCTCTCTCTATATGGAGACTCTTATGTCATGCTCAGGATAGCTTGCCATTCATCTTGCAATCTGCGCTAGTTGTCTAGAATAAATGATTACTTGTTTCACTATTAATTGACTCCCTTCTGTTATTATATGACCCCACCTCAGGAATCCAGATTGGCAAGTGATGACCCTCTTGGGTTCCTAAAAAATTCCACTACCAACCCATAGGAGTCAATGAATTACCAAAAGAGATATTGTTCATCAAAGATTCTTAACTTTTTTTTATTTTTTATTTTTTGTCATAGGCCACTTTGCAGTCTGAAGAGAGCTACAGACTCCTCAGAATAATGTTTTTAAATGCATAAAATAAACATAAAGAATTGCAAGTGAAATAAATACTATCAAAACTAAAAAAAAATTTTCCCATCCAAATTCACAGACACCCAGAAATCTATCCACAGACCCCCTTTGCCGGTGGGGTGGGGAGCAGTCCATAGATATGAGATTAATAAGCCCAGGTATAGAGGAAAAAGTGAATAAGGCCAAGGGAAGAACGTTGGGAATACTCATGTTTAGTGAGCATAACATGAATGAAGAACCAGAAAAGGAGACTGAGAAGGGATAAGATGTTAGGAGGAGAATGAGGGATAGGGCAGTATCACAAAAACCTAGAGAGGAGAGACTATCCAGAGGAGGTGACTAACATTATCAGATGCTGCTGAGAGGTCAAGAAAGATGTGGTTTTTTAAAAAGTGTCTTAACTTGCTAGCTATATAACTTCAACACTTCTAGTCATATGTGATTTCATCAGTTATCTTGCTCATGTCACACCATAGAAAATAACCTTCATGTCCAATGTATTCAAATCCTACATATTCAAAGGCCCAGCTCAAGGCTACTCTCTACTTGAAGACTTTCCCAAACCCTTCAATCTAAAGTTTCTCCCTCCTTTAAACTCCCATGGTACTTATGGTTTTCATGAATGAGATTCATCATTTTGTATTTAATCATATATATATATATATATATATATATATATATCAGTTAATCAACATGCATTTATTAAGCCCTCCCTATTATGTACCTGGCTCTGGGCTAGACAACTGGGATACAAATAAAAGGAAGGAATCATTTGTCTCAAGGGAATAAGACATTACTCAAAGTACACAATTAATAAATATTTGTTGATATTTGATTGATTGACCACAAGCGTTTTGAATCTAAATCCATTACATTCTCATTATACCACAAAGTCTTCAAAATATACCGTCTGCTATAAAGGCAAATTCAGATAGGCAGAACTAAGTTGTATCTACTTGTTTTTTTTTCCAATTCATGACTTTTGAATACCCAGGGCTTCACCACAAATTCCCTGTGGTTTTCCAGTTACAAAACATTTGGCATGAATATAATTGTAAGACTATCTAGCATATAGAAACATATAGTATTTTAAGGAATAAGGGAACTGACAAGCAAATGCCTACAAAACTTGAATAAATGGCATTCTGTTTGTAGTGTCCTGAAGTGGAACATCTTGGCATTAGTGAATGTTTCCTTGCAGGCAAGGGTTTTGAAAGATTTAAGCTATTTACCTCAAGCCATGCCCTACTGTGCTTCTAGACATATGCATATTTTAAAGTGAGGCAAATTTCAGGCTTGTTTATACATGCTTAGGGTATTAGTACACTCGGCAGCCTTTCAACACTACTCTAGATAGAAAATGCACAAAAGGGAAGAACCTACAAGAATAAAAAAAATACTACATTCAAAGGTTACTGGGTTGGGGCTTTGAGGAGGGGGTGTGCATGCTATAAAAGAACACATCAATCTCAGTATAATCTAAAATATTCAGGTGCTCTAATAAACAACCTCTGTGCTTCAGAATCTCATCGCCATATAGATGAGAAAAGCTGTAGAAAAATTGCTGAAGTAAGATCTTCCTCCACAATCTAATGTCTTCTGAGCCTCTAATCAGTTTGCACTTTAGGAAATGCATTGGCATTTATTTGGGGCTGAAGCAGAGAAAACATGATATGGAATGGATTGGGGAAAAGCAGGAAAGGTAAAGGATTTCAGGGATAAGTTCCTTTAATGATTAGGATGGAAATGCCCCCTGTAATTCTGAGGCCTTCTAGTCCTAGGTTGCATGCATATTGTTTAACAGTATAGAGATGATTTAATAGGCTTATAAAATTCTTAAAGAAATGACATGTGTTTCCAGAACTGGATTCCAGTGAGATGGCAAAAAGAATGGTTATCTCAATAATATATTTTCAATTTAAACTTGAGAGTCATTGTTTTGGGGAAATAAGCATCAAATATTATGCTTTCAGATGTACCTATTTGTATATAATATGTTATGGGATAATGCAACAGATTCTTGGAAACAATAGGGCTATAACCTAGTCAGAATTATTTGAGATAAAATATTTTAACTCTCCTTACAGACCTACCTCACAAGAGGAGCCACTGTACCCTGGAGGGCACTGACAAAGCTCCACTGCGTCTGCGAGGTCTCCATCAGTGGGATATGGTACAGCTGATTCAAGACTCACAGAGTTCAACCTAGGGCAGAGGGAAAAAAATACATTTAGAATACACATAAAATGCAAGCTCATAGGATTCACATGTTGACCTGGTAGTATAGCTGTGGTCTACTAAGTATGAGGGCAATTATCTTTGTTGTGGTTTCAACAGGGTAGGAAGACAAGTGAACATTTATTCACTGTTTTTGAAGCTCTTGATATTTATTACATTAAGAAAAGCCTGGTCAGTTTAAAGTGCTCCCAGAAAACGGCCAAATTATTATGAAATGCAGGGGGTCCATTCTTGGCCTATGGCTATATGCTTCAGCTTTGATTATGTATTATTTTGGGGGCCCGAGATGCAAACAGTTGGAGGGATTTTATAACAGAAAATGTTGCCACTTTGGATTAAAGCACACCAACTGTATTTTGGCATCAAGAACTGGTAATGGAGCTTCATTTTTTCCTGATTACAATCTTGTAGATTTTCAAAGCAGATCATGTAGGGCAAAGAAATATTTAATCACTGGTTTTTACTTTAACATGTCACAAAAAGAAACCAAGAAAATTATTATTATTTTTTCAGAAATCAGATTGCAACAGCTCTCAAGCTCACAGAATTATTAAATCTGAGTTAAAATGTTTTTAACATTATCTTGTCCAACCCGTAACTGCACAAAAATCCTCTCTACAATATACCTGAGAGTTGGTCAGGTAGTCTCGACTGAAAACCTCCACCGAAGAGGAACTTTCTACCTACTGAGGCAGACCATTGTGATTCTGAATGGCTCTGATTGCTAGGAGATTTTTTCTCTCATTTTATTACCTCAGTAGTTACATAGGCCATAATTTATGTCTATGCAACTCCCACCCATTCTTTAGTTCTGCCTTTTGAAGAGAAAGAGAGCAACTCTCTTTCATATGTTATCCCTCTAAATATTCAACTCCCTGAGTCTTTTCTCTTCTAAGTAAAACATCTCTGGTTCTTTCAACCAGTCCTCAAAAGACCTTGTTTCCGGTTCTCTTGCCATTCCAGTTGCCCTCATCAGGATATGTTCTAGCTTTTTAATGCAATGTCCATGTTTTCCAGATATGGTTTTTATAAAGAATACAACAGGACTGCTGCCTTTCTCAAACTGGATGTAGTTTAATGCAACTTCCTTTAATGAAGCCTAATATTGCCTTACCCATATTCAATACAAAATCCCACTACTGAATCACAGTGATTTTGCATGTAAACTGTTGTCTAACCATTTTTCCTCTGCTCCTATCCCTGTACAATTGATTTTTTTGAAACTAAGTGAAAGACTTTATATTTATGTTAATTAAACATTCCCTCATCAAACTCCTTCCCTAGCCTGTCAAGGTTGTTTTGGAAACTGATCCTGTCATCACCTAGCCCTCTCATCTTTTTCCCTGTATAAAAAGTTAATTAACTTGAAATCTGTGCTTTTATTAAAATAATGTTGAATAGCATAAGGCCAAGTACAAGTACTTGGGATATTTCACTAGAATTTTCCCTCCACATTGACATTTGTCCATTAATGAAAACTCATTTAAATGGTCACAAATCTACTTAATTATAATAGGATATTTCTTTTCAGACACAAGAAGAACATAACTGTCAAATTTTTTTTGAAATCTAGTTATATCTATGGCTTTCTTCTGATCAGGGGCAGCTAGGTGGTACAATGGTTACAGCACTGGGCCTAGATTCTGGGAGAATTGAGTTCAAATCTCTCTTCAGACACTCACTAGCTGTGTTACCCTGGGCAAATCACTTAACCTCTCTTTGCCTCAATTTTCTCATCTGTAAAATAGAGATAATAATAGTACCTGCCTCTAAGGGTTGTTGTGTGGATCAAATAAGATAATTTTAAAGTGCTTATTAGCACATTGCCTGGAGCATTGTAAATGCTATATGAATGTTAGTTATCATCATCATCATCATCATCATCATCATCATCTCTCAGTCTAGTAGCCCTGCTAATAAAGTAAATAAGGTTAACCTGGCATTACTTATACTTGATGAAGCTAGCAAGGCTCTTAGTGATCACCACTTTTATTTCATTTATTTTTTCACCACTTCCTCTTTAAACGCCCACAAACCATTCTTCTCATAATATATTCTGAAATTTGGTCAGAAATTAAAGCCAAGTTCACTGGCCTATGATATGGTGACTCAATCCATCCGTCCCCTTTTGAGAAATTGATACTTTTGTATACTGATAGCATTATTTCAATTCAATCTTGTTGGTCCTGATCAAATAAAATGGTGTCCAGATAAAAATAATGTTTAATTGGATCTGTTCACCAGTTACCTGTTGACTTTCAGAGATTGATACCACTGAAAATACCTTTGCTCAAATTTAAAAGTGGATCAAATGCTATTATTGAAATCAAAATATTTCAACAATTAGTGAGTATCCTCACACTATAACAACTGTTAACTAAAATCCAGTTGCCTTAGTTTTTTTTTATTAAAAAAAGGAAATGATATTTTCTTCACACATTTTCATTGACTGCTAAAAAAAGTTAGTGAAGAAAATACTTAGCAACTTCTTTTAACAAAAAGAAGCAAGGCATCTAGACTTTGTTAACGGTTCTTTAACACATGAGCATGCTATCTACTTGTTGAACTGTTTAAAATCCTAGTTAATGGCATTTTAGTCCACTTTTGAATTTGGGAAGAAATGCTTAATTTTTGCAGTGTTGAGTACTATCAGACTTGTAGTCAAGAACCTCTAAAATTTCAAGATAATACTAATAAATCTGATAAAACAATAAAAATAATATTTCTTAATATTATATATGTAACCCAGAGCTCAGACCTGGGTACTTGCATAATAACAACAATTATAACAGCAACAACAAAAATTATGTATGAATTTACAATGCACTAATATACCATTATTACTAAGATGCTACTGTCTCACTCTCATATTTCCAACCATTTTTGCACTGCGGTCTCTTAAAACTCAAATTTTTTGATTTCTTGAAATATGATGTCCAGGTTCTTGTTTTGATCATGACTTTCAGGTAGTCCATTGATTCTCAAATTATCTCTTCTTAATCTGTTTTCCAGGTCTATTATTTAGTCTTTTGTCTTTGTTTTAGTATATCTTGTCCTATTGAGTCATTAATGTCTATTTGGTTCAAAATTCTAATGTTCTAGGAGCCCTTGTTTGGGAAAGGTTTTGTACCCTTTGTGCCAATCTGTTAATACTCCTTCCAGATCTTTCCTCCATAACTCTATATTTCTTTTCTAATTCTTTCACCTAGTACTTTAATTTCATTTACTCAGGCAAAGATGGCATAGTGGATAAGCACTGAACCTGGAATCAAGGAGACCTGAATTAAAATCTGTCCTCAGAAATTTACTAGCTATGTGACTCTGGGTAAGTCACTTAACTGCTATCTGCTTCAGTTTCCTCACCTGTAAAATGGACATATTGATAGTACCTATCTTCTAGGGTTTTTGTGAGCTATTATTGTTGTTGTTAATTATAATAAATCATTTCAAACTCTTAATTTTTTCATCTCTTCCAGGAATTCTACTTGAACTTACGCCCAAGCTGTGTCCCCCCCCCCCCACCCCCCCACCCCCACCCCTTTGGAGTTTTGTTTGTAGAGGTTTTGGAGTCATTCTCTTCTTCTGGGTTTTTATTTTGGATGTCCCTGTAATCATAATAACTCTTTATAATAACTTTATGATAAAACTTTGTGGAGTTTTTGTTCATTCATTCTTCCAGTCTTACTTTATGAATTGGGACTCTGTGTCAGGGTCATAATCTCTGTACTCCCAGAGGTATTGTCTGAGACTTTTGTATTTTCTCTGGTTTTTCTGCTACTTTTTTTTCCCTGGGTATTGAGTGCTATGTTTTTCAAGAATTTCAGGAATAGCTCTGGCTAGGAATCTAGAGGCTTTCAGTGGACCCCAAAAGGTCTGATATAGGATGAAGTCTGATAACTGATCCCAATTTTAGTCTGGGTGACACAATTGAGATTTTGCTCCTGGTTTGAGTTCCAGTAGGTTGTTGCAAGGCTTTTCAGGTTCAGAGTGTTGAAACTGCAGGCTCTTACTTGGTCTGGGCTCCCTTTCCTCATTAATCAGCTGCTTATCTCAGACTGGGTTGGGTGCCAAATATAAGAGCATACTCTAAAGTATGCTCACAGCCACACCACTGCTATTCACTTCTGTTCCAGCTCATTGCCTGGTACATAGCCTCAGGCCTATCACTTCTGGATCTATTACCTCCTAGTTCCTAGTTCCAGGCTCCAGTTCTATGCCCTTCTGGATTAAACCTGTCCTTAGTGTCTGCAGACCTCTATCTTCCTATGCCAACCTGGGCTGGAAAAATGACTTACTGTGATTTTTTTCCTTGAGTTTTCTGGTTATGATTTAGTATGGTTAATTTTTTATGTCTTTGAGTAGATGTGGAAAAAAAACTATGCTGTACTGCTTCTTCCTACTCTTCCATCTTTTGATGTTCTCCAGAGAAATGCTTTATTTGGCTCTCCAAGGAAAACCTGTGAGCTATTCATCCATTTAGCTTCTATTTAATCTTTTGGCTTAATTTATAGTAAAAATGTCAAGATTCAGTTCCTATCATCTTCATGTCTTCATTGTTCTCCAGGCTGTGCATACCTAACTCTTTAGACTTTGTTAACCCTGGAAGTTCACTTCACCCCTGGACTTCTCACACTAGAAATAGGCTTTGTCCCTGTGGCCGCTTCCTCTAATTGGTTGGTTCCTCTCAGAACTTTTGTTTTAAGGAGGATGCTGAGGCCAAACATGTCTTCAATCCTCTCTAGGTTGTACTGTTGACTAATCAGACTTTCTCTATGATCTCCCATGCAGGGATCCTCCTTACCCCCTCTTAAGTTCCTTAGGGGTAGAGAGTAGGTTTGTATTTCTTTATGTCCCCAGCATTTAGCACAATGCCAGGCAAATAATAAATGTTCAATAAATGCTGACTGACTTGCCTTGATTACAGTTTATGTTATAGGGACAAACATTTCACTTTTAGAGTCCTAATAGCTAAATTAACGTTCATAGAAAATCTAAAAACAATAATTCTTAGCACCCTCTTCTCCCTTTTCCGTCACTCTTGCCACCATAACTCTAGAACTAGAAGGGGAAAACCTTTAGGACTCACTCCAGTTTATATTTTTATTAATTTCATGAGTTACTGTGTCTAAAGAAACTATCATGAAATTACCAATCTGCTATCAATAAGAATCTCCATCTTTAGATAACCTGTTCTTTGAAAGCAGACCAAATCGATTACCCAAGACGTGTTAGCAACACAAAGACAACAAAAAAGTATGCGATTCTTGCCTTCTAGAACCTTATCATCTATTAGGATGTAGAGTATGGCATACACACAGATAAGTATAATAAAAGTAATATATGGTAGAGAAAAGTAGATTACCAGAAAAAAAAACACTTCAGTAACATTTGAAGAAGGAGAGATCACTTTGAGGTTGGAGAATCACAGGCAGCACTCAAGAATAACAAAATACCTAATATACTAAATGAGAGATAATCTCCAATGTACACTGTAAACATTTCACAAAAAGAGAAAATGAGGCAAATTAAAGATAAATTATTTGTTTGATATAACAAAGTAAACTTGCTTAAATATTAGGGAAACCTGAGAAGCCCTAGGCATTTATTTTTGGAAGGAACTATTGATTTCTTGGTGTCCTTATGAAATCACTGCCCTAAGTGCCCATAATGAAAGGTCACATGCTCCATGTCATGGTCAAGTTTTGGGCATTTTTATAGTCAAATTCAATTGCTTCACCAGTTCTTCCAATTAATTACCATAACAACTATGACAAGAGTAAAATAAAGTCAAATTGACCATGAGGCATCCAATTTGGTCAGGCCTCTTAGATATAATCCTATAATTTTGGAGGATATATAATTGATGGCCATTAAAAATAAAGAAAAAATTAAATTTATATTAGGCTATAAAACCAAATCTCTGCCTGAAGTGTTAGGAATTTTCCAAGCTATTAACAATGGAAATCCAAGTCATTGCTAACAAATTAATAATTTTTCATTTTATATAATCTCCATAAACTAGAGAAAGATGCTCATGGACCTGAAGGCCATTATATTGCCCCTAGGCCATGAGCTAACCAAGAAAAGGATGGGACTGATTGTATCTCTAGAGAGAAGGGAAGAAAAGGCATTCATTGGGAAAAAGATTAGAATCTAAATCCCATTCCAAGAAGGAGGTAGGAAAGGAAAGTCTGGGAAATGTTCAGATCTGCCTTCTCCTGAAGCAAGGCGGAAACAGAAAAGCCCTCAAAACTCTAACCTCTAGAGTGACACTTGCTGCTTTTACAAATGAGTGGCAGCATGGAGTAGTAGACAGAAAACTGTCCTTGAAGCCAAGAAGATCTGAGTTCAAGTCCTGTCTCTGACACATATTGGCTGTGTGACTTAAGTCATTAAACCTCTCACTGCTTCAGGCAAGTCTCTAAGATTATAAGCTACAGAGAAAGTATTAACTTGTATCGGTAAAGGGATTTTCCTCACCCAATCTCTATCCCTAACTCTTTTGAATAGATGAGTCAGGTTAGAAGCCTGTTCAAAGTCAAATAATTTAAGAAAGAAAAATTTAAGAAAACATTTAAAATAAAGATCCATAAGGAAAACTACCACAAGCAAACTGCCAAATTTCGTTTGCCTCTTGAACAGATGTTCCTTCCCTTAATCTGCACAACCATTTTGAACAATGAGAAATCTCTACACATAAGCATCTTAGCCAGTAATATTCCACATTTGCATTTCCAGTGTTCCATTTGAATTTCCAGTGTTCATTAGGTTCTGCTATTTAGTAAATGTGATTTTAATGTGTTTAACAATTTTAAGTGTTGCCCGTTGAAGAAAACTGCAGTTTATTTTTTCCCTCTCTCAATGTGGTCATTTCCATTCCTCTATGTCAGGCTGCAATCATTTAAATCCATAATTTTGACAGTAATGGTGCCCTGAATTCTGGAAATGAATGAACTGTCCAAGTCTTGTCAACTAAGGCAAATACATAAACTAACTATTACTGCTTCTGACTTCCAAATACAAACAAGATATATTTATTTGATGAAGTGAAAGGGCAAATGACACAAGCTAACATGGTGAGAATTGGAGCTAGATCAAATGTCTTAATATCATGTCCTGATATTGGAGCGAACATTACTCACAACTCTTCCCTTACAGAACCCTTCACAGAATATTGATTTCTACTAATTAGTCAATCAACAGACATATCAAGCACTTACTATGGGCCAGGTACTATGCTAATTGCTCACATTACAAGGACAAAGAGAAAATAGCTCCTACCCTTAAAGAGCTTACAGTCTAGCAGGGTAAGACAGCAAAGGTGTTACATAGCTACATACAAAATGTATCTAGACAGTGATTTTGAGAGGAAGGCTTTAGCAGCTGGGGGGATCAGGAAACTTTTTTTTTGTGAAAAGTTGTGCATTATGTAAAACCTGAAGGAATCAAAGGATGCCAAAAGAGTGCATTCTAGGCATGGGGGGGACTGCCTGTGGAATATACCCAAGTAGAAAACATAGTATGATATGTAATAGCAGAAAAGCCAATTTAGCCAGACTGCAATATGCATGGAGGAGAGTATTTCACAATGAGGCCTGAAGGGTAGGTTGGGATAAGGGTTTTAAGGACTTTAAATGCCATAGTACAAGTAATATTAAAAAAAAGGAAAAAAAAATTTAAAAATTAAAAAAATAAAAAAGAAGTTAATATTTTATTCCAGAAGTACTTGGAAATCACTTGCTTTTATTGAGTGGAGGAGTAGCATGATCAGATTTGCACTTTAGGAAAATCATTTTGGCTGCTAATATTTGTTCTGTTCAATACCACAAGCTCCCTTGAGATTTGGCTCTTAATGAAACTTTTAAAAAAACATTTCCTATTTCCATTCATTATTGGTACACATTATTTTGTATTCAGTTTCAAACCCTACCACTTATCATTAGATCCCATAGTAATGCTAAAGCAGTGAAGATAAAAAAACATTATGGTGGAAAGCTTTTCTAGGCCAAAGATTACTCATCTTGGCTACTGGACAATACTTTAATAATATTTAGTTTGGAAACCTCACAGAGTCCAAAAAGGACCTCAGAATCCTCTCTGGCCCATCACACCCCCAAACAAAAATTTCTGTACGGTCCCTGACAAGTTGGCACTAGTGTGCTACATTAACTGCCCAAGTAGATGATTCTAGGATTTTAGCATTGAAAGGAGAATTTTAAGGTGATAGCTGGAAATGAAAGGGTCAAGTAATGCTTTCCCTCTCCAAGATGGGAATGATACGGGCTTGTTTAAGGGTAAGAAGCCAAAATGAAGATGAAAGAAATGTATTGATTACTACTTGAAGCTACTAAAGGATGAAAGAGAATGAGAGCAAGATCACAGAAAGACTGGTTCATTTTGACAAGGAGAATGACTGCCTCTTCCTCAGAAATATAATGGATACATGGGTAGAAGTGGCAGAGAATCTAGGCCATGACCCAGTCTTCAAGGTTTGCCTTGTATTCATGTTAGGATGGTGTGGTGGACAGTGTATGAGACCCGGAGACAGGAAGACATGACTTTGAAAATGATCTGAGAAACTTACTAGCTGTGTGACCCTCGGCAAGACCCTTAACCTCTGTTTTAGTTTACTTATCTATAAAATGGGGATAATAATAGCACCCATGTCCAGGCTTATTGTGAAGATTAAATGACATGTATTTATGAAGCATATTGAAAACCTTGAAGCACTATATAAATGCTAGCCATTAACTCTGATTTGCATGTTCTCACCACCCATTCATTTTTGAATCCCTTCATTCTGGTATCACTATTGTAACCACTCTCTCAATTGCTAAATCCACATAGTAGCCATCTCTCAGACTTCATTTTCCTTGGCTATTCTGTAGATTTAATACTTCTGACCACACCACCCTTTTTAATACTCTCTTTTCTTGGCTTTAATGATGTGGCTCTTGCTTAGCTTTTTTTATGCCATCAGATCAGTTTTTCTCATTCTCTATTCCATCATCATGTGTTCTCCTTCAATTCTCTGTCCTCATCCCATCTTCTCTGTCTATACTCTTCCCCTTGTTGATCTTCTTAGCTTGCACATATTTAAATATCATTTCAATGCTGAATGCAGATTAATCCCAAATCTATATGTTCAGCCATAACCTCTTTCCTGCACTCTAGTCCTGCACTAATATATCAGTGATCATCATGATCAAGTCATCAGTATCATCGTTATTTCCTTCTCTCCTCTCAAATCACCAGCTTTCTATTTCATGCAGTCATAATTTCTCCCTAGAGTATTGTTAAACTTCCTAATTGGCTTCGCTGCTTTCGGTCTCTTCCTTCTAAATAGCTGCCAAATAATTTTCCTAAGGTACAGATCTTATTAGGGCACATGCCACATCTCTACTCAAGAAGCTTTCATGCCTTGAGAATAAAATACAAATTCTTAGCTAGGTATTTAAGGACTTCTATAATCCAGCTCCAACTGACATTTGTAGTCTTATTTCATTTAGTTCCCCTTCAGAAACTATGTTATGGCTGGTTAGACTGCTGGCATTTCTCTAAACTTGACATTCCATCTCCCAGCTTCATGCCTTTGCAGAGACAATTTTCCATGCTAGCAAGGTACTTTGTCCTCATCTCTGCCTCTCAGAATCATAACCTTCCTTTCTAGATCAACCCAGGAGCTAAGTCTTCCATGAAACCTTTCCTAATCCCATCCCTTGTTATTAATGCTGTCTTTTTCTCCAAATACATCATATTTGCATATATGTAAGTTCTTTGAGGACAGGGACTTATTCATTTTTACCTTCTAATCTCCAGCTCCTAGCATTTGCCTTGTTCATAGTAGGTCCTTAATAAATGTTTATTGAATGAGTGAATGAAAAAAAAACCCAACAAGCTATGTGTAATAGAAATTCACGGTTTCTTCTACAATATATTTTTCCTGCTCTCTGCATTTGAAACTATTTGTATTTGTTGGTGTTTGTCAAACTCATAATAAAAAATGTAGAAAAATATTTATTAGGTACTACTACATACAAAGCACTATGCTAGATGCTGAGAATACAAATAGAAAACTAGGACCATTCTGGACTCAAGAAACAATGAATTTAAAGCAACGGTAGTCAGGAAAGGGAATTTTCACCTGGGTAGTCTTAGGGCAGTTGTTTGTCATACCTTTTCTAATAACAATGGTATTGATGATTACTGATCCCAGAGCAATAGGTGGGAAGGTAGACAGGGTATGTTTGGATAGGAAGGTACATACAGGGCTACATGATGGATGATAAAATAGCCAGGATGGGAAGTATAGTATGTTCTGAGTTTGGGCAGAAATACTGAAATAACTAAATTTGTACTTATTTACTCTCCAGTTAGAGCAGTTTAAAACACAGGGCAGAGTTATAAAGATGAATGGATTCAAACCCATCTAGAATGCTATTTTTGGGGAAATTCCTTCCCCTATCTGGGTCTTAGTTTTCTTATGTGAAGAAATATAGGAACCAGAAGGGAAAGCATGGTGAAGAGTATTTGGATAAAAATCAATGAAAGGAGAAACAAGTTATTTTATCCACAGAGTATACTAGAGCAGTGGTGTCAAACTGAAATAGAAATGGGGGCCACTGAACCATACAAAAGGATCCCTACAGGTGTATATCGACTTAGAAAGCCATATATTAACTATTTATGTTTTATTGAATTTTTATTTATTTTGTTATATTTCCCAATTACATTTTAATCTGGTTTGGGCAGCACTCAGGTGTATTGTAGGCTACATGGGGCCCATGTGTTTGACAACTATGTAATAGAAACCATCTCAGTCTGACACTGAGGTGAGGTGGCAGTAAGGAAAAACTAAATGAAGTCACAGATGGCATTGTTATTTCTATGCACATTTTAGGAAAGACACTGGCAAGCTGGAGTCCATCCAGAGGAAGATGGCCAGGATATTGATGGAACTGGAGAAAAAATATTAATACAAATATCAATTGAAGGAACTTTTAATTGATAGCTTGTAGAATAAAGGATTTGGAAGTAGAGCAAATACTACCAATATTTGAAGGGGTGTTCTATGGAAGAGGGATTTGCCAGCCTGGCTCCAGAGAGAGGTCAGAACTATAGTGACAATATTGGATTGAACCTGCTGTGGCAGATATATTGGCTTGATAAAAATATAAACTTCCAAATGATTAAAATTAAGCCAAAGTGGAATGGAACAGTTTTGGGAGGTAGTAAATTCACCACCTCTAGAGATTTTCACAAGTGGCACAGTGGATAGAGAGCCCTGGGCCTGGAGTCAGGAAGACCTGAGTTCAAATCTGGCCCCAGACACTTACTAGCCATGTGACCCTGGGCAAGTAACTTAATCCTGTTTGCTTCTATAGAATGGGCTGGAGAAGGAAATGGCAAACCACTCCAGTATCTTTGCCCAAAAACAAAACAAAACAACAAACAACAGCAACAACAACAAAAACAAATTGGGTCACAAAGTGTTGGACATGACTGAAATGACTGAACAACAAAAGCTTTTCAAGGGGAGACTGTGTGACTAATTGTTGAGAGGATTCTCTTTTGAATATGAAGCAAACTGGATGCAGTATAGTGCACTGAAAGGACCACTGGTTTGGGAGTTGGGGGTGCTAGGTTTGAATACTGGCTTTGCCATTTATTTCCATGTGATCTCACATTCTTTCTTGGTCTCAGCTTCCTTATCTGAAAAAAACCAGGCAGTTAGAATAAATGGCCACTCTGTTCTTTTCTAGTTCTAAACCTATGACCTTTGAGAAGATTATGAGAGTCTGTGATTCTGCTAAGTAAACAGACAGGGCAGTGTGATCAGTAGAAGGTTGTTTTGTTTTTCAAGATACAAGAAATTCGTAAACTTTCTAGTTTTGGAGATATTGGAGGCAGAGGGGATGACTGAGGGAGAAAGAAGGCTAAGCACCTGTATGGAAAAGAACAGGAGCCAATTTTCTTTGGAACAGTATGAAAGTAGAAGAGGGCAAGTATTTA
Source organism: Vombatus ursinus (assembly GCF_900497805.2). NCBI lineage: Eukaryota > Metazoa > Chordata > Mammalia > Diprotodontia > Vombatidae > Vombatus > Vombatus ursinus. The sequence continues at coordinate 21,583,097 of NW_020946557.1, read as the reverse complement.
TGTTTGATAAAAGGTAAGTTGTTGAGGAGAGAAGATGAGAGTCATGCTTACTTCCTGAACAAATTAGGTCATATATTGATCATAAGAGGTGGGGCAGGAGAGATCTGGTTCTTATATTTGCTTTCTAGTCTCCAAACACATGAAAACCAATTCAGTTGTAGTATTAAAACTTTAGAAAAACTGCTATTAGATTGGGTGAAAACAAGCTGTTTAATAAAAAACATATCACAGCAAAAGACTAAATAGCTTTCCTTTTGAAAAGGAATTTTTCCAAAGGAACAATGGATATCAGACTCCATAATGTTCACTTGGTACTTCTCCCAAGTACTTTTAACTAACCTGAATGTTTTCCTACCTTGAAACTTGGTGATGATATCAAAGAAAGTACTTAGGAAATGGGACAATCAGTCAGTCAATCAACAAGAGTTTAAATGTCTATTATGTCTAAGGAATTAGGGTAGGGATGAAGATACAAATATAAAGAATGAAATAATCCCTACTCTCAAGATGCTTGCATCACAGCAGTAATGGAAGACTGATCATCATGAAAGATAGCAGTGCACATGTTGGAAGTGATGGCAATGTATAGAAAATGAATAGTGTTTCATGGGAATGGAAAACCTAACAATCGAAATGTTTTCTTGCTTAGTGAGCCAAGAATTCACTTAAAACCAGTATGGGGTGCTAGAAGGAGCAATGAGTTGGAATCAGAGTCATGAACTCTGTTTAAAGCCTGCATTTGCTAGTTTATACTTCTATGATCTTGGGGAAGGAAGGAAGGAAGGAAATAATCATTTGTTAAGTGACTCCTATACGCTAGGCATTATGCTAAGCACTTTTCAGTTATCTCATTTGATACAACAATCCTGAAAAGTAGATGCTATTACTATCTCCATTTTATAGTTGAAAAAACAGAGAGAGATTACAGGCCACATAGCTAGGAAGTGACTATTTTCCTTACTCTAGGTCTAGAACTCTATGCACTGAGCCAGCCAGTTGCCTCTAGGACAAGTCATTGAACCTCTCTAGGACTTTGTTTCCTCATCTGTAAAATGTAGGAAATGGATTAGAAAATCTCTTAAGCTATTTTTATTCCAAATCCTAGGTTCCTATGACCTGACAAATCTACTTTCCACCTGTTAAGAATAAGAATGACATGGGTATTCCCCAAATCTAAGCAATGAGTGAAGGCTCATTATATCACTGTCAGTCAAGAACACCTAAAAGACGAGAGGATTTTGTTCTATGAGCTCCTGAGTTGTCCTTCACTTGCTAATCTCTGAACTCTATGGACTTTTTTGGTGAGGAGAGGTGAGTGGGATCCATACCTATAGGTACTCCTTATGTGGGGAACTCTTTCCACTGATGCAGATCAGCAACTCATCTCTAATTCATAGTCTAAGAGAGGCACTGAGAGGCTACCTGACTGGCCCATAGTCTCATAGCCAATATGTGACAGACACTGGACTTGAACCCAGTTCTTCCTTATCCAAAGACTAGTCATGTCACTTCTATTATTCCATATCATTTCACTAAAGATTTCACTAATGTATTGCCAAAAAAAAAAAAAAACCAAACACATCCTTCGCCATCTTGACAATCCAATATTAATATTATGCACACCAAGGACACCTATATTAATTTTGTGACAACACATTAGTTCTTTTGCACCATGGAATCTCAGATCATCAATATTAATATCAGTAACTCATACCTGCGTCACTCTCAAAGACAAGATTGAACAGATTAGTGCGAACACTCTAATCAGAATATGTCACCACTATTAAGAGAATGATGGAAATTATCCAGATAATATGACCTTCCTTAAATCACATCATTAATTGCCAGCATATTGCATCAAAATATAAGGACCAATACTGAACAGTATGCTTGTCTACATTCGTTGACCTGATGCAAGCAAATTACTTCCTCAACAAACCTAAACTTTGAGAGATGCTAGGATATTTTGACTGATCTGAGGTCATAGATAATGTGGTAATTTATGTCAGAATTGACAGTGTTCTATCTAACCACTTCACGTGACTACTAGTTTGATGCTTAACAGTTCCAGTCTTGTTCAATAAATTTAACAGTGTCTCACCAATATTTCTTATACTTAGAGTGGACTAGTGAGCTTATTTTTCTTATACTGATTCTTACTTTGAAAGGTCTGTTGTGTATATTGTGGGATGTTGGGCTCTTTATAATGAACACTCCTAGCCAGTTTGGGCTGACTTAAAGATCCCTTTCTAGTTATATTTTCTCTGCGTATTACTGTTGTTCAAGGTATATCATCTTGAACAAATTGTGATTTTATTGCATTATGAAAGGAATAGAAGGGTAAATGGGCATATTTTCTCAATAAGAAGAAAGCTTTTCCTTTATGCTCCCAGGGCATTTTTAGTTTGATGCTTTTTCCTACTCACATTAACTGAAATCTAATCCTGTATTAAGAAAAATGTTCAGATACAAGAACACATCTGACAATATTCATATGAGAACAGGATTTGAAAGTTCAATTTCTTTCTACAGTTTGAAAAATATAAAATGGGTTTAATTGTTATAATTAATCTGGGTCACCACACACTTAAGGGCTTAATGTATTCCAAAAAGATTCAGAAATAGCATCATCAAGTTGCCATTACTACTCTCAGATCTCTTCATTACACATAGATATTAAAGATATTGGGCACTGTATCAAATTCTTGTCATTTGTAGACACAACATATGGCCTGATTAGAAGCTTCGGACAAATACAGGCTATCTGTACCAATGCACATTCCCACACTCATTTGCAGATCTGCACACACACACATACATTTATAAAACCATTTATTCTAGGGCAAGTTAAATGAATTTAGAAAAAAAACCAACCTCTTTGGAGGGTTTTTTGAAACAACTCCAAACTACAATGTTAATTTTGCTTTTGTATTTCCTCAAAGAAGTAAAAGAAAAACCTACCATGAACAACTATTCAAATGATCCAGGTGACTAACTTCCTTTTGATCTTAGTCATCACAAGTATAGACGAGTATTATCACTATTAATAGTGGTAGAAGTTAGTCAATCAGTCAAAAGCATTTTTAAAGTGCAAAGCGCTGGAAATACAAAGAAAGGCAAAAGACAGTCCAGTCTGTGTCCTTGAAGATTTGAAGTTAACTTTGTGATCAAAAGTAGTTGAAGAAAAGCCTCTATTCTACAAAATAGGGAAAGTCTTTATACTCTTCCTTTTTGAGATAAATCTATTAGAATATTTACTAACACTACGGTGATGGTGACTAACCATTTAGGCTTGTTGCACTTTACTCCTCTTCAGACACTCTAAGCTTCAACCAAACTAGCTTTCCTTGATGTTCCTCATATAGGACAACCTTGCTCTTAACTCCATTGCTTTATACATGCTGTCACACCTACTTCCCCATTCTATCTTTACTCCATCTTCTCTCCAACTTCTTCTTCACCTTCCTTCAAAGTTCAGACCAAGTGTCACCTACTACATAAGGCCATTCTTCATTTGTTAGTGCCTTCCCCCCCCAATTATTTTTTATTTGTTTACATGTTTGTCTTTTCCCTCTCCTTCAATAATAATAAAAAAAAGTAAGCTCCTGGAAGACAAGCAATTGTTTCATTTTTGTCACTGTATGTATATACCAGGCTCTATCTTGGTGCCTGGCACAATTTATAGCACATAATAGGGACTAACGTGCTTGTGTAATGAATGAATGAATGAATGAATGATGTCCATTTTGTTTGAATAACGCCTTTTGAATATAAAACTTGTAAGAATAATGTGTTCTATGAAGCTCACTTTGTTACTCATACAAAATCATATTAAGGCAATGTGGCACAACAGAAAAAAATAGTTCTGGAGACAAAAGACCTCAGTACAAATCCTGGTCTTCACCCTTTGTTAGCTGTGTGACCTTGGAAAAACCACTTACCCTTACTGGGTCTCAGTTTCCTTATCTACAAAATAGAGGGTGAAGAGTGTAGGGTACTGGACCTGGAGTCGAGAAAACCTTTGTTCAAGTCTGACCTCAACCTTTTACTAACTGTGATACCATGGGAAAATCACTTAACCTCTGCTTGCCTTAGTTTCCTAAAATGTAGAAATGGGGGAAATATGGTTATCACTTCCACATAGTGACTTTCCTCATCATGATTTCGATATATTGCAGGTTGACATAAGAAATTAAAGGGGAATTTTTTTGCAAGTTTTGTGGAAATTGCAGACAACACTGAGCCTATGACCAAATATTTAACCCAAATTTTACAATAAGGTACTGTGAACACCCCACAAAAAATAAAAGAATTCCAACTTCTTCTCTGGTACAAAGGGATGGCCAACTTTTTTTACACAGATTTTCCAGATTGGAGGGGGGGGCAGTGTACCTTGCCCCTCACCCCCTGAGATGTGGAAGGGATAAGTGTAGTACTTACCTCCCAGGGTTGCTGTAAGGATCAAAAGTGATAGTATCGGTAAAGCATTTAGCACAGCGCTTGACACACAATAAGGGTTTTCTTCCTCTTTCTTCCTTCTCGCCTCTCTCCTTGCCTCCTGCCTTTTCCCTTACAGTATAAATCCTAAATTTATGATTCTATGATAAGCTAGTTTACCATTTTTGAGGTTTCTTCTTTGAAACCATTTTGTAGTTATTTTCAAGCAGTGAAGATCAGCATGAGACTAAGAGAAAGCAAACTACAGCATCCCCAAAACAGGAGGGGCTCTATCCATGCTTTTTAACTAATCAGGCATGAGTTACATTGCAAGACTCAAAGGTAAATGTTATTTCCAAGGGATAAAGAAGAAGTAATACAGGCTAGTTAAGCTCTTCTACTGTAACATGAGAATGAAGAGTTGTCTTCATTTTACAAGTTAAGAAAGTATGTATGAAACCAGTTAAGTTTACTGCCTGGGGTTAATATTCTAGAATGGCATAAGAATGAAAAATGTCAGAGAGGTAGATAGACATTACAAACATCCTAGGTGCCTAATAGTACAAGGAGAAAACACTCCTATGAATGCTGTATGTTGGTTTCACTAGTTTATCTAATGATTATATCAGGAGGAATACAAGTGCCTTTCTAGGGTAGAGGTTTAGAGACGGGGCTCACGGGTACACTAATTCTTGTTGGGCTCTTCTCATTTATTTGTGTTTTCACAGAACTCTGCAGCAAGTCAGAAGCCTACTGTGCAGGAGAAGCTGCAATCACTTCAAGTGATATTTTACAAATATGACTCAATTCGCCCAGCAGATCAGAGATAAATAAAATATAACAAGTCTGCCACAATGGGAGCCAGGCTGCTTCTCAGCTCACCTCAAGTGGGTAACAGTTTCAAAACTTGGTGTTCCATTTTTATAACTGGCACCCCAGAGGTACCATTTGGTAACAAGTGACACAAAGAAGTCATATTACCTGACTTGTCTTCAGGGGCTACCTTGTATAACCAACTTTGGTGAGCATGCTATTCACCTAACGGGGACACTGGAGATGACTTCAAAGAAATGCATGATTTTTAAGTGTTGTTTGGCAAAAAATTTTAAGTGATCTCCCCATGCCCCCCACCACTTTTTGTCTATATACTTGTTATTCATTTTTTTTTTTGTTTTTTGCTTTTTGGTGAAGCAATCAGGGTTAAGTGACTTGCCCAGGGTCACACAGCTAGTAAGTGTCATGTGTCTGAGACTGGATTTGAACTCATGTCCTCCTGACTCCAAGGCCAGGGTACTATCCACTGCGCCACCTAGAGGCCCCTTTGTCATTCATTTTTGAACCTGGAAGACTACGGCCGGGAAATGCTAACATCCTCTATTGTCTAAAAGGGACACACATCATTAATTCCTAAGTGTTTCTTCTCATCCTCTTGCCAAGTTCTTAATACAACCACCTATGAAGGAACAATTCACTGGGAGTTGTCTTACCAATGAATTTGAATTCTCTTCTTAGGAAGAGCAGATTGATGATCAGGCTTAGCAGAAATATTACAAATGAAAGGGAAAACCAGGGAGTATATCAGGGAAATGATATCAGGAAAGTCTCTTACAGAAGAATAAGTATTAGAAACACAGTAAAGTTATCATGTGGTTTTCATACACAGAGAGGATAAAGTGTCAGCTTTTGGCCCTCGCTGATAATGTGGTTTGCCTTGATTTATAACACAGAGTGGTCACTAGATCGTTTCACATTTACTAAAAGCCAGGTGGGTATGGAGGAAGGGATCCAATTAGGACTCAGTTCAATTTCAAAATTTTGCAACAAAAATATCATGATTTTAAAACTGGAAAGCAAAGCCAATCATACTTTATAGAGATTTTTCACAGAAGGCAGAAAGTTCTTCTTAAATAGAAACAGTCAAATGGTAGAGCATTCTTATGTTTTCATAAGAGGATTAGAAAATTAAAAATTAGAGAATCTTCTATTTCTCACTGTGGACTACAAGCTACTAGGCAGAAACTTTTGACCTGGTAAATAGCAAAATACAATTTATAGAAACATAAATATGCCTCATGGCACCAGTGACTCTCACATCCTATGAATGCATCCTATAGAAAGACCTTATTTCCCAATATAATATTTCTCAGTCTAGGAATCCACTATTGGTGGATTCCAAGGGAATGAGAAGGAGCTATGAGCTTTACAAATTTAATATACAAAGGAGAAACAATTCTAGGAGGTCACCTTAAAAAAAATTTAATAGAAACATGTTCCTGCAATCCAATCCACTACTTAAAAATATTTCATAACCACACATGGACATATCAAACAAGTGCTGAAGGGCCCCACTGATCCAATGTTTAAGGATAGCTTCCACATAAAATTATACCCCACGGCAAGGCTATAAAGTGTAGTTTCTGCTTTTACCTGAAGATGGCATCCATCCCAAGGATGTATGTGGCTTGTATGAGAAGTCTCTTTATATTTGCCAGGACGGTCATAAATTCCTTTCTACTGACTCGAGATCCAGTGCCATGAACATTAAATAATTCTGAACTAAGCAACACAACATGAGTATACTTTTCAGATGGTGACAGGTAGATTTCTTCCTGGGCTGTGCTGATTCGTAAGCCATTTCCCTAAAAAAAAATACATGCAAGAATAAACTTAAGAGTAGAGAATGGCAAAAACATCATTGACTTATACAGACAGCTTAAGAATAGTTCCATTTGTGGTCTAGTGGAGGGAATACTAGGTTGGAGTCAGAGGGCCTGGACTCAGATTCCAGCTTTGCCACTTACAACCTTTGGAAAATGAGCTTGACCTCTGTAGACCTCACCTATAAATGAAAAAAAAAAATTACTCCCATGATCCATTCCAGCTCTAACTCTATGTATTTTCGTTGACTTTACACTGAATTTACATTGTTAAATTTCAATGTAAATTCAAACCCAGATGATTTTTCCACATTTACTCAACCGACATCTTGTCTTTCTCCCCTACCATTAATTGGTACATATGCAGGGAATGTTAAAATAAATTTGATATTAGCCTAAGCAACACATAATGACAAAGATTGATGCATATGTTGAAGGGGGGAGGTGAAAGTAATTCCAAAGCATTTAATTTTTGATTATACAGGCTATTGCTGCCCTATGTGAATGTCAAACACAGAGAACTAGCTTCATTCACAGGAGCTGAGTAGGAAGTTAGCCTGTTTTCAAGCAAGCATCCACAAAATATATCCTTCAGATCTTCCTACTTTCTTGGTGTGGAAAGGGGGACAGGTCATAATGACTTTCTACAGGGAAAATCTAGAGAATCACCAGGAGTCCACTGTTCACAGTATGTTAATGGCATCGTAACAAGAAAAAATACTTTGACTAACCAATCAATTTAGGCATATCTCTTTTTAATATATTAATAAACCATCATTTCAATATCTTACATCTAAAGAGCTCCTTTCATCTCAAAGGAAGCCAAGGGAGAGAAGTAAAGAGCACATTTTCATGGAAACCTAGAAATTCAGAGCTAGAAAGGCCCTCAGAAGTTATCTAGGTCTAATTTCCACATTTTAGAGATGAGAAAACAGGCCAAAGAGGTGGAGCAATTTGCCCAATTTCAAACAGCTAACTCAGAGCAGAGCTAAGTAGAGGAACCAGCTCTCTTGATTTCTCATCCATTGCTTTTTCCACCATCCCACAGTAGAACTGGGCCTAGGAAAAAAAAGTCTTAAGAATTGTGGTTCCAAGTCAACACTTATTACCTTGTATATGAAGATAGTTTGGTACAGTTGAAAAAGCATTGGCTCTGGAGTGGGCCTGGATTCAAATCCCAGTTCATGTCTCCAGTAGCTGGGTGACGTTGGACAAGTCAATTAAATTCCTCAGTCTTTTATTTCCTCAGCTACAAAATAAGGAGCTTGGACCTGATGGCTTCTGAAACCCCTAGAAGCTTCACATCTTTGATCATCCGTGATCCTATAACTTTAAGACTATATGTGGAATCAGAGGAGCTTGGATGGGCAAGTGACCTAGGCTGGACAAGTTACTTTACTTCTCTTTGCTTAAGTTTCCTTATCTATAAAAAGAAGGTTTGGAGATAACCTTTAAGGTGTTCTTCAGCTCTGAATACTATACGTACAGGAAAGCTGGGGATATCTAAACCCAGTGATGTGCTGGTAAATGTTTAACAACTAGAAAAAACTTACGCATGATAACTTTTAAATTAACTTTGCATTATTAATACTTCACACCAATTCCTTAAGTCTAGATAATCAACAAAACAGTAAATCAAGCCCTGACTTACAGTGATTTTTTAAGGAATAAGCGCTTGCGCTGAAAATTTAATAATTAGCTGGTTCAAGTTGGCTCTAGAACACTCATCTATAAGCCCACAAATGACTTTAATCTTTGGAGACTGCAATGGTCCACCTGCATTCATCACACCCAGTTAAAAATTTTGGCAGTCAAATCTTTGCCCTCATCCCAATGGTCAAACCCACTTTTCATTGACTCTAGTACAGTTCAAATCAAAAAGTGAAGGGATCAAACAGCAAGAACCAAAAGAAGAAGTTAGAGGGGAAGAATATCATTACTCATATTAGAATTTGCCCTGACACTGTAACTAACACTTAAGTTTTCACAAAAAATCTGTCATAGAGTTTTAATGACTATAATTTGTCAACTGCTGCATGTCTTAGCTTAAAGATCTTCTGTTACAAGGGGGATCTTATCATTCTGCCTAGCATCTTAGGTCTGTTTCATAGAGATATACTAAAGGGAGGAAAAACAACCTTCACCAAGCATGTGATTTCTTGTTCATTTGCAGCCTCATATCAAGTTGACCAAGTTACAATTAACGTAACAGAATTGCTTAAACTCCTAAATGAGCTGATAGGCAGAAAATAGTTATATTGCCTCAACGGCACTCAGTATCTTTACCTCTAAGATGATCATGAACTGCAATACATTTTCTAGATCTTCTTCTTCTCCTATGAGGTCATAAGAAATAGTAAATTTCAATTGTCCTTCAGCAGCTGTCAACTGCAAGAAATGAAAGAATAGAGCATTTATTAAGTGCTTGCGATGAGCAAAGAAGGCCACTAGGTGGCGCAGCAGATAGTGTTGGGACCGGAATCAGGAAGATTCATCTTCTTGTCCAATCTGGTCTTGGACATGTACTAGCTGTGTGACTCTGGGTAATTCAATGCTATTTGCCTCGGTTTCCTCATCTGTAAAATGAACTAGAGAAGGAAATGGCAAACCACTCCTCTGTCTTTGCTAAGAAAACCCCAAATGGGGTCACAAAGAGTTGGACACAGCTGAAATGACTCAACAACAACAAGTGTGGGAAGTATAGATCATTGTTTTTATTTTATTTATTTTAAATTTATGGAATAAAGCATTTCTATAACATGTATAATTTTTAAAAAATGGTTGCATGTGAAACTGCAAATTAAAAAAACTAAGACTAAAGATCCCCATTTTGCCTAGGTTGAAAGCACAATGACAACTCTTGAGCCTGATATTTCTACTGGAAGGCATAGGACCTTTGACCTGCTGGGTTCCCAATGTAGATTAGTCTACTCTTCCTTAGGCAGCCTGGTACCCAGTACCCCCAGCTACACCCTAGCACTATATTGATGTTGGACTTAGGAATTACTGCAGACATACAATCTTGTGTTTGTGCTGTAGATCAGAACTCCTGAGGTCAAGTAATCCAGCAGCAGGGATTACATGTTATCCATCTGCATTCAGTTTATTTTTTTCAATAGCAATAATAATCTAACACTTATTATAAACATACTGTGTACAAAGCATGGTGCTAGAAGCCACATAAACAAAGATGAAATTATGTTTAGTCCCCACCCTCAAGAAACAAAATATAATAAGGAAGTTTCCAATAATTATGTGGCTGAGTATGCTAAATGAAAAGAAACTGTAGCTAGTGGCTTTTCCCTTGTGCTTAGTTTTTCTGAAAGAAGCAGCATTGTATATAGTGAAGACCACTGGACTTGGATTAAGACAATCTGGATCTGAATCCCAACTCCATTATTTACCATTTGTGTGACTTTGGGTGAGTCATTATACCTCTGTGGGTCCTAGTTTCCTCATTTATAAAATAATAGGGTTGGATTAGATATCCCCAAGGTCCCTTCCAATTGTAAATCTATGATCCTGTATAGTTAGGTGGCACAACTGATAGAACACTGGATTGGAGTCAGGAAAACCTGAGTTCAATTATGACCTTAGACTCTTGCAAGTCACTTAACCACTAACTGCCTCAGTTTCCCCATCTGTAAAATGGGATAACAATAGCACTTGTCTCTCAGGGTTGTTGTGAGGGTAAAATGAGATAGTATTTGTAAAGTGTTTTGCCAACATTAAAGTGCTATATAAACACTAGTTATTATCATAGCTTTGTACACAGGTGAGGAAATAGGTTATGAAAACATTTGCATTTTCTTTTAAAATATTTCACTATTTCAAGGAGAAGTCATTTTGAGAAAAGAAGATTGAGGAAGTTAGAAATGTGGATGAAAACAATCTATGTGGACTCTACTGAACAATTCTAATCATGATACACGTACAAAATGTGTTATTTTCTCTAGAGTCAGAGAATTGTTGATTAAGTTAAATGCTAAGAAACAGAACACAGATCTTCTTGCTCTCTTGTTATTCCACAGATTGAGTTCTGGAATTTCCCATCAGAGAAGTGACTGTGTCAACACTGGGGTACGAGAAGAAAAAGAATTCTACCAATTCCTGAGGGTCACTGACTCTTTCTGTATGGGTGAATTTATTCAAGGAAAACATCAATCTACTCACTCGACAGGCAGCTTACATAGATCATAAGCTGAGAAATACTAGAGGTCAAGAAAGGATGAAAATGCAGCAGTGAATTTTATATTATGAGAAACTTCCATCAAAAGAGCAAAATGTAATAATCTCCTCTACTCTCCTATAGTCGAAGTAGTTTAGTTCCAATGAACATGATTTCTTCCGCTTCATGATGCTTCTTAGTATCTTCCCTTGCCCTTGACAACCATATCAGTTACAGTACACCTGCCTTTGCCCTTACTCTACCCTGACAATGACCTTATTAAAAAAAAAATCATTTTAGGAAAGGAATCCAGACTGTAATCATGGAAGACAAAGTTCCATGCAAATTCTGAACTGTGGCTTTGTTTATTTCAGTATACCACAGCCAATAAAGTTGTTGACAAAATGGAGCTGATTTGTATTCTAGGGTTTGCTCCACGCTCTTCTCTGAGACACAGATCTATGGTAGCTGTCTCGCTGACTTCTCAACACAGACTGCTGGCCAGAGAGTAGCTCCAGGGAGCACCCTGGGTGGAAGGGGGAGAGCCTTGATTGTTTTCTATGTTGATCCACAGAGACTGGTATATAGTATTTTATGGCTTATTAAAAAGGACTTTTCCATTCTAAAAATAACAATATACTGCAATGGATTCTGAGCTCATTATGTGAAGTTCTAACATGGCTCTCAAAGTCAGAGAATGCCTTTCTTTCCCCATTCTTCAAAGAAATGCTCATTCTGTAATTTTCTACTGTATCTAACGTGATAAATATCTGCTGGGATGGTTGTACTTTGCATTATGGTGAGTAATGAGGGGATACCCTTCATGAAAAGTTCAGTTTTATTAGTACAAGCCTCCCAAATTCCAAACCGTGGACTTGTTCAATAAGCTGAACATTCTTGCTCAGTAATGATGTTTTGGAAAAGAGAAGTTTAAAGCTGTTCTTAAAAGACTTAAAGAAAAAAAAATCTTGGTAGCATGTACAGGTGGGTTGGAAAGATGTCTGGAAAGAGTAGTTTTACCAAAGATTTTGAGCTTCAAATGAACTAAAAGATTAGATTATTTTGAATTTAGGTAAGAAAGTACTAATAAATTCCAATGGTCAATTAGGTGGCCCAGTGGGTAGAGTGCTGGGCCTGGAGTCAGGAAGACTCATCTTTCCAAGTTAAAATCTTGCCTCAGACACTTACCAGCTATGGGAACCTGGGCAAGTCACTTAACCCTGCTTGCCTTAGTTTTCTGATCTGTAAAATGAGCTGGAGAAGGAAATGGCAAACCACTTCAGTATCTTTGCCAAGAAAACTCCAAATGGGAATTGATGGAATCCTAATAAAGCTGCCCCTAACCCTGATATTCTAACTTCTTTATGGGCCCACCGAACAGCAGGCATGTCCTGATTTGACCACACAATCTAGCTTTAACAACACTACAGGTCCCCAGACTCAATATAGCCACTGCTCCTAGCTATCCACTGCCCCCAGATCCAATTCACATACTTGAACAGGTGTGTCCTTGTACTCAATCGCTAACCAATGAGAAAGCAGCCTGACCGAGATGATGGACCACCAAATCATAGAAGGAACCCTCTCCCCTATTACCTAATCTCTTAACAAACCCCTCTTGTCTTTTTAAAAATCCATCTTGCTTTCTCTGAAGTTGCTGGTTCCTCTTGGAAGTTAGTCTGCTTCATGAGAGGTGTCAATCTTAATAGATGCCTGTACTTGGATTAGAGGTGGTCTGACTCTGAATTCTTTCTTTTTTTAAGGCAATTGGGGTTAAGTGACTTGACACTTACTAGCTGTGTGAACCTGGGCAAGTGTTTGGTCTGAGGCCGGATTTGAACTCAGGTTCTCCTGACTTCAGGGCCAGTGCTCTATCCACTGCGCCACCTAGCTGCCACCTAGCTGCCCCCTGACTCTGAATTTTTCAAGACAGTGCCACCATGACACACCATGAAACTACAACAGGGTCACAAAGGGTTGGACACTACTAAACAACACAAAACAAATTCCTATTTTACTGGAACCCCTAAATCTATAAGATAGCACAAAAATGCCAGAGATGGCGCATGATGGAGTGGAAAAGGGCAATGAACTTGTTGTCAGGATAAAACTAGGTTCAAAGCCTGTGTCTGACACTTAATAGCTGTGTTTTAGTGGGCAAGTCACTCCCTGCCACAGCCTCAATTTCTTCATCTGTAAAATGAGGGAGATGATATCTTATCTCATAAGATTATCATAAGAATCAAATGAAATCATATTTATAAAGTGCTTCAGAGCACTTAGATTACTACAGAAATAGCCCCTATTATATTTTAGAGAATTAGTCTTTTAACTCTTACTTGGAGAAATAGGTATTTAACTTTGTCTCTAAGATGATTATTCTCTTGGTCCTTATTCCTTTCTCCTTCCTTAAAAAATAAACAGGGCTTTCGATCTTCACTTGCCTCTGCTGGCCTCTCTGAATGCCATTCAAATGACCCCAATTCAATTAAATTGAACAAACATGTCTTTAAGAAAGCCTTTTCTAATTCTCCTCAGTCAGCAACTCTCTCTTCTTCCTTTATGCTTCTGCTTTTCCCTCAACCTTTACCATAGTACTCATTACATTTTGCCTTATATGATAGGTATGCACATCACCTATACTCCTAGTTCTTAAGACCCCTGAAGGTGGGCTTTATATTTAGTTCAATTTTATATTCCCCACAGCATAAAGCAGAGTGGTTGGTATAAAGTGCTTAATAAATATTTGTTGAACTGACAAATTAAACTATATTACCTCTATCCAAGTTATCACCAAGTCCTATCAGGTTTTCCCTTGTAAAATATCTCAGGTTCACTCCTTGTTCTCTATTCCCATTGTTACAGCACTAATCTAGACCTCATTATTTTTATATCTGGGTGACTCTAATCCCTTGAGTTGGCCTCACAGACTCTGAACTTTCTGCTTAATGGATGTTTTCATCATGTCCTCTCACCTAACAATGAACCTGTAGTGGCTTTCTTTGCTTACAATATCCACTCTCAAATTGTCTGACCAGCTTTCAAGACACTCCATTCCTGGACCCTGCCTTCTTATCCTTAACTTATTTCTCACTAAACCCCTGCATAGACCCACTACTACTGTTAGCTCATTCTCTATACTTTCCCTCAAATATGAGACATTGCTTGCTCTATTCTCCCCACCTGGAATGTTATCCTTATTGTTCTCCAACTACCCAAATCCTACACAACCTTTTATGTCTAGTTCAAGTTGCATCTCTTTTAGAACTTTTATTTTAGCTCTTTTATCTAGGAACTCCTGCTGTCATCACCACGCAATTTCATACCTAATTGTTTTTTAATTGTTTCACACATATTAGTTTTCTCTCGTCAACTACATTGACAAGTCCTTCAGGGCAGGGACCACATCTTATTCTTAGGTGTTCCTTAGAGCTCCTAGTACAGTGTTAAGCACACAGTAACAACTTAATTAACATTTGATTGATTACTGAACAAGTTCACCGTAGACTATTCTTAATCAGATTCCAAGTCAGTAAATGAGTGAGAATGGTCCAAACAAGATAGAGTGGATCTTAATAAAACACTGCTAGTAATTCAGTATTCCCACAGCTAAAATTGAGAAACATTCAGATCAAAACTAAAAAAGAGGGGCAGCTATGTGGCGCAGTAAATATAGCTCTGGCCTTGGAGTCAGGAGAACCTGTGTTCAAATATGGCCTCAGACACTTGACACTAACTAGTTGTGTGATCCTGGGCAAGCCACTTAACCCCAATTGCCACACCAAACAAAACAAAACAAAACAACAACAAAAAAAACCCCCCAAAAAACAAAAATAAACAAACTAAAAAAGAGTTAGCTAAAGAGCAAAATTCATGTTTTTGTGATATCAAATATCTTGAAGCATCAATTCAACAAAGACATATCACCTGTTGGTTATAATGATACATTTAATTTTATTTTTCTTTTTAACCATTTTGTTCATGCTCTTTTAAAAAATATCATTTCTACTTCCAAATGATTCCCTGTATCCCCCTTTAGAATTTTGCTTTATAATAAATAAATTCAGTCAAGTAAAATTCTACCCTTTGACGATGTCTAAAAACATAGACCTCTTCTATGTCTACTCTCTATCACTTCTCATTGAGGGAGAGGGAGCATTCTTCACCAACAAATTCCTTAAAGTCAAGATTGGTGCCTGCATTGATGAGTGTTCTGTAGTCATTCAATGATGCTTTAAAGATAATTTTTTTTTAAAAAAAAATCTGATTTGAATTGCAATGACCTCCTGAGAAAATGTAGGAATAAAAAGACTGTGCATCTATGATACCTAAAACTGTGCTTCTACTATTTGGAAGCTGGACTTGGTGCTACAGTTTTATAACTTTATATCTACAGCTCATCCTCAGAACTGCCTAGTCATTATTATTGTTGTTCTTGTCAAACATTTTATTTCAAGAAAGATAACTTTTCAAGTTCCGCTTCCAGGAGAAAAGATGGCGGAGTAATAAGTAAGTTGTTCTCACCATCCCTTATTAACCTCTGAAAGCCCAGGAAATATCACTCCAGGAAAAATCCTAGAAGAGCTGAACCAGAACAGAGATGGGGAGTAGCAACTGGGTAGCCCAGGAAGCTTGAGGGATTAACAGAAAAGGCCCCTCTTTCCCGGGGGAAAGGGGAGCAGTACTGAATGGGAGATGTCTCAGCAAGCTAGCAGAAAGCCCCACCTCAGCATACCAGGGGGAGATCCTGAACCCCAGGTGGTGAAGCAGGCAAGCACCAACACCAGGACCCTGAGTGCCTCAGTACAGGCAGGGGAACCAATGGAAACTGGCTTGGAAAACCACCACATGCCATGGTGTTCTACCAGAGCCAAGTCTCCTGGATGCCTCAGTAAAACTCTGGGAAGCACAACTCCAAGATGAAAATCCCCAGGTGGAGAAACATCCTGCAGCAGCAAAACATCCATTTGCAAGGAGCCAAAGAAAGGAGCAAAAGGCCTGGGTGAGCAGGCATCCTCCAAGGGCCAGACTACCCACTCCTACCCCTAGAGCTCAGTGTTGCTGATTCCAGCTCAACACCAGGTAAGCTACCAGAACCCTACAACCTCCAACTGCCAGCATTGAAGGCCCCAGCACACAAAGCCAGTGACCAGGCCCTAGGCTCCCAAAACAAGAAGCTTGGGTCAGTGTCCTCTGCTCCCCAGCAGGAGAACTCAATGTCTTTAAAGGCCAGAAAATAAGCAAACACCATGAGCAAAAAGAAACATACGATAGATTCATATTATGAGAACAGTGAAGATCAAGGCAGAAATTCTGAACATTGTCAACAAACCCACATCTGGAACCTCAAAATGGAATATGAACTGTTCTGAAGCCCAAAAAGCCTTCTTGGAAGAGCTCAAGAAGTATTTGAAAAGTCAAATAAGAGAAGTAGAAGAAAAATTGGGAAAAGAAATGAGAGGTATACAAGAGAGGGTCAATAGCTTGGAAGAGGAAGGACAAAAATTGACTCCAGAAAATAACTCCTTAAAAAGCAGAATTGGCCAAACAGAAAAGGAGACACAAAAACAAACTGAGGAGAAGAATTCCTTAAAAAAATAAAATGGGCCAAATGGAAAAGGAGGTAAAAAATCTAATAGAATAAAACAATTTGTTAAAAATTAGAATTGGGCAAATGGAAGCTAATGACACTATGAGAGAGCAAGAATCAGTCAAACAGAAATAAAAGAATGAAAAAATAGATGAAAACGTAAAATACCTCATTGGTAAAACAACCGACCTGGAAAACAGATCTAGGAGAGACAATTTAAAAATTATTGGTCTACCTGAAAATCACAATAAAAAAAAAAGAGTCTGGACAGTATCTTACATGAAATCATCAAGGAAAACTGCCCTAAGGTCCTAGAACCACAGGGTAAAATAGCCATAGAAAGAATCCACCGATAACCTACTGAAAGAGATCGCAAATTGAAAACGCCAAGGAATATAGCAGCCAAATTCTAAAATGGAGTCTTCCTTAAAATAATTAATAGCATCTACCTAAAACCTTCAGCAAGCATCATATGTAATGGGGACAAGCTAGAAGCATTTCCAATAAGATTGGGGGGGTGAACTTGTACTGGAAAGGTTAGCTTTAACAATAAGAGAAGAAAAAGAAATTGAAGGCATTAGAATAGGCAAAGAAGAAACAAAGCTATCATTCTTTGCAGATGATGTGATGATATACTTACAGAATCCTAGAGAATCATGTAAAAAACTACTGAAATAAAAAAAAAACTTTAGCAAAGTTGCAGGATATAAAATAAACCCACATAAATCATTGGCATTTCTATATATTACCAACAAAGCCCAACAACAAGAGATAGAAAGAGAAATTCCATTTAAAGTTATGCTAGACATAAAAGATTTAGGAGTTTACCTGTTGAAACAAACCCAGGAACTATATGAACACAATTACAAAACACTTTTCACACAAATAAAATCAGATCTAAATAATTGGAAAAAATATCATTTCCTCATAGGTAGGCCAAGCTAATATAATAAAAATGATAATTCTGCCTAAGCTAATTTACTTATTCAGTGCCATATCAATCAAACTACCAAAATTATTTTATAGAGCTAGAAAAAATAATAACAAGATTCATTTGGAATAACAAAAGGTCCAGAACATCAAAGGAACTAATGAAAAGAAATGCAGGGGAAGGTGGTCTAGCTGTTCCAGATCTTAAATTGTATTATAAAGCAGCAATCATCAAAACTGCTTGGTACTAGCTAAGAAATAGAGTGGTGGATCAGTGGAATAGGTTAGGTATGCAAGACCCAGTAGTCAATGACTATAGTAATCTACTATTTGATAAACCCAAAGACCCCAGCTTCCAGGATAAGAACTTACTCTTTGACAAAAACTGCTGGGAAAACTGGAAAAGAGTATGGCAGAAACTAGGCATAGACCAAAATCCCACACCATATACCAAAATAAAGCCAAAATGGGGTTCATGACTTAGATACAAAGACTGATACTATAAGCAAACTGGGAGAGCAAGGAATAGTTTACCTGTCAGATTTATGGAGAACAGAAGAGAAACAGAAGAAGAGATTATGACCAAATAAGAGATAGAGAACGTTACAAAATATAAAGGAATAGTTTACTGTCAAATCTATGGAGAAAGGAAGAATTTATGACCAAATGAGATAGAGAATATTACAAAATGCAAAATGGACAATTTTGATTACATTAAATTGAAAAGTTTTTGCACAAACAAAGCCAATGCAACCAAGATTAGGAGGGAAGAAGAAAAATGGGAAAGAATTTTTACTACCAGTCTCTCTGATAAGGGCCTTATTTCTAAAATATATAGAGAATTAAGTCAAATTTATAAGAATACAAGTCATTCTTCAATTGATATGATCCTTCAAAGGATATGAACAGGCAGTTCTCAGTTGAAGAAATTAAAGTCATCTACAGTCATATGAAAAAATGCTCTAAATCACTATTGATTAGAGAAATGCAAATCAAAACTACTCTGAGGTACCACATCACACCTATCAGATTGGCCAACATGACAAAACAGGAAAATTATAAAATTGGAACATTAATGCATTGTTGGTGGAGTTGTGAATTGATCCAACCATTCTGGAGAGCAATTTGGAACTATGCCCAAAGGGTTATAAAAATGTGCATGCCTTTTGACCCATCAATAACACTTCTAGGGCTATATCCCAGAGAGATCATACAAAAGGGAAAAGGACCTACCTGTGAAAAATATTTATAGCAGCTCTTTTTGTGGTGGCAAAGAATTGGAAATTGAGAGGATGCCCATCAATTGGGGAATGGCTGAACAAGTTGTGGTATATGAATGTAATGGAATACTATTGTGCTATAAGAAATGATGAACAAGCTGACTTCAGAAAATCCTGGAAAGACTTGTATGAACTGATGCTGAGTGAAGTGAACAGAAGCAGGAGAACATTGTATACAGTAACAGCCATGTTGTGTGATGACTAATGTTGATAGAATTAGCCCTTCTCAGCAATGCAAGGATCTAAGACATCTCCAAGGTCTCATGATGGAAAATGCTATCCACATTCAAAGAAAGAACTATGGAATTTGAATGCAGAAAAAAAAAAGAAAAATAACAGGACACAGCAGATTTCAAATGGTTCAGAGGGAGGCTGGGTGGGATCCCACAAAGTAAAATAATACAGAAATGATGAGACCAAAATGTAAGCTATTGTATTAGAGTGTAAACTCCTTGTAAGTAGAGTTCATTTCACTCTTAGTACTTGTATCTCTGGTTAGTCAACAAGCATTTATTAAGACTCTGTTATGTGCCAAGCACTGTGCTAAGTGCTAAGATACAAAGACAAAAACAGTTCCTACTTTCAAAGAGCTCATTTGTAAAATGCTTAATAAATTCTTGTTTGGTTCATAAGAAGCTGAAGGACAGATTCTGAAGACAACAAAAACTATGATGAAGATGAAAAGTAGATGTAGTCTAAAGATACTTGGACACAGAGGGACCTCATTAAGCAACCAAAAAACAACCATAGAGTTTTTTTTAAGTCCAGAAAGATGATGTATGATAAATAAAAACATGACTGAGTCTTGTCAGGGGTGTTAAAGATCAGTATGAGTTGGGGCTGAAGAGGTAAGCTGATTTGAGCAAAAAGTTTGTTATTAGCTGTACTGGGGAAAAGACTAATTCAAGGAGGGCAAGGATAATGATAATACGATGGGGAGAAGACAGAACTGTGTAATGTTTATTCTGCTTCTGTTTCCTCTGCCAAGGAAAATGACTTACAGGTTAGAAAGGACAGAACAAAAAGACTAACAGAGAGTTAATCCCCAAGTTGAATACAACATTTATCTGTCTTTGGTGAATTTAAATCACAAGGTCCAGATGAATTACATTCTTCAGAATGGTCAGATATGACTTCTTAGATATGGTCAATAATATGTGAAAGAGTGTGACAGATAGGAGAGCCACCAGTGGATTAGAGAAGGGCAAATTCTGTTCTGATTTTTCAAAAAGGGGAGAGAATGGAATTTGCAAACCTAAGCTAATTATAACAAAAAGTTGAGATAGGCCAAAGAGCTAACATCAACTCCTGGGAAAATTCTAGAATGTATTATTAAAGTGATGGTTAATAAACATCTATAAAAACATAAAGGGATCACAAAGAGCCAGCATGGCTTTAATCAAGACAATGTCAGATTAATCTCAACTCTCCTTTTTGATAATAATAATGATAGCTAACATTTACATAGTGCTTATTATGTGCCTAGTCCTGTGCTAAGTACTTTACAATTATTATATCATTTGATCCTTGCATCAACCAGAGAGGTAGTTGCTGTTGTCCTCTCCATTTTACAGATGAAGAAACTGAGGAAACAAAATTCAGTAGACTTGCCTGGGGTTACTATGCTAGTATCTGAGATCACATTTGAACTTAGGACTTCCTGACTCCAGGGGCTGTACTCTCTCTACTTCACCTTCTAGATGCCTCTAGTAGCTTATCAGCCTTTTTTTTTTTCTTTGCAAGGCAATTCGGGTTAAGTGACTTGCCCAGGGTCACACAGCTATTAAGTGTCAAGTGTCTGGTCTGAGACTGGATTTGAACTCAGGTCCTCCTGACTTCAGGGCTGGTACTCTACCCACTGCACCACCTAGCTGCCCTGTTTATCAGCCTTTTTGATGAATTAATTGACTGGTATACTGTAAAGGCATACTGTAGATTTAATTTACCAAGATTCTAGCAAGGCATTTAAAAGCTTCTCATGCTATTTTTTGTGGAGAAGATAGATAAATGTTGCTCGGGTAAAAGGATAGATATGTAGATTGAGAACTAGTTGGATGGCTAAAACATCATTAGTGGCTTAATGTCAGTTTTGAAATTGATCTGAAGTGCAATTTCCCAGGTATCTTTGCTGGGTCCCATGCTGTTTAATATTTTAATAAATGGCTTAGAGGAGAGCTGACATATCAGGCAATACAGTCAAAATATAAAAAGCTCGGGAAAGGCTAGAATGTTGGTGCTAATCTAATATAATAAAATTAAATAAGAATGAATGTAAAGTTTTCGACTTTCATTTAAAAAATCAAATTCACAAGTACAAGATGGCAGAGGCATGATAAGACAACAGTTCATCTGAAAAAGAACTAGGAGTTTGGGCAGAATACAACCTCAATAGGAGCCTATCAGATAGCCAAGAAAACCAATGTAATCTTCACCTGCATTCAGAGACAGCATGAGACTAGGAAGGAAGCAGCTGTGTTGTACAGTACTCCACTCTGGTCAGACCATATCTGAAGTATTATATTCAGTTCTGAATGTCACAACTTAAGAAGAATATTGAAAAGCTGTATTTTTGTCAAATCCTCTTGTTTGGCGTTCAAAGCCCTTTATAATCTAGATTCCTCCCCTATCTCTGCAGTCTTCTTATACCTTCTTTCCCCTCCCCTGACCAACCTACTCTTTGATCCAGTAACACTGGCCTACAAGCTGTGGCATCTCCCTTAGCTGAGAGACACAGGGCTATTCAAAGGTTTCCAGACCTGATGGGATAGTTCTCTGTATCTCGGGTGCTGTGTGAATACTGAGGGTAGCATAGTAAGAAAATACATAACGTCTCGAGTCTGAAGACCTGAGTTTGAATCTTGGTCCTCTCGTTTATTACCTGTGTGAGCTCAGATAAGTCATTTCCTTGTGATTCAGCTTCCTCACTTATAAATTAGGGGGCTGGATTTGGTGACCTCTAAAGTCTTTTTATATCTATTTCTATGATTTTATTTTTTATCCATACCTGTGATTCCACTGAAATATGGAAATCACTATGAGGGAATTCCCCTTCCCAACGTAGACTGTATAACTGATCTGTGGCTTATAATTGCCTGAGGTATCTTAGGGTTAAGTGACTTATCCAGAATCATGGTTGCTATGATATGTCAGAGACAAGTCTTTTTGACCCCCAAGGCTGTTTCAATCTACCTTGTTGTTGTTTCATTATTTTCAGTCATGTCTGACTTTTCATGACCCCATTTGGGGTTTTCTTGGCAAAGACAATGGAGTGATTTGCCATTTCCTTCTTCAGCTCATTCCTCATACACATGAAGAAACTGAGGAAAACAGGGTTAAGTGACTTGCCCAGGGTCACACAGCTAGTAAGTATCTGGAGTCAGATTTGAACTCACAGAGATGAGCCTTTCTTACTCGAAGTCCATCACTCTATGCACTGTGCCACTTAGTTGCCCACTATGCTACAATGCTTTTAGGATACAGAAGTAGTTTCTAATTAAAAACTCAGACATGGAACTTCTAGGGGTAGGGCTGAGATGGCAGAGTAGAGAAAGCACTCAGCAGAGATCTCCCAGCATTCCCCATGAAATAACTTTAAAGTAACACCTCAAATTGAAATCTAGGGTGGCAGAACCAACAAAAGATCAGAGTGAGACCTATTCTTCTGCCGAAAACAACTTAGGAAGTCAGGAAGAAAGATCTGTGACATGGGGGTAGAGGCTGAACCAAACCCCACATGGATGAAACACCAGTGGTAGGATTAGGTGGTGGCAACAGAAGCAGCAGCAGCTTTAGCTGCTCAAACCCAAGATGGTAAGGGGACCTGGTAACTGATAAGAAAGAGATTACAGAGGACATATGCAATAGCACTCCATGTAGGACCAAACATTGTTTGGCAACTCCATTGCCTATACCCACTTCTAAGGCATAGTTCAAAGAGCAGAAAGGAGCACTTTCAGTCAAGAGGGAATGGAAGCTCTGAGGAGTTGTATCATTTTTGGTCACAAGGGATCAGGAACCCTGAGGAACAGTATGCATTGTAATCCCAAGGTATCAGGGGCCCTTCCTGGGTAAGGACCAGAGGGAAGAGCAGTGATCACACTCCCCCTCCTCCAACCCAGATCACACCACACCTTGGAAGCAACAAAAACTTTCAAACCTCTAGAATTAGCTCTGAAGACAACAGTGCAAAAAGCCTAAAATTTGAGACAATGCCCCCCCACCCCCACCAGGAATAGAGCCCAACTTTAACAGAGTTCAAAATCAAGAATCAGGGTAGAAAAATGAGCAAACAACAACAAAAGAACATGATCATAAAAAGCTGCTACAGTGACAAGGAAGATCAAGAACAAACTCAGAAAAAGACAATGACATCAGAACAGCTACAAGCAAAGCCTCCAAGAAAAAAAAACGTGAATTGGACACAAGCTCAATCAGAATTCCTGGAAGAGCTAAAAATTACTTTTCAAAATCAAATAAGAGTAGTAGAGGAAAAATTAAGTAAAAGAATGAGAGCAAAGGAAGAAAATTCTGGAAAAAAACCCAACACACTGGTAAAAGAGGCACAAAAAAGTACTAAAGAAAATATCAACTTAAAAAGCAGAAATGGCCAAATGGAAAAGGAGATACAAAAATTCACTGATGAAAATAACTCCTTAAAAATAAGAATTGGCTAAATGGAAAAGGAGGTACAAAAATTCACTGATGAAAATAACTCCTTAAAAGTAAGAATTGGCCAAGTGGAAAATGAGGTACAAAAGCTCACTGAAGAAAATAATTCCTTAAAAATAAGAATTGGCCAAGTGGAAGCTAATAACTCTATGAGACATCAAGAATCAATCAAACAAAATCAAAAGAATGAAAAAATAAAATATTTATAGCAGCTCTTTTTGTGGTGGCAAAGAATTGGAAATCAAAGGAATGCCCTTAATTAGGGAATGGCTGAACAAGTTGTGGTCTGTGATTGGGACGGAATATTACTATATTATAAGGAATTATGAAGCAAGATGGTTTCAGGAAAACCTGGGAAAATGTGTAAACTGATACAAAGTGAAGTGAGCAGAATCAAGAGAACAGTGAACACAGTAACAGCAATATTGTATGATGAAAAACTGTGATCTATTCTGTTAGCTGCTCTGATCAAGACAATGATCCAAGGCCATAGCATTATGAAAAATGCTATCCACCTCCAGAGAGAGAACTGATAAACTCAGAATGCAGATTAAAGCATAATTTTCATCCTCTTCCTCTCTCTCTTTTTCAACATGGCTAACATGTGCATGACTTCACATGTATAATTGATATCAAATGGTTTGCCTTCTCAAGGAGGGGCTAGGTGTAAGAGAGGGGGAGTTAATTTGAAACTCAAATTAAAAAAATTATTACTAAAAATTACATATTATTGGTAAATATTTAATGGACTAAATAAAATATATTTTTAAAAACTCAAACATGATGAGCATGACTAAGCAGTACTATGCAATGAATGGTGAGCTTCATTCCTTTGACTAAGTGTACTTGAACAAAAATATATTCCTTCTCTCAACAGAATAATGATAGATTATTGTATAGTAAGTATAACCACCAGCTGACATTTATATAAAGCTTTAAGGTTTACGAAGTGATGTTTTATCTCACTTGATTCTTATACTGCCCCTATAAAGGAGGTGCTTATATTATCACTTAATGATGAGACTGGCAGAGTGAGTTGCTCAGGGTCATATCAACATTAAATATCTGAATCAGGATTTGAACTCAGGCCTTCCTAACTCCAAGTCCAACTTTCTGCCTCTCAGTGTAAACACAGAAGGTTGTTGTTGCTGTTGTTATTGTGTTGGAGGGAGGGGAATTGAATTTTAGAAAGTAGGCAATGTTGGATTAAGAAATAAAACAAAACTTTCTGTGCCTAAATGCCAATTCAATTCATTTTACTCTTAGGCAATCTTTATCTTACCTGGAAAAGCTCAACTATCCTTACCAGGAATGAAAGTTTTATCTGCTTTCAGTTCTAAATGAAAATCAATTTGGTTAGAAAACGCCATTCCATGAAGGGCATAGAAAGCCTGCCCTTTTACTTCCTTTTCCATAGCTATTAGCAAGTATCACTTCAGGGAGACTCTGGTCTAGAATTGTGAAGGCACCCATTTGTTCTTGGAGATAGTTAATTGCTCTGCAATTCTTCACCTTCATGATCATCAAATTTACCCAATTAAGAAAATAGCAACACAAGTAGCTATTTCCCAGGAGTACCTCTTTTAATTCTACCTCCAGGGGAAAGAAACAGCTTGTTTGCAAGTAACTTTTCAGTTACTCTGCAATATAACCTGATGTCACATGTAATAATATAGCTTTCATTCCACACACTGCATTGAAGATTTAATGAGGCAGGCTAGTTCTCCCTCATCTGTGGAAAAGGCTAAAGGTAGGACAGAGGAGAAAGAAATGCAAAATAATCCAGCACTGGGCTATTCTTTTGTTATCTTTCTCTATTTACTACCCCAGGAAATATGAATTGAAGGGTGAAGGAAGGGTTTAACTATATGAGACAAAAAAAATAGGTTGAAATCCTTTTAAAATATCATTTTAAATCAGTTTATTCTCTACTATTATTAGATTATCATAATTATTACTTAACTAAGCAGTACATAAACCATCCTATTTGTTTTTGCTTAAAGGAGAAAATGGTTCAGCAGGGTTACCCTCTAATCAAACAGTGAGGTTATATGCAACAAGGAATCAGCACACTGAATTCAATTTAGTATCACAAATATGTATGAGATTCTCATCCTTTTCATATCCCAAAGCAAAAAGAACTTTAAAACACAAAAATAATCTCTTTCCCTGTAAGATATATGGTACTATTCACATTCATGGGCCTCTCCCTTTCAGGGACAATAATACTCTTGATCTTCATACATATTCTTATAAAGTAGATAACTAAAATATTTTCTAATATAATTCTACATATTTTTCTCTCTACAAAATTTAAGAGTTACAATGAGTTCAGATAAAGGGGATGCTGAATTTAAGGACTTGTCCATTTTCCATATAGGGAAGTCCTAAGAAACTATCACTTAGGTAGAAGTAAGAAAATGGGCCAAAGGCTGAGGAGTATAGACTAAAACAGAGGAAGCAATGAAGTTTGCACAACGTAAAGAGTTTGCTGAAGGGCAGAGTGCACTGAGAGATATTGCTAACAGCAGTGTGATTAGCAGGGAGAGCCACTATAATTAAGAAATGAAACCTTGAAAGTGTCATGGGTTTTGGCTTACTTTTAGCATGAATACAACCAAACAGATCTCAGCAAAATCTTTTTGTTTAAATTATCTTTATAAAATTATCTAACATAAACAAAATGGAAAAAAAAAAACAAACATTTGTTAAATGTGTACCATGTGAAAGAAATTATGCTAGGGCCAAGGACTGGGGAACCTATAGCCTCGAGGCCACATGTGGTCCTCTAGGTCCTCAAGTGTGGCCCTTTGACTGAATTCAAACTTCCCAGAACAAATTCTTTACAGAACAATTCCTTTTATTTAGGGGATTTGTTCTGTGAAGTTTGGATTCAGTCAAAGAGCCACACTTGAGGACTTACAGGGCCACATATGGCTTCCAGGTCACAGGTTCCCCACTCCTGTGTAGGCTATAGGTTTACAAAGAAAAATAAAACCATCCTTGCCCTCAAGAAGTTTACGTTCTATTGAGTAGGAGAGAAAGATACCACATCATGTAAATGAATAAGTTAAAAGAGGATAAGTTCTGAAGGGATAGAGCTTAATGACTAGGGGAATAAGGAAAAGTGGTGCCTGGCCTGAGCCTTGAAGGACACCCAGAATTCTGAGAGACAGAAGTGTTGGTGTTGTTCTTTGATCATTTCAGTCATGTATGACTCTTTGTGACCCCATTTAGGATTTTCTTGGCTAAGATTCTACACTGGTTTGCCATTGCCTTCTCCAGTTCATTTTACAGATGAGGAAACTGAGACAAACAGAATGAAGTGACTTAACACCCAGGGTCACGCTGTGACAAGTATCTGAGGCCAGATTTGAACTCAGGTAGGTGAGTCTTTCTGATTTCTGGCCCAGTACTCTGTCCACTGAGTCACCTTGACGCCAGATGAAAGTTCCAACCATGGGGGAACTGCCTGTGCAAAAGTGCAGAGATGGGAGATGCAATTTCAAGTTTGGGGAACAGTTAGTAAACTAAGATATAAGAACAGAGTAGTTAAGGAACACTTAAGATGAGGCCTAGGCTGTTAGAATAAGGTGGGACTTACTTCTAGCAACCAAGATGGCAGAGAAAGCAGTAAATTGCAGTAACTCTGCCATATTTGCCTCCAAACAACCATAAAATAGCACCCCCGAACAAATCCTGAAACAGTAGAACCAGCAAAAAGACAGGGTGAAACAATCTTTAAGTTGCAAAACTTGGAAGATTGCCAAGAAAGGTCTGTCTCACTTGGCAAAAGGGAAACCCAGTCCAGGACAGGAAGTGTCCCAGTAAGCCAACTGTAGGATGCCAGTAAGCCACTCCCAGTAAGTCAATTGGGGAATGACTGAACAAGCTGTGGTATATGAATGTAATGGAATACTATTGTCCAATAAGAAATGATGAACAGTCAGAGTTCAGAAAATCCTGGAAAGACTTGCATGAACTGAGGGAAAGTGAAATGAGCAGAACCAGGAAAACATTGTACACAGTATGAGCAACATCGTGTGATGATCAACTATGAATGACTCAGCTCCTCTCAGCAACACAATGATCCAAGACAAATACAAAGGACTCACGAAGAAAAATGTTATCCACATCCAGATAAAGAACCAATGAGCTCTGAATGAGGATTGAAACATGCTTTTTCACTTACTTTATTCTTTTCTTTTCCCCTTTTGATCTGTTTTTTCTTCCACAACTGGGCTAATACAGAAATATGTTCTACATGTATAATCTAAATCAAATTGCCAACCATTTTAGGAAGAGGGGAGGTGAAGGGAGAAAAATTTGGAACCAAAATCTTGTAAAAATGAATTCTAAAAATTGTCTTGACATGTAATTGGGAAAAAAATACTATTAAAAAAAAGAAATGCTTAAGATGTCTTGAAATTCAGTATTTCTTACATATTTTTCTTAAACTTTTTATCAGATACCATTTTTTTGGGGGGGGTCTAGGCAATGGGGTTAAGTGACTTGCCCATGGTCACACAGCTAGTAAGTGTCAAGTGTTTGGTCTAAGGCCGGATTTGAACTCAGGTCCTCCCGACTTCATGGCTGTTGCTCTATCCACTGTGCCACCTAACTGCCCCCCCCAGATACCATTTTTAAAACAGTTAGATGTCACATAAACCAGTAATCCTCAGCAAGATATCACCTGTGACGAATTCTACATTTTTCTATGATCATTGGGCATCTTTCAAGTATAATTTGAATAGACTCCAGGGTAGGAACACAAGCTTCTTGAAGACTCCATGAAGTCCATTCTGTTCCTTTAGTTTCAGAAATTGAACTATTCCTCCTTTCTCTCCCCAACCTCTTCCATCCCCAGGATAAGCCATTTCTGCCTTGTTCCAGGCTCATCCAAAGAAAACTAATAGAACATGAAGATCTATCAAAGATATAGATCTCTATAACAAGTATTTATTTAGCACTTATTCTGCACCTACTTTTTTGAGGGATGAACTGATTATCATATATAATTAGCTAACATGATTATCACACTTTGATCTATTTTGTTTTCACGAGTTCCCATGTGCATTTTATGCCCAATCAAATGAAACATTTTTGTTATTTCTATTCCTTCAACCATTTCCCAATATTTGATGACATATTAAAAAGGACAAAAAACCCCAGTAACCACAATATCAAAAAAGACCTAGCATATGGGAAAATGGTGCTTAAAAGTACCAAAGAAATGTCTAAGTAAGGTCACCATTTCTTGGTAGTTAATATTTTGTGACAGGAATTCATTAAGTAGTGAATTAAAATTGTGCCATTTCAACAGATAGGAATGAATGGGAGCAGCCAAGAGTCTTCATGAACCTTTTCTGTGTTTATAAAACATGGATTAAGAAATAAAAGGGGCAGCTATGTGGTGCAGTGAATAGAGCTTTGGCCTTGGAGTCATGAGGACCTGAGTTCGAATCCAGCCTCAGACACATAACACTTACTAGCTGTGTGACCCTGGGCAAGTCACTTAACTCTGATTGCCTCACCAAAAAGAAAAAAAAAGAAATAAAGTCATTGAAAATGCTATCTCTCCTGTATGGTTAATAATAACTAGTATTCACATAATCCTTTAAGATTGCAAATTGCTTGACAAATATTATCTTATCCTCATAGCAACCTTGGGAGGTAGATGCTGAGGAAATGGGAAAGACAGAGGTTAAGTAACTTACCCAGGATCACACAGCTAGTAATTGTCTGAGGCTGTTTGTTCCGACTACAAGTCCAGCACTATTCAGTGTATCACCTTATAGTTTCATGTGTTTACATTTTAAAGCACCATTCCATTAGTAATCCAAGAATGTGTTGGGTATGAATATGCAATATGTATGTAGTTCATATGCAGTACTTATCTGGATTAGTTATTCAATACTTTCTTAAAATATAAGGATTATGTGTATACATAGCATACAGAGGGAACACAGAATAATGGATAGAGCTGCAAAGATAGGAAGACACGGGTTCAAGTCCTACTTCTGATTTATATTTCATGTGATTCTGGGCAAATAATCTCCCAATGCCCTGGCAACAGTCTGTCTGTAAGTTACAGAATAGCTGTTGGTCTGAAATGGTAGAGGGATTTCTTCTTACTGGGGGTTTTCCCTATTCCAATGAGATCCTAGGTCTGCCCTTTCTCCTCCCCACTAAAAACATATACAGATAAATTAGTGCATGTACAACTCCAAACAAAGCATAGACAAAAGCTGTGAGTACATAATCAGATCTTTTATTTAATAAGGCTTAAATACTATGCTAAATACTTTTTTAAAAAAGTGAATTCAACAAGGTTCCCTGCCAAGAAAATGGCAAACTAGTATCTTCCTTATCTACAACACTGATATAGAAACACAATGAGGAAGGAAAACTTGACTTCAATCCAAGTTCCATTTGTTTAAAAGAGAAACAGACTCAACTCTCTTTACATAAAAGGCAATCAAATTGAAATCATATATATAGTCCTTGTTGAGAATATATTAATGTTGTAGGTAAGAGGAGGCACAAGCATTACTGGTTCCTATTTGAATAGAAATAATAGTTCACTCCCCCTCAGGCCCCACCTCATTGTTTAAAACATTTGTTTTCCACAAGAATTCATTCCCTAGGATAAATGTCTAGTTACAGCCACCATATTGTGAAGGGAGAAATTAGAGAGTAGAATAAAGACTTATTACATCTGGCTTGCTGCAGACCCAATGCTTGTGCATGGGGCACATGAGAGAGCATAGGGAATGAGCACTGTGAGCCCAATCAATCTGAAACAACCTTAATTC
Source organism: Vombatus ursinus (assembly GCF_900497805.2). Classification (NCBI taxonomy): domain Eukaryota; kingdom Metazoa; phylum Chordata; class Mammalia; order Diprotodontia; family Vombatidae; genus Vombatus; species Vombatus ursinus. The sequence goes on along the minus strand of NW_020946557.1, from coordinate 21,552,552 downwards.
AATTGTTGTATTGTTAAAAATGTGGTCAAACCCACTTTCTACAAATGCAAAAACCAGTGTCTTTTAAAAAGAATTATTTGAATCCAATTTTTAAATGATATTGATCTACCTTACTTTCATTTTTTCTCTATTCGCATATCTTAAAAGTCTTTCTTGATCACAGTAGTTCAAATCTATCATGTTTTCTAGGAATCGGGAATAAAAATCTCTGATTTGGAGAGGGGTGATTGAAATTGTGACACTAAAGAGGAGAATCACTAGCCTGTACTTGGGAGATCATCTATTCTTTAAAGACAAATACAGGACAATGTTTGAGGAATGGTGTGTGCTGATGGAACCCAGCTCTGGTGTATGGCCAGATCACCTAAAATTAATGCATACATATGTGAGACAGTAGAGCCTTGTTTCTGGGCCAAAGCATTCTGTGTTCCCCTACCACATGGGTGGGAGCAGATTTTTACATTGACTATATTGTCAGAACTAGCTGTGCCTTTAAAACTCTCAGACTGAAAAAATGTCTATCTCTGTCTCTCTCCATCCACTGCGTGGGCACCGTACACTAAGCTGAGTTCAGGCCTTACGGTCCCCAAAAATGTTGTTTGTTTGTTTGTTTTTAATTCCTCTTTTGTCCTAGCTACAAGGAGTGGAGTCTAGGACATAGGAGCTTGAGCCATGGTGATCTTGGAGTCACAATTCCAGGCCAGATGTTGTTGCCAGGCCAGCAAGGAAGACCTGTAAAGCCAGGGTGTTGGAACACAAGCCCAGTAGGGTTTTATTCTATGTAGGAACTGAATTAAATTGTGAAACTAATCCCATTCTATTCTTCAGAGACTGAGGTGGTGTAGATGGGATTATCCCCCACCTCTAGATGTTTGGTGGGGGATATGTTTGTTTTTGCTTTACCTCGGAAGTAAATATTCTTTTGTAAAAGCTAATCTGACTTTTAAATTGAAGTGGGGTGCTAGGGATTTAATAAACTGAGTAAACACAATTGATGGGAGCTTGAGCCATGGCAAAGACTAGACACTCCCCAAATTCCTTAGGAGAATTAGACAATCCTGAGGAAGAGGGATGGAAATATAAGGAACTTGGCACTCAGGCCAATGTGGAATATTCTGCTTAATTGAGCTACCATGAAAATGCCAAGAATTATTGATATCCATAGAATGAGACTATGGTAATCTACATGTTATGTTCAATGCTGAACATAAAATTTCTTTGAGGATTTAGACAACATTCTGGGATCTTGCAATGACATATTACAAAAATCCATGGTCATTGTAGTGCTGCTGACCTATGCAAAGGAAAATGGCTGAATTGGTACAGTTTCTATAACATACCCTGAAAATTGCTTTAAATTAAAAAAAAACCCTTCACCTTTTATATTTCCCTTTTGTTTCTCATGTTAGCCTGGTGTGACAGGTAAAGCAAAGGACATGGAAGCAGAGAGACTTCACTGACACTTGGTAGCTATGTATCCACTGGTTAAATCACTTTACTTGTCTAAACCTCAGTGAACCCTTGAAGACATCTGTAAGTTATAGGTAGATTTCATTAATGGTCGCTTTGCCTCTCATAAAAGCTGAAAACAAGAAGTACCCTGGTCATTTGAGTTTTCCAGCAGAATGAATTCTAGACAAAACATTAATATATTTATTATTTTAAGGAGCTTCAAACATATATATGTGTGTGTATAAATATATATATATATGTACATATATATATAATATGATAAAATACATGATCTGGTATTGAAAGAAAAAGATCAATACTTGATTCTTTTGTAAAGGTCATTTAAATATAATCTGCATAAGGATCTGCCTTTCATCAGTTTCTAGATGATAGGATAACAGTGTGATTTCAATACCCATTAACATGTTTTACACTCATAAATGCCAGGAAATTCACAATTCAATATGGCCTAGGAGGCACATTGGAGAAACTAGATAATTATAAAATGATTCATGTAACAAGATAGTAATGACAGACACTTAAATTAATTTTCCTGGAATATTTTCTTCCCTCTTTTGACTATGTATGTTATCACTTCACTTTGAATAATAGATAAGCAGCAAAGAAAAAGTTCAATCAGGCTTTTATGAAGGAAATTATGAATAACCACATAAATGGTTTCCCCTAATGTTGCTCTTAAATAATTAACAAGATTCCATATTAACTTTGTTTTAGCCAAAAGAATGTATAATCAATAAGGAAAAAGGATATTGTTTCACATGATAAGCTCTCCTTAATATCACAAGAATGCACAGTAAATGAAATTTTTTAAAAAATCCATTGCCTATAGGATGAAGTCCTGGCCCTTTAACCTGGAATTCAAAGCTTTGCACAGGCTTACCCAAAATAAACTTTTCCAACTTTATCTCTTACAATGCCCCTCCTTACATAATCCCTGATCTTCAGAGAGCCTGGATTACTAGCCTATTTTCCTACCATTTTCCTTCATCAATTTCTCCACCCCTTGAATGATTTTCAAAACCCAGTTCAAATTGTACTTTCTCTGTGAATTCTCATTGCAACTACTGACTCTGTTATTCACTGGGCACTAAAGATGTATTATCAAGCTTCTGTTGATAGCTTCTGTTTTAATTTTCTAAATGGTTGTTATAAACTCAATTTTAAATGCTAATAAAATTGAACTTGTTCTGCAATTATTTCTGATTAAAGGAACCCCAATGCATAAAGTGTCAAATGAACTTTTTAGTCCTTCCCTTAAAAGCTTCATCAGGATTCTCCATCCACTCATTCTCACACTGTTTCCCCCTCATTGATGGCCATAGTAAGTGTGTTCTCTGTTATTCTGATTCTGCTATTTTTTCTTTGTGTCATTTTATATATTTCTGATTTCTTTATAGATTTTATACTTGTCATCTTTAAATGTAGAATAGCATGTCATTACATATATATCCACCCATTTATTTAAGCATGCCTCCATTTTTGAATATTCAAATGGTTTCTTTTTATGTGTGTGTGTGTGTGTGTGTGTGTGTAGGGGTGGGATCCTTCTGTCACCCAAATCAATCTATAAATCAACCAGTGGACATGATAAAATTTTAAATGCATAAAAATATGGTTTATAGTGATCTCTTCATAAAGTGTGAATTTCCCTTTATTGCTGCTGTTGCTGCTGCTGCTGCTACTCCTACTACTACTAAGATTACTACTACCAATACTCCTAGCTAACATATAGCCCTTTTTATTTTTTTATTTTATTTTATTTTATTTTTTTTGGTGAGGCAGTTGGGGTTAAGTGACTTGCCTAGAGTCACACAGCTAGTAAGTGTTATGTCTGAGGCCGGATTTGAACTCAAGACCTCCTGACTCCAGGGTCGGTGCTCTATCCACTGCGCCATCTAGCTGGCCTACTAACATATAGCACTTTAAGGTTTACACAATGCTTTGTATTTATTTATTAGCTCATTTGAGCCCCACAATAAGAAAGTGAAGTAGGTGTTGTTATCATCCTTATTTTACTGATTAAGAAACTGATAGTGAAGGAGGTTAAGTCATTTTCTCAGGATCATATAGCTAGCAGGCATATGAAGTAGGATTTGAATTCAGGTTTTTCTGAGTCCAAGTCTAGCACTTTCTACTCTGCCACCTAGCTGTCCTTTCCTTCAGGAAAGAAAGCAATTTATTTTCTTAAAGGATTAGTCACATCCATTGAGCCTATGCATAAAATAGCAGTCAATCTATCCATTAGCTCAGTTGAGAGGGGTCCAGCCCATTGGTGCAAGATTTCAATTCTGGAGGTGAGCATTCCTTTTCTTGCCAGGCCCCTGAAAGGAAAATACTCTTGGGAGAAGAGAGTTTCTCCTTTTTTCTTCCCAAACCCTCAATGATCATGAAATCTGAGAGACTACAGACTAGACCTGTAGGAGACAACATATCCAACTAGGATTTAAGGCACACAAGGACAAATTAAGAAAGGAAGCCTCATGATAAGGGAACTCAGTGAGGCATCCAAGAAAAGAGAAAAGAGATTCCAGTAAATAGGAGTTGTGAGTTTACCTGTGGCCACATGTTATTCTACAGTTAGAAACGATTCTCCCGTATACCTTTGTGTATTTGTGGGAGAGTATGCCTCAGATTTTGGGGGGGAAAGTTTTAAACCAACTATCCTTACTATACTTTCTTCTAAAATACCTTTTTCTAAAAGTTAATTAAATCTAGCTGCCTGATAATCAATGGGAAACACACCAAACTGGCGCTCATGAGTGACAGTACTAGAAACTGCCATACCATCAAGCTTATCCCTAGAGCTCTAAGGGGAGTAGTAATCAATTGGGAGTTGGGAAAGCTACTCCAGGAGGGTTGTTACATTTACTATTACAAAAATCTTTGTACAGATGACTCTCCCTTCTCCCCTAGACAATATTTTCAAGATATATTCCCAAGAATTTGTTAACTAATTTTTATGGGTATGCCCTTTATTTTAAACTAGAATGAAAAGTGTTTCATGACAGAAACTATTTTTGGGTATCTTTTTGTTCTCTCATAGCAGTAAGCACAGTGTTTTACATATAATAATAGTACAAAAATGTTTATTGATTGAGCAATAAAATTTGCCTTGGATTGGATTATCTGCATTAAGTGGCTTCTGTATTTATTTCCTAGGTCAATCAATAAAATAAGGTAAGGAAAATGGATCAGTTATGAGAAATGGAAATAATAAAGACTTGACAGCATCTTCCACAATATTCTTATGGACAAGATTGTAAAATCTGAACCTAGGGTACTGTTAAGTAGAGCCATAATAGGGTACTTATCAATGACAAGTGAAGTTTCCTGTCAAAGTTAGATTTTAGTGGAGTGTCACAAGGTATATATCCTTGACTGTATCCTGTTAAATTTTTTTTAATAAATCACTTGGGGAACATGTTTATTAAATCTGTGGATGACACAGAGATAAAATGCATAGATAATTGTAGGATGGCAGAATCAAGATTTATGATTATCTCAATGTGCTGTAATGCTAGGTTAAAAAATAGTTGTACTGTAATAGCAATACATGTTAAGTTCTTAATTTAAAAAAATCAATTGCATCAATATAGGATGGGAATGACTGGGTTTAGAAACAATTCATTTGAAAAAGATGGGTGGGATTTAGTTTTAGTTTAATATAAATCATTTGTGTGATGCAGATGTAAAAGACTTATGTGGTCAGAGGCTGCACACTAGAAATATAAAGTTCCAATCTTCATCATGATCTTACTTTACACTATGTGCTGGTTAAACCACATATGGAATATTGTGTTCAATTGAGGAGGCCAAATATAAATGAAACAATAACAAACTAGAGGTTTACCAATGGAGGATGGTTGGATTGATGATGATATTGTAACATACAAGGAACATTTGAAATATTGGGGTAAATTCCTGAGAATATGAGGCTAAAGGGAAATATGGCAACTGTTAAAATATTTAGAGTTATCTTACAAGGGAAAGAAAGAAAGAATCATTTATTAAGTGCCTACTATGTGCCAGACACTGGGCTAAGCACCTTAATATTATCTCATTTGATACTCACAATAACCCTGGGAGGTAGGGGTTATTATTGTCCCTATGTTACATTTGAGGAAACTGAAGCAAACAGAAGTTAAGTGACTTGTCCAGACTCACTCAGTTAGTAATGTCTGATTCTGGATTGGAACTCAGTTCTTCCTAACTCCAGACTTAGTGCTCTATAACTCATCTGCCTCTAGAAAACAATGTTTAGTTCTCTGTTCCTTCAGATGATGAATGAGAGCTAATGGATGAAAGACAGCTAGGGACACACACAGTAAAATATAACAAATTACTTTCTAACAACTAGAGTCACTTGAAAATGGAATGGGCTGCCTCATGAGATAATCAAGCAAGAGAAATCTGAGTAGAAGCTAGAGAATGTTATGTCACGGATGTTGTAGAATTGGTTCTAGTTTCTACATTGTGTGGGTACTTAGACCAGATGACCTAAGATCTCTTCCAGCTCTCAGTTTCTACCACCTGCTTTACAAAGCGGCATTGGAAACATATGTTAAGCCAGAAAGTATCATATAAATGTAAGTAATTGTAATGCTGCTGCTGATAGTTTTTGTTGTTGTGGTGAACCTGTGTGGAAACTTCCTGGAATGATTTAAGATCAGAAACTCACGTGTTCCTTATAATATTAGAGCTGAGTCTGGGCACCTGAGAAAATAAGTGATGTAGTTATTGGCCTATGGCCAGTCTGTGTCAGGGAGAAGGCTTGATCCCAACTCTTCCTGACTCTAAAGCTATGTCTTTACCTGTTCACCTTTGCTGTCTTTCGATCATTAATCACCATGGTATTTAAAAATTTCATTAGGCATAAACTATCATTGGCTTAGACTATGGCCTTCCTAGTTTAGTAGAAATATTTTCCTCGTGAAGGGGAAAAAAAAGTTCTTAATGAAAAGTACTAAAGTTAGTAAAAAGGATTTTTTATTTTCCTTTTTTGGGGGGTAGTGGGGTGGTAGCAAATTTCAGAGCAATCAGAACAAAGAAAGGATAGACCTGCTGGTTAGGGGCAGATTGTATAACATTTACAGATAACTAAGGAAGTGAATTACTCAACTCTTTCCATTCTCTACCATCTTCTCCATCAAGAAGGACTTTCAGACTAGAGTAAAACAATCACATGGAAGAGAGAAATAAAGGACAAAATAGTGAGGAGATGCTAAAAGAAAAAAAAAAAAGCAAACAACAACTTAACCACACTGGCTCTGAACAGGATTAAATAATCTAAAAAAACTACACCTCAGACTACTGAAACAATTTCTAGCTGTTATCTCTGAATTGTTGTTGGTAGTCTTTGAGAATCATGAAGAATGGAAGAAATGCCAGAAGGCTGAAAGAGTGGAATGGAAACAATCTTAAATTTGCAATCAGAGAAGCTAGGTTTAAATCTTGATTTTTGTATTTCCCTCATGGAACCTGGGGAAGGTACTTTATCTTGTGGCTATTTCCTCTCTTTGAAACTAAAGGGAGCTATAGCAATTTCTAATCCATTCAATTTTAATATCCCTTGTTCCTAAATTATGTCAAATGAATCTCATTTTTCTTTCCTTTTTTTTTTTTTTGGACAGAGCTACTAGACAACATGGAAATGCTGTGGACATTGTATAGTTTGATTTCTGCAATACATTTGACAATTTCACTTAACTTATATCCATGCATGAGATAGAAAAGATGGGATGGATAATAATACAGTTGAATGAATATTAAAGTATTGATAAATGAATTGATGACAAAGTAGAGAGATGCCTAAGCTCTTTTGATGTTTTTATCATACTTGAATTTTGATGTAGATGGTGTGATTATCACATTTGTGGATAACACCAAGTTGGGAGGGGTAGGAAATATGATGGATGACAGACTTAGCATACAAAAATCAGTGAGGCGTAATTATGATTATGAATCCACCAAGTTGAAATGTAATAGGAGTAAAAACACTTGCATGCAGGAGTAACGCATATAGGTTCACAAATCAAATGCACAAGCTTAGGACGGGGAAGACTTGACTTAGCAATAACACATATGAAATGGAACCTTTCCAAGAAAGGCAATCAGAATGATGGCAGGATTCCCATTTGTGTTACATGAGATCTAACTGAAGAAAATGAAAAGACTTGACATTGAGAAGTGAAGACTTAGGACATGATAGTTGTTTTCAAATATTTGAAGGATTATCATGTAGAAGAAATGATTAGACTTATTCTGTGGAACTCCAGAGAACAGAAAAAAGACAAAAAGACCTTAGAGGAAGAAAATTTTGACTCAGTAATAGAAAGCAATTTTAATTCTCAAATTCAGCAAACATTTAATATGTATCTACCATGTACTTTCATAGCTACTGAGTGGCTTATAAAGATTGTTATTTGCACAAAGTATATTTTTTATTTCAAAACCTATAAAATTCTCTGTGAAACACTTTTTAGATTTGTTTAGAAGAATTCAATATGGCAGACTGTAGTGGGCAAAACATTAGATAAGGAAACAGAGGGGTGCCAGTTGTGGATTACCCACTAAGTAGCAAAATAGATGGACAAAGTCAGTAACTGCCACTACTTAATAACCGTGAGACCTTTGCAAAACATATAACTTCTCTGGGTTCTTTTTCTCATCTGTAAAATGAAGGTATTGGGCCAGATAAGCTCTAAGTCTTCCTATATGGTAGTTCTAAAATCCTTTAAATCTGAAGCCAATCCAAGGATAAAGCCCAGTCTTGACTCTCATGCACACTGACTGTGTGACTTTTAGTAAGACAGAATGGATAGAGCGCTGGACCTAGAATCAGGAAAACCTGAGTTCAAATTTGATCACAGACACTTATTAGCTGTGTGACTTTGGGTAAGTCACTTAACCTTTCCTGAAGTAAAAAAATGGGAGTAATAATAGCACCCTCTTCCCAGGGTTGTTAAAATCAAGTGAGATAATATTTGTAAAGTGCTTAACACATTGTCTGACACATAGTAGGTGTTATATCAAGGTTAATTATGATTATGATTATTATGCAGTTCTCTAAGAACTTTCCTCTTTCAGAGGAGGTACTGACCCGCATTGGCAGAAGAAGTTTGCTCACCTGCAAAGTGAAATACTAAGGAAGTCATAGGTCTAGTCCCTATCACTTTACATTTATCTTCTCTCTTTCCACTGGTTCAATCATTACAATTATTAGCCCATACCAAAATTTTAAACTTTTATCACATACAAACTATTGGTAGCTCAGATGTTAGGCCTTCTTAACTTAGAGCAAACATTTCCTTAGTAAAGAAAAAAAAATAACTGCTCTAATTTTATAGTAAATGTGGGTATTTCTCATGAGAGAGATAAGGATGTTTATGACTTTCTAAGAATTTAAAATTTCTCTTAAATGATGTGTGGCTTTAAAAAAAAAACAAAGTGAGAATGAATGACATTCTTAACTATTTTCTAAGAAAATAAAGTCCCTGTCATACAAACACAAGCCCCAAGGATACTTCAAAGTTCTTACACAAGGTCAAAGCTTGGCATGAAAGTGATGAATAGCCATCAGAACATAAAACAACCATCCTCCCACTCTCTTGGGTGGTACAAATATTTATGCAGCTTTAGACCCTTACTTTCTCATGTAATCTCACACTAGCTAAGAAATCTTATACGCCTAGGAAAAATGAACATACTTTGAAGTTCTTCCCACTTTTCTGTACTTTTTTATGATATATACTTGGTTTTATCTTATGTACCATTTCCAAATACTTTTTTTATTATAGGTCACTATCTCTCTTTTCCCTTTCAACTTTACTTCCAGTCCATAGAGACTATCTGTTGCTGTGCTCACATTATGGATAATCATTTTACACCACAAATATCAAATGACAAATTAGGGGTTATGGATAATGGCATTTATCTTACATTAATTTTAAGGCTCTGGCCCTTCCCTTTTTCTGTCACTGTACTACTCACACTGAAGTTTCTGCTTATTGAAAAGTATAGGCTTTATAATATTGTTTTGCTAGTTTTTTATTTCTTAAAATAGATTTTTGTAAAAATGACACACCAGCTATGTCAGACCTATTGAGATAACCCACGTAAAACATTTTACAAACCTACATTTGCAAATCTATATAGGTGCTATATAAATGCTATTATTATAGCTCTACAGTATTCAAGAGATCACAGAACTGTAGACTTAGAGCTGTAAGGGATCTCAGAGACCTCAGTATCTATTTCAACTCCCTCATTTTGCAGCCGAGGAATCTGAGGTCTTAATAGGTAAAGCGACTTGTTCAGGGTCACACAGGTATTAAGTGTCTGAGGTGGAATTTGAAACGAAGACAAATGATTGCAGAGCTATTACCTTTTCTACTGTACTACACTGCCTCCCTCTGGCTTTACATTATCAATGGCACAGGTATATACAGAAGGCTACCTGTACTAATTACTGACTCACATCAAAATAGTTCCACATACACATGCAATCGTTGCCAGGCTATCATGTCAGTACAACATGCCCTTTGCTCGGAAATGGCCAAAGCAGTGTCATTATCACCTCCTTGTTTTAATCTCCATAAACTGGGTTTGGAGGTGGGGAATTCTTTAATAGACACCATCTTCCCAATCAAGGAAGAAGAGCAAAACCTTATCTTTGAGTTAACCCGTGAATTAGCCCTCCTCTCCTGAAAGAATTCATAGGCTAATGATCATTTGGAAGCATTTTACTGCTGTAGGACTCAGTTACTTCACAGATAAAGAGTCAGTTGGACTAGATAAACGGAGGTCCCATCCAGCTCAAAATCTATGATCATTAGCCACTGAACTCTTCCAGACCTGTATCTCATTCCTAAATCAAACCTATGTTACCAGTCATACACTGTTTGGCTACAGACTGAGTTAATTTTCCATTCCCTTACAATTCTTGGCAATTAAGTTATGCAGAGGAAAAAAGAAAATACAGTATCCTTTTTAGGCATCTTTTCTCCAGTGATGGTTAACTTGTATTTTTACATTCTAAATAACCTTATCTAATGATTTCAGTGAATAACAATTATTATTCTTCTCCATTGCATATAATTCTGATGATAATACTGGTTGGTCCTCTTTGCTTAAGTGAGGTTTTGACTATTACAAATACCTAAATTTACTACAAAGGTCCTAAGAAGGAAGACGCCATCTGCTTTCAGATAAAGAACTGGGAAATAGATGAATAAAATGATTTTACTTTTGCATACACACACACACACACACATTTGTGTCTAATGGTAGTCACCTCTAGAGTGGGGGGGAGGGAGAAAAAATAAGTTACATGACAACTTTACAATATATTTAAAAGGAATGGCAAGTTGTACATAAGAGATTTGTAGTTCATGTGCAATCATCTTTTCTTAAATTCTACTATGTTATGGAAATGTTTGTTTTATTTTAGAAGTTAAAAATAAAATAAATAAAATTTTGAAAAAAGAAAAAAGACTCAATGATCACAGTTATTGTTTGGCCTCTTATATTCTTTAAGGAGGCATGTAACTGTATGTGTATGCTTTTTTTTTTTTAAATCCTAGATTACTATAGGGAGTTAGTGTTATGTAGTAGAAAAAGACCAGGACTTGGCATCAGGAAAAGTACATTTGAGTTCCAGCTTTCACATTTGGTAGATGAGTAACTAAATCAAAAACTTCCTTTTCCTTATATTCTTCATCTTTGAAACTGAAATAATAATAATAATAATGATAATACTTAAGAAGGTTATTCTCAGAGTAATTAAGACCTATGCTCAAGTCCTGCGTCTGAAACATACTGATTGTGTGACCTTGACTAAATCTTAACCTCTCCATGCCCCAAGCAATTCTCTAAGACTACTTGTTGCACCCCAGCTGCTGATGTGTATTAATAGAAGGAGTTTCTACAATGGAAGTTCAATACGTTATTGAAATAATAGGACCAGTTTAAAAAAAATTTCTCGAAGATTTCCATCACCTAACTCATAGTATTGTTGAGAGGGAGGGTTTTTTTTTTTTTTGGGAGGGGGTGGTAAATGTCCCTAGTATTTGTTGAAGAATATGTCCTTTATACTAGTAATTGAGACTTGGCCTTAGTGGTAGGAATGTAAAGCAAAGGTCATTAACTTTTCCTTTCCCTTCCAATTGACAAATGTCACCTTGAGGCATAACTATAGTTCAAGGTAATTTGCATGGTCTTACATTTCTCACTGCTAACTCCCAGAAGTATCATCTCAACCCAGACAACAGAGGATACTGTGGAACATTCCTTTGTCAGGGGTGGGTGAAGAGAGTTGAAAAACAAATGGACTTGAGAGCTCTCTTATTAGCTCATTTGTGTGCTGGTTTGGTATGCCCATGTGTCTGACCCAAAAAACCCAAACAAACCTCAAAACAAAAACATCAAGCTCTTTAAATGTATTTTAATAGTACATATTTTTGGTTGTTCGGTTGTTTCAATCAAGTTTCACTCTTCGTGACCCCATTTGTGATTTTCTTGGCAAAGATAGTGGAGTGGATTGCCATTTCCATTTCCAGCTCATTTTATTAAAGTATGATGATTTAAAGAAAAAAAATACCTCGATAGAGTCTGAATGAAAGAACCAAGTGATATAAATTTCATTAGATAACAACATCATAGATATCAGATCCTTACTTTCTACTTTGCTGAGGAGAAATGAAAAAAATGTTCACGTAGTTATTATAATCATTAAGGTTATCCTATCAACTCTTCCCAATACTTTGTTCATTCTCAGTCCCTATTGGCTTTCTGTCATCAGTTTAACCGGTATCCAAATGTTCTTTTGCACTAGTACTGCTTTCAGACGTGCATATTCTTGTATTGCCCTTGTCTTTATACAAACTGAGTTAAAGTATAATCACAGAAATATCTAATGCAATTTGGCAAACTCCACCCTGCCACCACCCCTCACTCTGCCTCCCAAATCCTTATTTTATCTAGGTAGAAAGATATGTGGAAGCTACTGGGACTTACTAAATGTTGGAGGTGGTGAAAACTTGGCTGGGCTTAGAAGCTAATGGTCAATCATGGGGAAGTAATTGCTCTTTACATCTAGGTTCAACAACTTGAAGGAGGGCTAACCTCCTCAGAGAATTCTCATCTTACTAAGAGGTAAGTAATGGTGGAGGGTATGACATAAGTTCTTACCCGAATTCATAGGCCTCCCAAAACAGCTTTGAAAGAAAACTGTGTGGTTAACATAATGATTGGCAGGTGCCTGCCTACTTTGCCAGACTGCTCAGGAAAAGTGCTCTGTAAACCTTACAGTACCATAGAATGTGGATGGTGATGATGATGATAGTGATGATGGTGGTGGTGATGGTAACTCCTATGCTTCCTTCATACTACACACAGTATCATGTTATTTTTCTCTGTATTTGAGTCCATGACCTCAAAGTCCCTGATTTAGTTCTGCTATACATAAAATCAAAATGCATACTACTTAACAAGTATAAAAAGTACCTAGATGGTACCACCAAACTCATAGAATTTTTTTTATTGGTTTGAACACATCCATAAGTTTTAACTCAACAAAAATGTCATTTGATTTCACATTTTCTTATAGAGTGTAATCACAATATTATATTATTTTTATTTTATTATACAAGTATGGTACTTCTATTTGAATGGCCATGTCTATGTCTCTAAAACAAAATGGTTAGAACTTCATAAAATTGGGGCATTCATGCACCCAACAAGCATTTATTAAGTACCTTCTATGTACTAGGTACTGTCTTAGGTTATAGGGATATGGAGCCAAAAAATAAATAGTTCCTGCGCTGAAGGAGTTTACATTCTATTAGAGGAAATGACATGTATGCCTTTAAATAAAAAATATACACAAAGGAAATACAAAGTAAGTTTTTGGGGAAGTAGCATCTGGGAGGATCAGGAAGGCCAAGTGTAGATGGTAACATTTGACCTGAGATTTGATGGAAGTTAGGGATTCTAGGAGGTGGAGATGAGTAGGGAGAGCATTCCAGGTATGGGGGTGGGAGATGGCATCTACGAGGAAAAGTTATTGAAATATAGAAAATTAACTAGTATTTACTGTGTTCTTACTATGTGCCAGGGATGTATGGGGTGTTCAGGGAGACTAGCACTTCTGGTGTGAGGGCTTGCTGAGCCGTTTTCAGAGCTGCTCATCCACCTTTGGTGTCTACATGGCACTCAACTCTCAACTGTGGTTCCAAGAAGCTGTAGCATAGGCAGTGGCCACACCATGGTAAACTGTCTCAATAGATGGGCTAAACCAGGTTGAGGATAACTGATGGGCCTCAAAATCATCGGTGAGTTAGGTGGATGGCTGCCTCAAGTACACAAAGACCCTGGTGAAATGGGCAAATGAGAACAATTTGTTCCAAAGGTCATAAAGGCAGGTAAAGCAGGCACTGTGGAGCACTTAGAACTTGGTCAGGCATCAAAGACACCAAAGTCATCCAGTGAATCCTGGGCCATTGCCAGTTGTTTTTTGTTTTGTTTTGTTTTTGTTATTGCTTTTTTTTGTTTTGTTTTGTTTTTGTCCTGCTTCTGGACTTTAATCGAAGTCCAGGAAGAGAGAATTAAGGCTGACTGTACAACTCTGCCTCACTTAAATCCAATTCATGCTTAAGTCAAGACATCACCTGATGACATCACTTGTCCTCTTTTAAAATGAAGGACAAACAACCTCAACAGCAACAACAACAACAACAACATGGGTATGCCAGGCCTTGGGCTGCATACCTGGCATACGAAAAAAGACAAAAACAGATCCTTCCCTCAAGGAGCTCACATTGTAATAGGGAAAACAACATGTAAATAACTAGGTATGCACAAGATGTATACAGGGTAAAGGAAGGGTAATCTCAAGGAGAAAGGAAGGATACAGTAAATGGGAGGAGCATATAAAGGGATCAATATGTAAGTAAACTGGAAAGGCAGACTGGAGCCAAATTATGAGGGGCTTTAAATCCTAGAACTCTGAGATTTTATTTGATCTTGGAGGCAGTAGAAAGCCTTTGAATATTTGAGAGAGGATATATCAAGGTCAGACCTGGGTTTTAGGAATACCAATTTAACAGCTGTGTAGAGGACGAAAAATTGGATAGAGAAATGAATATAGGCAGACCAATTAAGAAGCTTTTCTAGTAGTTCAGGTGAAAGGTAATGAAGGCCTAAAGAAGGGTTGTGGCAATCTGATGGGAGGAAGAGGGTGGATATGAGAGACACTATGTATGTGTAGGTAGAGGTAGTTCATTCATTTTGACCATTCAATTCAGCCATGCATTAAGCACATTTTGTTTCCGGAAGCACTATTTTAGCTATTGGTATAATGTCAAGATAATTCATGGTAAGCCAGCGGACATATTTTCCAACCTACATTTGGTTTGCCACAGTTATAAAGTCACTGTCTTACATCACATGAACTATGTCCCCTCTTGTATCACGTAGCTTTTTTATTCACTGAATATTTCAAGGACTATCTGTGTAATTGAATTTTATAGCTAGGACAAACAAGCCCCACAATTAACAAAAAGAACATTTGCCTGGATTTGGTCACATTAATAAGGTTTAACTCAACAAAAATGTCATTTGATTTCACATTTCCTTATTGAGTGTAATCACAAAATAAACATTTGGTTAACTGCATTATTCAATTGAAACAATATTTGTGTAGATGGAACTTCTTAATAGTAAAGCAATTCTAGTACAGAACATGAATTAGGAAAAAACCACTACTATTGTATTATCTTGTTCACTAAAACTACATAAGTTACATGTATCTATACCTGTATATATGTATTTATGCACAGATATACTTATATACATGCACATATGCACATACAACATATCAGTTTATGTGTATATATCATATAAGTACATATGTACACATGTACAAGTACTCACATACATTTATGTATACACATGTATATTACTTAGATATTTATGCATGTGTGTGTGTATTGTATACATATACATACATGTGTGTATATATATATATATATATATATACACACATGCATATGTTATTTACCTAGTATTACAAAATAATACAGTAAGTGTTTTTTTTCCTAATTTGTGTTCTGGACTAGAACTGCTTCAATATTAAGAAGTTCCATTTACACAAATATTGTTTCAATCGAATAATGCAGTTAACCAAATGTTTATTTTGTGTTTGCACTCAGTAAGGAAAGGTGAAATCAAATGATGTTTTTATTGAGTATATAGGTGTATATTACATATAAACATGCATATACATGTATATATATACATATATTATATATAGTAACCCTGCATTGTATTACAAGTGGATTTTTTACAAAAGCAACAATGAACTTGATCACACTTGAGTTCTCTTTGAAGCTCTAAAACCATTTAAACAATGCCAAACATCTGAACTAAGTTAACTGACCCAGAATTTCAGTATTTATTTTGATGTTTACACATTGTAGGAAAGTAATAATTTTTTCTTGAATTGAATGAGATGTTTAACATCAGGTAGCCATCAATGAAAGGTGGGGGGATTTGTAAACATTAAAAAATTTCATTAACTTTATTTTATTTATTTTGGGACTGGATGTCCTTATTACACCCAGGCTGGAAATGCAGAGACCACTCATGGGTTAAGATCACTACTGATTGATTTGGAATCTTTGACTTGCTCTTTTTTTGACTTGGGTTGGTTTGCCCCTTTTAAAGCAGCCTGGTGATTGTGTTCCCAGGGGGTCCCCACATTAATGCTAGACAGTGCAATTAGTCCTACATAAGCTCAGAACTCCTGAGGTCAAGCGAGGCCTCGATTTCAGTCTCCCTCATGGTAGGAATCACAGGTGAGTGTCATGATGCCTAGTCCTTCAGTAACTTTAAATATGAACAAGGTGAGTAGCTAAGTGGCATAGTGGATAGATATGTGCCAGGCCTGGAGTCAGAAAGACTCATCTTCACAAGTTCAAATCTGACCTCAGACACTTACTGTGTGATCCTTGGCAAGTCACTTAACCCTGTTTGTCTCAGTTTCTTCATCTGTAAAATGAGCTGGAGATGGAAATGGCAAACCAAAGAAAACCCCAAATGGGGTCATGAAGACTTGGACACGATTGAAAAATGACTGAACAAGAGGAATAAGGTGGGTTTGAGCTCTGGGTCCTCTACCTAACCACTAGTGTGATCTTTGACAAACCATTTGGGCCTCTGTCTATAAGATAGAGTCAGACTAGTTGGATCATAAGATCATAACTTTAGAGCTAGAAGGACTCTTAAGGCCATGGACTCCAAAATTCTGTCAATGTCTAAATCTAAGTAATATTTTATCTCTTCAAAATGCCAATGCTTAAATAATCTCACAGTCGAGGTGGGAATAGAGATATTCACAGAAGGTTTTTATCCTGAGACATGACTGTATAGGTCCATCAAGTTTCAGGAGAAATGAAAGTTCACAGATTAAATCTTAAGTGAAAAAAAGAGACTGATACTGGAGATGATGACAGGCTTTTAACAACAAGACCCTTGCAAACAGGCATCACTATAATAAGAACATATACCTATCTCCATCCATTGAATGTCATTTTACCGAGTTTTAAGGAAGAGGGAAGATGAGATCTCCTTAGAGTATAAATCATGTCAAAAATAACAGCTAAACTCCTAAATGAATGCAGTAATACTTCAAGTCACTTTTCCCAGACTAGCTCACATCGACACAAATTAGGACCATATTGTACTTATGCTGTATGATGATAATATTCTGCCAAGCAAAAAGACATCTTCTTAAAATAGACAGCCATATTTCCTCAGAATATTGATCTAAACTACTTGGATTTTTTTTTGAGGGAAAACTGTATAATATAATTACAATCAAAAGAATTTAAGTGACCACTATTGTTCTATTCTATCTGGGTTTCTTAAAGCCTGTAATTAAAATTAGTAATGCCCACAAGCATGTATATGTATAGGTATATGTGCATATATACAATGAATATATGTATACACATTTGTGTATATACAAATATTTATGTTTCTTATATATGCTAATTTTATAAATATACACATACGTATATATTTATTATATGTATATATTTATCAATATTGTCATGCAACTTTGAAAAATGGAGGGAAAAGGCCTGAAAACTTGAAATTATTCTGTGCTGAATACACAGAAAGAAATTCTGACATGCCATATGCTCCACTGGTTTGCAATTGAGTTTTTTGTTGTTGTTGTTTTTACCCAATTTTCTTTGTTGTTGTTGTTTATTTCCAATTCTCTGAAGAAGTATAATGTACAGAATGGTAGGATGAAGAGGAAAAAGGCAAATTCCTTGAGCTCAGGGATTATTTATTTTCTGTCTTTTTTCTCTGCTACTGAACATATAATAGGTTTTTAGTAGATGCTTATTGAGTGGTAGTACATGTAAGATTTAGGGAAGGGTTGACAATCTAGTTTTGAGGCATTTTAATGACTGATCTGGGTCCTTGTCTCTATACACAATTCCTGAGTTAGTGGCACTTAACCCCTCTCCCCTACAGAGTAAGCCTTGTTCTAGGCTCTAAGCCCAATTCAGATCCTGATAAGGGAAAATACAAAGATTCCTTGATCCAAGTCTGGGCAACAGCATCAAGAGGGTCTAACTCCTAGTCTGACTTTAGCTTTGCATCATTATTTTAGTAACAATTTTTAATTGTTCCTTGGAGAAAAGTGTCTTACATTGTACTCCCACTTCTTATAACTGGGATGCAGTTGGTTCCATATCTACCTTTGCTGGAACTCAGGCTTAAGACTTCTCTACCAACGTATACAAAGACAAGAACAGTATAAGATAGGAAATGAAGGGGGCAAGGAGAGCAAGAAGAAGTTCTTTCAGAAAATTAGATAAGTAAGAGAGGATATTTTCAGTTAAGGATAAAAGCAAGGTCTACATAGAGACACTAGAATCTGAGCAGACACTTGAAAGTAATAAAGAATTCTGATAGGAAGAAATGAGAAAGGAGTGCTTTGTAGTTAGAGAGGACAGTCTTTTTAAATGAACAAAATGTGGTAAATATTTCAAGTTAGGGGAATAACTAATAGGGATAGGTAATAGGCTGAGCCAGTTAAAAGGATAATTAACTCACTGGATGACAAAGTCATGAGCCAAAAAGATCTTGACAGATTAGAGCACTGGGCCAATTTTAATTAGATGAAATTCAATAGGGATTAATGTTTTAAAAAACCAACTGCACAAGTATAAGGTGGTGGAAGCATAGTTAGCAGTGTTTCTGAGAAAAGTAGGGTTTCAGTAACCTTTGAGCTCAATATGAGTTGGCTGGGTGTTGTAGAGGTCAAAAAAACTAAGGTTATCTTGAGATGCATTAAGAGGCAAAGGTTTGGAGGGGGCGGAGCCAAGATGGCAGAGTAAAAGCAGTGGCTTGCTTGAGCTCTCCCCGAAACCCCTCCAAATACCTGTAAAAATGGCTCTAAACAAATTCTAGAGCAGCAGAATCCACAAAAGACAGAGTGAAACAAATTTCCAACTCAAGACAACCTGGAAGGTCAGCAGGAAAGGTCTCTTTCACCAGGCTGGGAGATGAGCGCAGTTCAGCATGGGCCACGCCAGCAAAGACCAGGCCTCAGAGAACCTGAAGCAGGCCTCAGGGGACTGAATCAAGGGGAGTTATGGTGGTTTCCAGACTTCACAACCCACAAACACCAAAGACAACTTAGAAGGTCATTAGGAAGGTCTATTGACCATGGTGAGAGAGGAGCTTGGTTCGGCTCCAGTCCTGGTGCAGCCCCAAGGCCTCGGCTGTTTCCAAAGCTGTCTGCCCACATATGGAGGGGGGATCAAGTGGCTTATCAGAGGGGGATTTCAGGGATCTCTTTGCTGGCACTGAGGCAGGATTCTCTTGCTTTGCCTGTGCTTGGATATGGGTTGCAGTTCTGGGTGGCGGTCCTGGGTCAAGGAAGAGCATTGGTATGGTGGAGCTTGTAGTGGGGATGGAGAGAGAATCCACCTCACAATTCCAAGGCAGAAAAGAGTGCTTGTGGTCAATTACAGACCAGAATCCAGGCCAGGAAAGGAGTAAACACCTCACCTTTGATCATACCACCTTGGAAGAACTGAAAATTTACAGGTCCCTAGAAGTATCTCTGAAAACAACTGCACAAAACCCTCAAAGCTTGGGACAGTACATTCTCCACACTGGAAGCAGACCCTTACCTTAACAAAGAGTTTATAACTCAAGTAATTAGCTGGGATCGTAAGCAAAGGTGCAAAAAAAAGTTAGACTTTAGAATATTTCTTTGGTAACAAAGAAGATCAAAACATATAACCAGAAAAAGACAACAAAGTCAAAGTTCCTACATCCAAAGCTTCAAAGAAAAATATGAATTGGTCCCAGGCCATGGAAGAGCTCAAAAAGGATTTTGAGAAGCAAGTAAGAGAAGTAGAGGAAAAACTGGGAAGAGAAATGAAAGTGATGAAAGAAAATCATGAAAAACAGGTCAACAGTTTGCTAAAGGAGACCCAAAAAAATACTGAAGAAAATAACACCTTAAAAAATTACCTAACCCAAATCGCAAAAGAGGTCCAAAAAAACCAATGAGGAAAAGAATGCCTTAAAAAGCAGAATTGGTCACATGGAAAAGGAAGTCCAAAAGCTCACTGAAGAAAATACTTCCTTAAAAATTAGAATGGAGCAAATGGAAGCTAGTGACTTTATGAGAAATCAAGACATTGTAAAACAAAACCAAAAGAATGAAAAAATAGAAGACAATGTGAAATACCTCATTGGAAAAACAACTGACATAGAAAATAGATCCAGGAGAGATAACTTAAAAATTATTGGATTATCTGAAAGCCATGATCAAAAAAAAGAGTATAGACATCATCTTTCAAGAAGTTATCAAGGAAAATTGTCCCGATAATCTAGAATCAGAGAGTAAAATAGAAATTGAAAGAATCCACTGATCACCTCCTAAAAGAGATCCCCAAAGGAAAACTCCTAGGAATATTGTAGCCAAATTCTAGAGTTCCCAGGTCAGGGAGAAAATATTGCAAGCAGCCAGAATGAAACAATTCAAGTATTGTGGAAACACAATTAGGATAACACAAGATTTAGTAGCTTCTACATTAAGGGACTGGCAAGTTTGGAATATAATATTCCTGAAGTCAAAGGAGATAGGATTACAACCAAGAATCACCTACCTAGCAAAACTGAGTATAATCTTCCAGGGGAAAAAATGGATATTCAGTGAAACAGAGGACTTTCAAGCATTCTTGATGAAAAGACCAGAGCTGAATAGAAAATTTGACTTTCAAATACAAGACCCAAGAGAAGTATGAAAAGGTAAACAGGAAAGAGAAATCATAAGGGACTTATTAAAGTTGAACTGTTTACATTCCTACATGGAAAAGATGGTATTTGTAACTCATGAGACTTTTGTCAGTATTAGGGCAATTGGAAGGAAAATATATGGATAGATAGATAGATAGATAGATAGATAGATAGATAGATAGATAGATAGAGGGCACAGGGAGAGTCAAAGATGAAGGAGTGATATCTAAAAAATAAAATTAAGGGTTGAAAGAGGATTATACTGGGAGAAGGAGAAAGGGAGAGGTAGAATGGGGTAAATTATATCATATATAACAGATAACAAAAAGCTTTTACAGTGGAGGGGAAGTGGCGGAATGTGAGAGGGAATGAGTGAATCTCATTCTCATCGGATTTGGCTTAAAGAGGGAACAACATACACACTTAATTGGGTATGGAAATCTATCTTACCCTATAGGAAAATAGAGGGGAAGGGGTAAGGGAGGGGAATGATAGAAGGGAGGGCTGATTGGGGGAGGGGGTAATCAGAAGCAAACACTTCTGAGGAAGAACAAGGTCAAAAGAGAGAAAAGAATAAACAGGGTGTGGGATAGGATGAAGGGAAATATAGTTAGTTTTTCGCAATATGACTACTATGGAAGTGTTTGGCATGACTACATATGTATAACCTGTATCGAGTTGCTTGCCTTCTCAATGAAGGTGGGTGGGGAGGGAGGAAGGGAGAGAATTTGGAACCCAAAGTTTTAAAAACAAATGTTAAAAACAATCAGATGAACTAGGTTAAAGTCTTGGTTCTAACACTTACTAGCCAAGCATCATTCTTCATCTGCAAAATGTCAATCTATATAGAATTATTATCTTGGTAAAATAATAATATTCACAGTTCACATTAACATAGTCCTTCAAGGTACACAAAGCATTTTCTCCAAAACAACTCTGTGAAAAGAATAATGAGATATTTCATTATCTCAGATAAGTGATTATAATGGGATATATATATCTATATATAGATAGATACACACACATATATGTATATATATGTTTATATATACAATTTACTGCAGATAATAATAACACTATCTCCATTTCACAGGCACGGAAACTGAAAAGTTATTACTGGCATAAAATATGTCAATACTTAATAACAGTGAAGTACTATATGAATGTAAGCAATTAAGAGAATAAACTGATTTATTTTTTGAAAATTTGAGTGCCATTCTCTTTGGTTTACAATATTTGCCTCATTACCTAAAATTAGATATATTCATAATGAGTAAGTTCTCTTCATTATGCTCAATTTCTCAAAAGCACCTAAATGTTATGGGAACTCAAAAAACGTCATTGATGATAAGGATATAATTGTTTTAGCTTGAAATCTAGAGCTCAAGTTATTTTATATTCTGAGGGAGTGGCCCACATCTAATTTACAGAGTTGCAGTTTTAATGTCTTAAATAGGACATAGCTAGTTTTCAAGAGTCATTCTAACTGCTCCTACTTGTGAATTATGTACATTACATGTTGTTAACTAAAATCTGTAGTAAGAGTTGATCATTTAATGCTTAAGTTTATATTTAGTTTCTAATATATTTAAATGCGTACATCTTAGTATATGTAATTTTCTTTTTCATTCCATAAGAAAAGGGGTTATTGCTGCGCCATCTGTCAAAATGAAGAGACTGCTTTCAATATCAGTGTACCATCATCCCAGACTGTCACTTTTAGGATATCTACCACCTGCTCAATGTTATCTTCTCTATTTTGGTGCAATCAGGGAAATTCTATAATCTATATGTTATATTTTATTTTTTCCCTCTTCCATCTACTTCACTTTTCTCATTTTATCACTTGACACTTGTAAAGAGAGGAAAAAGGAATGGTCACTTGGGTAATGAGGACTCAGAATGTTTATCACTTGAAGCCAGATCGAATGATAGAGTCTGATAATGGTTCTGTTCTATTCATACTCTCAAGCTTAGACTGCCACTGTTTATGGGTGGCGGTGAGGAATTGCTGGGGGTTGGAGAAGGGGTAGAAGCAAAGAAGGACATTTTGAAGTTGGGGACTTTCTGGATCCTTGTCAAGCTTGTTGAGGTTGGTACTTTGGTTTTTGGATCAAAGAAATCTTGTCCTTTCTAGTGGCTATGCCCTGAAAGCTTCCTTAAAGGAATTGCTGGATTCCTCATAGTAGCCCAGCATAGTCGTGCTCAATAAATTATTTATTGAGTCAATGTTATTTGGAATCCTTGGGGGAATGAATTGGTGGATCAACATTGTTTCTGGATAACTGAGGGTGGATATGCTATGTAATGGAGCTCTAAATTTTAACTTAGAAAATCTCTGAAAAGTAAGAAACACTTCTCTGGCTTATTAAATAGAGCCTAGTGAATGTAATTCACAATTTTCTACATGCCTTATTATCAACAAAAATTACTATGAAGTGTGAACAATGCAGTTGGACATTTTGATATAGAATATATATCAAATAGGACTGAATGAATACTTATGCCAGTCATGAACCTAGAACTTACTTTTTTTTTGAAAAACTCCAATATCAGTTTTAATTTTGGTCTTTTGCCTTTTTTAAAAAAATAAAGATTGAGTGGGGCAGCTAGGTGGCGAAGCGGATAGAGCACCAGCCCTAAAGTCAGGAGGACCTGAGTTCAAATCCAGCCTCAGACCAAACACTTGACACTTACTAGCTGTGTGACCCTGGGCAAGTCACTTACCTCAATTGCCTTAAAAAGAAAAAAAAATGAGATAAAATTTGTAAAGTATTTTGAGGGGCAGCTAGATGGCACAGTGGATAGAGCACTGGCCCTGGGTTCAGGAGGACCTGAGTTCAAATCTGACCTCAGACACATAATACTTACTAGCTGTGTGACCCTGGGCAAGTCACTTAACCCCATTGCCTAACCAAAAAAAAAAATAATAATAAAGATTGAGTGAAACATGGGCAGCTTCATGACCTCCGGGGCAGTGAGTACTATGTGTCTGCATTTTTTACCCAATTAATTGGACAACTGATGACAAGAGCATCTTTCTTTCAGGTGGTTTCATTGCCTTCCTGAAAATCCTCTTCCTGATTTATTAATACAATTCAGAATATTATCTATTATTTCTGCTTCACTCATCCAAGGGATCACAGGCACCTCGTTGTCACCACTCTTCCATCTCATTTTCCCTATTTGTTACTGGAGTGTGAAGAATTATCCTTTTTTATTTTAAGAATTGGTTCTGTGGTGTTTTAGATAGGGTTTGTTCAATGGTCTATAAATAATTGTCCTCCTCCTCTTCCATCACCACAATTCTCATCATGAGGTGAAGCAACTGCCAGCTCTTTATGAGGCCACACTTTTCCCAAGTTCTTCTTAATCTTTGACTTTTTAACAGAATTCCAGGCACAAACAATATTAAAAAAAAAAAAGAACTTCGCATATTGTAACAAGGTCACAAGTACTGTACAGTACTTCTCTCATGAAGAAACTTTCTCATGAACTCTCTAATTTACTATTTTTGGTTCTCATTGACAGCCTGGTTCCTAGATGAGATCAATGAGGTAACACTGGGTGACTGAAAGACGGTGAAGCTGTTCCCTGACATTAACTTTCCTTCTTCATTCCACTTGCCATCTGCAGCTCTGCTTGGTTTTAATTCCACAGAATAAGATGCTCCCATAGCAGATCTCATGATACATCCAGATATTGGAGATAGATGTATTATAGAGAAGGCAGACAGAACACCTCTTTCTGGAGCAGCAAGTAGCTCATTATGGCTACAATATACAATGTGTGAATGGGAATAATGCATTAAATGACTGGGAAGATAGGAAGGGAACAGGTTTTGAACAGTTTTAAATGCTAAACATAGGAGCTGACATTTGATTCTAGAAACAATAGGGAGCCACTGGAGTTTATTGAACAGGAAGGTGACACAGTTTTATACCTTAGGGAAATCACTTTGCTAGTTCTATGGTTTGTGTGTATGCATGCGTGCGTATTGGGGGGTGTGTGTGTGGGGATGTGTGTGTGTGTGTGTGTGTGTGGTGTATTGCAGGGGAGAGAGATTTGAGGGAGGGGATCTAACCAGGACTCCACGTGTGTGTGTGTGTGTGTGTGTGTGTGTGTGTGTGTGTGTGTGTGGTGTATTGCAGGGGAGAGAGATTTGAGGGAGGGGATCTAACCAGGACTCCATTGCAATAGTGTAGCCAAGAGGTGATGAGGTCCTGGACTGAGTGCTGGCTGAATGAGTAGAGAGAAAGGGATATATGTAATAAACCAGATGGGTTTCCCATCATTTGGATTGTTATAAGGATGCTTTTTTAGAAAAATTAATTAATAACCACTACTATAGAGATAGTTGAATGATGAGATGGGAGGTGTTAACAGAATTTTGAGTAATTGAAAAGGTTTAGGAAAGAATGTGAAGTGAATCTTTCTTGGATTCTTCTTGAGATCCTCTTAAAGACCACAGCTATTTCTATTTTATTGGGGGTTCTGGCAAGAAGTTTCTAACTGCAAATTAAAGGCAATTGTGCAAGCTAGAATCATCCTCTAAGAAAAGGCAATACTAATAGCTAGAATATATATAGTGCTTTACACTTTGCAAAGTGTTTTACAAATATTACCTCATTTTATCCTTAAAACAGTCCTGGGCTGTAGGTAATATTATTATCTGGATTTTAAAGATGAAGAAACTGAGGAAGTAGAGGTTAAAAAGGACTTGCCCAGGGTCACACAGCTATTAGTGTCTGAGGCTGGATTTGAAATCAGGTCTTCCATAATCCAGGTCCAGCTTTCAATGCTTATAAATTCAAACAAACTTAGCTATAAATTCAAACAAACAAAAATCCTCACTAAGGAAGTCCCAAAGACTGAGTCACCAACTTGAAAAAGTCATGACAAACATGAAGTCTTCAAGAACAATTTCCCATGAAAATTTAGCCAAAGAGCCACCATTGAGAATAAGAGAGGACTGAAGAACTTTCTTTCAACAAGTAAAGAAGGAAGGAATTTTTCATTGTTTTGTTTCTATCAGTACAAAGTAATTATAATGTACATGCCAACTGCAGGGTAGTCTCCATAGTGGAAAAGAAGGAGAAAGGGCTGGTGGAAAGCCTTTCTACTTTGAAGATCAAAGAAGGGACAAGAGCAGGCTAAATGAGATTATAATAGCACATGACAGAGAATGCAGAACTATTTAACTTCTATTTTGCTTTTGTTTTCTCTGTCAAGGAAAATTCATCAGGGAAGGAGAGACCATAAAAGGTTAAAAGGGAGTCAAAAACTAAGGGGAAAAAAAGGAGAGGGTGAACAAGAAACTAGTTGACCTCAACCTATCAGTTAAAGTTACCAAGTCTGGATGAACCACAGCTCAGAGTACTAAAAAAAATAGTTCTCATGATTTCTGGGCTGTTCTTGATAATCTCTAAAAGATGTTAGAGTGAAGGAAGAGTTAAGTACTTCTTAGTACTTAGAGTAAAGCAAGAGTTAAGATGTGCAACTGTCTCAATTTTCAAAATTAAGGAAAAAGGTAGAATCTTCAAACTATTGGGTAGTGGAGGCAATTCCTGGCAAAATTTTAGAATACATTATTAAAGACATGGTTTGTGAGCATTTGGAATATTAAGTAATGATCACTAGCAGCCAGTGTGTCTTGTATCAAGAACAGGTGATGCCATACTAAGCACTTTTGAGATTAAAAGTTAGCTGTTGATTATTATCAATATGAGTATGATAATTAGAATAATATGCCACTTAGTGATTTTTTTTTTGCTAAGAAAAAGATACACCAAGGAAGAGGTTGAAACAGCTTTATCCTCATCTAAGATAATTATACCCAAGTGTTTAGAAATGCTTTTGGTTCTCAATTTATATTTCTTCCTCAATTTTACTATTAACTCTTCCATGTAGCTGTGCAAATAAGGTCAATAAAAACTTATGTGGCAGTAAACTACATTCAATTATACATTATCTTATATTCATTAAGATCAGGATCACTGAATTATAGTATTTAAAGATCATTTAATTCAATCCCCTAATTTTATAAATGAAGAAAGTGAAGTCCAGAGAGGGAAAAGATTTCCCAAGGAGGTGATAAGTAACTGGCAGAGACCAGATTCAAACCTATGCTCTCTGATTCCAAATCCAGTGTTCTTTCCACTGCTGCGATTTTCAGATTCTAGTATCTTTGAATTTTCCCACCTCTGGAGACATATGAAATTTAACAAAGGCATCATAGGAGCTTTCAAGGAAGAATGGCCCTTGGAGGCAAAATAAACCTAGTTCTTCTTTGCTACGAACATCTCATTGAAGTCAGCTAAGTTGGCACTCTTCTCTGATTAAAAAGGATACTGATTTTAATTCCAAGGAGAGGTTGTAATTGGCAGAGAGAATCAAAGAGTGACCAAAACCATTTGTTATTTGTATTTGTTTACACAATTAACATAATTACAAAGCCACTAGCTACAAACTAATCATAGAAACCAGACAAGTAATTTTGCATGTTTTTTGCTTTAGGTCTTATATATGAAAAGAAGCAACATATGGATTTAATGGCCCTTTGGGTAATTCTAAAAATAGAATTTTAGAATTCTAAATATATTTAGTGAAACGTATTTCAAAACTATAATTATCTTCTCTCATGCTAAGAAACATTTTTTATGCAATAGCCTTGATGGTCGGCATAGCACCACTTACAATACATTTAGGGAGGTAGGGGGAGGGGGAGAAATAGGAGATGTGGACCTGTGAGCTGATCTCATCTGTACAGAACTCTAGATGAGGAAATTCCCCTACCAATGCAGAGTAGCAAATGTTCTTCAGTTTTTAGTCTTCAAGAATTGCTTAGAGCACCTAAGGATTAATTGAATTGTCCATGGTTACACAGCCAGTATATGTTAGGTTGAGCTTGATCTTAGGTTCTCCTGCGTCCAAGACTGGCCTTCTCTCTATTGCAACACTTTCCTCTCCATTCATAGCATATTATTGGGGAATGATAATACTTCTCCTAAGGTAACTTCCTTAAAATAACCCCCAAATGAATTTCATTATAATCCGTGAAGTTTTTCTTAATTGAACAGCAAAAATGATATGTCTTGACTAACTTGTTTAATGATTCACTTCACTTTTCATATTCTTTCATTATTCATTCATTTGGTATTCATTATAGTAACAGTGACCATAATGATTTCCATTAAGAATTACAATGAATGTCATATATTCTTTCTTAAGAACTGTTTTAATATAATACTCACATTCATCATGATAAATCCTTTTAGTAGTAATGTGTTTTACTATGCAATCCCAAATTTCTTTGAATTTTGGTCACTAATTAATGTCCATTTGCTATATAAAGCATTATTTATTACATCATCCTGAAAAGTAAAATTCCATCTTACTGCAATTGAATAGTCCAAAGTCATTCAGATAGCCATGAGCCTTCCTATTTAGTCTAAGAAATATCATTTTAATTATAAGATTTACATACAATTTCTTAAGCATGATTGATTTCTTACATGTACTGTCCTTTAAAATGTTTGTCTTCAAGTAGTCATGGAAATAAATGCAAAAATCCAAATTTAGATACCTACAGTAGCCCTACTACATGAAGATGTGAGTGAACATTTTGATGCTTATGTGGGAAGAGATTGGGGGTTCTTAGATGAAAAGTGACTTTAACTATTTTGAGGTAAAGTATATTTTCCATTCCTTGATTTCATCTACACATTGAAAATTAATTTCCTCCTGCCCACAGAGTGATACCTATCTTTCCACTTTGCTCAGGTTGTACATCTGAATAATCAGACTTTCCTGTGATAGGCAGTATGGCAGAATGGCTATAGGTCACTTGGAGTCACTGGATCATGGGATTATAGATTCAGAGCTGAAAAGTACCTCAGAAACCATCTGGCCTAATTTCTTCATTTTAAAGATAAACAAACTGAGGCCAATTTAGAGAGGTTAATTGAGGGAAATGGCTCCACTTCATGATGGTAATCAGTGTCAGAGGTGGGATTTGAACTTAGATCCTCTGACTCCAGAGCCAGTGCCCTTTCCCTGTACTACATGGGTTCAAATTCAACCATAGACACTTAATGGCAGTGTGACTCTGGGTAAGTCAATAAATCTCTCTAAGTCTGTTTCCTCATCAGTAAAATAAGAATTATAATAATAATAATACCTAATGCACAGGTTCTTGAGATGATCCAGTGCAATAATTCATGTGACACACTTTGCAAACTGCAAAGCACCTATAAACATGAGTTATAATTATTTGACCAATAGTTCCAACATTCTCTGGGTATCTCTAAGAAGCAGATAAAGAAGCGTGACATGGATAGGCCTGCCCACTCTCCAAGATTTTCAGGGAGGCTCCTAGAATCTATCCTGGAATATTGGCAACTGAACCAAGTAGTATTTTTTTTTTCCCCAAGGGATGTTAGGGAGCACCTATGAATAAAGTTACTGTGTTTTTGTGTGGCTGGTCCCATTAGTAAGCCTGGTATCCAAGATATGACTTTGCTTCCATTATGGAACCTGAGAACCCATGCTACCGTCCACATATCATTTCTGTCACTGGCAAAGGCTTACAAAGGGCACCTCAACAAAATCTTGGAATTAAATCCAGCATTGATAGGGCATGCGAGTTTTCTTAACATTACATATTTTCCTCTTTGAATTTATTAGAAGGCTGAAATCATGAATTCTGAGCCAATCACCTAGATCTCTAGGCCAAAAGCCCTTCAAAGCCTTTTTAGGTAGAAGCGATGTCTATACATGTTAGACTATCTTTGGCAGACTTATCAGAAGGAAGGTGAGGGAAACTCAGGACCAAATTTTCATCTGAGTCATTTGATTCCATCTGCCTCTGCTATCTCACTTTTTCACTTATCCTCCTAAAAATATAGTTGTGAAAATACTGTGTCTGTTGGAAAATGTGGGCTGCCAAAACAGTATCATGTCAAGAGCATAAGCTCATGGGATGCCTAACACTGGAAAAGAAAAATACAGGCTGGCAAATGCCCTACCGTGCATCACAATAGACATACAAAAATGCCCCTGGCTGCAAATGCTTCCCTGGCAGAGTCCACTGGGGCCTAAAACAGCACCAAATTAAACATTTAAATTAAAAGCCACGGCTGACCAAACATTATCGTATCCATTTATTTTGTTATCTTGAAAGGCAGCCGTTTTCCAAAATCACCATGTAGGTTCAAACATACTAGGTCTAGTCAACCAATTTATTAATTTAGGTGGCAAACATTTTGAATTTATTTTTTAAAACTTCAGCAATGCATTAATCCATTAAAAACAAACTGACAATGTTTTTAGTGACTTCAGAGACATTTCAGGGTAGTGCAAAGAACAATGAACAAAGAGCAATAAGACAGGAAGCTTGAATTACAATCCTAGTCCTACTATGGACTGCTTGTGTAATGCTACATAGACTTGAGGTACCCACACTGGGCCTCAGTTTCCTCATCTGCAAAACAGGAGGGTTGGACTAGATGATCTCTCAGGTTCCTTCCAGTGCTACAGTTCTATGATTCCGTGAAAATGGTTAAGCCTGATGAATTTCTTTGTTAATTTTAGGTCCCTTAGACACAAATTTTCACCCCCAAATAAGTGCAACCTGGGCTCACAGAATTTGGTGACCTCAACAGGAATCTCAGCTAACCTCGTCCATCTCTCTGACTGTGAACAGAGATGACTTAAGACCGTAAAACAAAACAAACAAACAAAAAAACCCCAAATGTCAACCCTTTAAAATCTGTGGAGTCTCTTAGACTTCTCCTGCTGAATACTTTATTCTAATCTCTCACGAATGTTTAAGCAAGAGAATTTTAACTAAATTGTCCCTTATTGAAAGGAGAAAAACAGCTGCTCACATAACACAGAGGATCCCTGAATATTATGAAGATAACTGCACATGTATACCCTATATTGAGTGTTGCCTTTTCAATGAGGGTGGGTGGGGAGGGAGGAAAGAAGAAAATTTGGAACCCAAAGTTTAAAAAACACATGTTTAAAAAAAAATGTTTTCACATGCAACTTGGAAATAAGAAATTCAGGAAATGGGGTACAGAAATCTATCCTGCCCTACAGGAAAACAGAAGGGGAAGTCGGGGGAGAGATAGCAGGGAATGCAGACTAGGAGAAGGGGTATTCAGAATGCATGCCATCTTGGGGTGGGGGGAGGGCCGAGATGCGGTGAAAATTTGGAACTCAAAATCTTGTGGAAGTAAATGTTGAAAACTAAAAATAAAAAAATTAAAAATTAAAAAAAAATAAATAAAATCAAACAATTGGGTAATAAAAAATATTTGCATGATCTATTTCATAAGGTAATTATCAAGAAAGCACTTTTTAAACTTTAAAATGCCATATAAACATGAGTTATTTTTATTCTTGATCCTTAAATATACTCATTTCTTTAGCCATGGAGAGAAGCAGTGCTATATATAATTTAGTATAGCACAGCAGCCCACAGTCTATAATTATATTTGGTTTTAGGGGCACTTGAATAAATATTTGATCAACTGATTTTTGAGACTTACCTTTAAATATAGGTGCTTCTGAGATTCTAGGGATTCACACCACTTCAAACAAAATATGTACCAAGACAAATGTAATTGAAAAGTTCTGCTTGAGATAGAGTTAGAAAGCTGTCTAGCTTCCTCATCCTTCCCTCCTGCTCAGTTTCTCTTCTTTCAAGGCAGGTAGGTGGGCTAGTGGATAGAATTCTGAGCCTGGCATCAGGAAGACTGAGTTCAAATCCTCCCTCAGGTACATACCAGCTGTGTCTCTGGGCAAATAAATTAACCCCTCAGCCTCAATTTCCTCATCAGTAAAATGCCTATGGTAATATTATCACCATCACAACAATTTTATGAAGATCAAATTAGCTAATGTATGAAGTGCTTTGCAAATCTTAAAGCTCTTTATAAGTGTTATATTATTATTATTAATCTTCCTATTACAGGAATTAGTGAGACTGCTTTTCAAATATTGCTGTTCTGTTAAGTCATTTCAGTTGTATCCTACTCTCTGTGACCCCACTTGGGGTTTTCTGGGCATATACACTGGAGTGGGTTGCCATTTCCTTCTCCAGTTCGTTTTACAGATGAGGGACTGAAGCAAACAGGGTTAAGTGACTTAGCCAGGGTTACATAGCTAATAAATGTGTCAGGCCAGATTTGAACTCATAAAGATGAGTCTTTCTGATTCCAAGTCCAGAACTCTATCCTTTCAAATATGCTTCCACTTAAACAGAACGTCCAGTTTTGAAGCTTTAATTGCCTCCTTCATGAATGACTGTGTGTGTTTGGATTAATAAAGAAAGATTTTAGTTAAAGGCCTTAGTGGTTATGAAGAGTCTCCTTCTGGGCTGCAAGCTACATGATGGGTAAAGGCAACAGAATAAACAAACAAGTCAACAGAGGCATTACAGACCAAAGTAGTGCCCCTGGAAAGTACTTCAAAGTTCACCTTCAATAATGTGCAAAGATTACAGGTGATTTTGAGAACTGACTATTCACAGATTTTAAAAGAAGGATATCAGCTTTATGATTTTTATTTATTTTCTGGCCCTGTCTCATCTTGCCCAACCTAAAATATTATACAGCATCATTCTATGAAGGTGACAGAACAGGATAGAAGGACAGATCTATTTTCTGAATCTTATCCTATGGGGACAAAGCTTAATCCTATAGTTTAATAGGATAATAGGAGACGTCAGGCACTGTTGAGTCAAACTTTCTATCCTTCCGACCCCCACCCAAGACCCAGTATTATGATATTTTATAGTTGCAGAATCTAAGGACAAAGACGTGTAAGCATCTTGTCCAAGTAAATGTGTCAGAAGTGGGATTTGAATATAAGATCCTCACTGCAGGGTCTTTTCAATGTACCACTTCTCGAAATGTGGTCAGTACCTCCGTGCATGTCCCCAACACCCTTTCAGGGGATATATAAGGCCAAAACTATTTTAAAAATAATATGTTATTTGTCCTTTCCAAAACCTATCTATGTGAAGCCATATTTTCTTCATATGCTTTTGCCAAAACAATATATTACAACAGACTGAATGCAGAAGCAGATATTACAATCCAGCTATCTTCTATTAAGCCAGACATTAAAGAGGTTTGAAAAAATTATATAAAACAATGCCATTCTCACTTTTTTATTTTGGAAAATAATAGTTATTTTCTTAAACACATGTTATTTTACCATGTAAGAGATTTATAACTTTAAAGTGAATTAATAAATAACAATTTTAAAATTTATCATTAAAATACCACTGTAAATACTGCAATTCCCCCTCCCCCACTCTAGAGTTATGATCTATGATACTATAAATATTTTCTAAATAACTCATGTATCTTTCAGAAATTTCTTTTTAAAAAAACTTAAAAACCATATAAACCATTTAAACAAAAACTCTGGGGGCCATAATAATCTTTTTTTTCCCTTAATAGTGTTTTGTTTTTTCCAATTACATGAAAAGACAGTTTTCAACATTCACTTTTATAAGATTTTGAGTTCCAAATTATTTTCTCCTTCCCTTCTCCCCCCTCCCTAAGATGGCATGCAATGTGATGTAGGCTATACATGTACAATCGTATTAAACATATTTCCACATTAGTCATCTTATGAAAGAAGAATCAGAACAAAAGGTAAACACCATGAAAAAGGAGAAAAAAAAGAGAGAGAAAATAGTGTGCTTTGATCTTCGTTCAGACTCCATAGTTCTTTCTCTGAATGTGGATAGCATATCCCAGGTTGAGTCTTTTGAAATTGTCTTAGATCACTGTGTGGCTGAGAAGAGTTAAATCTGTCAGAGTTGGTGATTGCACAGTGTTGTTGTTACTATGTACAATGTTCTCCTGGTTCTGCTCACTTCACTCAGCATCAGTTCATGTAAGTCTTTCCAGGTTTTTCTGAAATCAGCCTACTCATCATTTCTTATAGAACAATAGTATTTCATTACATTCATATACCACAACTTGTTCAGCCATCCATCAATTGATAGGTATCCTCTCCATTCCCAATTCTTTGCCACCACAAAAAAAGAGCTGCTATAAATATTTTTGTACATGTGGCACCTTTTCCCTTTTTTATGATCTCTTTGGGATACAGACTTAATAGTGGTATTGTTGGATCAAAGGGTATGCACAGCTTCATAGCCCTTTGGGCATAATTGCTCTCCAGAATGGTTGGATCAATTCACAACTCCACCAACAGTGCATTAGTGTTCTAATTTTCCCACATCTTCTCCAACACTTATCATTTTCTTTTTTTTTTGTCATATTAGCCAATCTGACAGGTGAGCCTAAATAATTTTTAAGAGTGTAAAAGGATACCGAGACCTAAATGTTTGAGAACTGTTGTACTAGACCATAATCCCAGAATAGTTTTAGTTAGTCTTTTTTTCTCTAACTTTTATTTAGTGGATATGAAGTTAATGAGTTTGGTACAACAGAACAATATGAGTCCCTAAAGTCAGAACAAACATTTAATCCTCCCTTCGGTCTTCTACTCCCAACTAGAGGGTTGAATGGATAGAGCTGTCACATTGTTCCCAGGATCACAGATTTAAAGCCCAAAGGATTTTATGTCATTTAGTCCCAACTTCCTTATTTTACAGTCAAGTAAACTGAGAACCAGTGAGGTCACACAGCTAGTGAGAAAACTGGGATTTGAACCCAGGGCCAAATACCATACCTTTTCTACTCTTCCATATGTAAAGTCAGTCTAGTGGTTTTGATCAAGAGTAGAAGTGTAAAGAGTGGACATTCAGGTATTTTAAAAATCTTTTCTTTCCCTGCACTTGTTTTTGAAAGTTAAGGTAAAACAAAGCATCTTTGCTTTTATATATAACACTCACTTCTGAGTTTAAAATTATTTGATGTAAGCAAAACAACTCCCTCCTCTCATTTTTCTATGATGATGAGTAAAATAAGCCTAAGGCAATGGATGGCTTAGGGGATTTTCAGGGAACTGCAAAGCTTTTTGCCTTGATGTGATTTCCAGTTCCATTTCATTATATAGGATTTACTGCTAGTGCTTTAAGGCCAATGATCATTTCAAATCCATGCCCAATCAATACTGAAAAAAAAAGGCTAACATAGACATATCAACATTTGGTATGGTGGACTGGGAAAAGAATAGAACAAATGGTGAAGAGGAAATTGATACCCCACATAATTTGAGAATGCCTAGTTGCTCTTGGGGGAAAAAAAATCAAGTTACTTGACCTGGATGAACAACATCCCAGATTACTGAAATAGTGGTGCTTTAAAAGTTCTTGCTGGACAGGTGCCGAATGAAACAACTTCCCTTCAGATATCCATTACTGAGTTCTTAAAGGACTTTAAGGATTCCAAGAACTAAACACTATATTTTTCTCATCTAACTTGCTATTCTTTTTAAAGTCTCATTAGAATAACAGGCTAACTACTATAGGTGTTGTAGAACGGGTAAATGAAGTAAATGTTCCCCTGAAGTTGGCTTTCTTGATGTCTTTATAGTCTCCCCAAGTGAGTTATATTTACATACACACATAGGTATATAGATTCACGTGTGTATGTAGAGTCATTACTTATCTGGGTTGGTGTCCTTTCCCCTCAGTAGAATGTAACCTCCTTGAAGGCAGGATACTAATATATTTACAATGTCTAGCATTCTTCTTGGGACTTAGGAGGAATTTAATAAATGCTTACTGAATGAATGAAATAAATATTTTTTAAAAATTAAATATAGACATAACAATTTTCCCTACAAGTTCTTCTAAAACCAATCAATCAGAATGGAAAGTAGGGTAAGGTACACTCAAGAGACAACTGTTTCTTTAATTTGCTTTGAAACTGTTGGAGCAAATGTGTGTGGGAATTCATGTCAGGGTAGATTTGAAGTCAGAAGACCTGGATTAAAATTCTGGTTCTGCCATCTACTTATTACTTGTGTGACCTTGCACAAGTGACTTCATCTATGTGGTCCTCAATTTCATCATATATAAACTGAGGGGATTTGACTAGATGATCACTAGGGTTATATGCAGCTTTAAGAGTACACTATAACTTCTATTCTAGTTCCTGGAATTTTGATCATCAATTAACAAGCTAGAGAAGGCAGTGAGGTACAGAGCAAAGGACACCTGTTCTAGAGCCTGAAGAGCTGAGTTTAAATTATGCTTCTGTCACTTATTAGTAGTATGAACATTAGCAAGTCATTTGTTTTCCCTAAGCAGCAGTTTCAGTAATAATAATAATAATAACATTAGTGCTAATTTTAAGTTTGCAAAGAGCTTTATGGCTATTATAATCTCATTTGATTTATAAAATGATGAGGATGAAATAGCTGGCTTCTGAAGTCCTGTCCTGCTCTAGCTATATGATTTATGATTTTATAAATGTATTCTAAATAAGCTATGTATCTTTCAAACATAGATTTTAAATAAACTTCTTTGTAAATAATGAGACAAAAAGCACAGTATAATTGCTCAAGAGAGCAATGAATGTTTTCTCTTACCTGTCTGAGGAATGTGAATGTGAAAAAAACAATTAGAAATTTTAATAGTAGTTTTATATATATATATATATATATACACACAGACATATATATATAGTAATAAAAGGGGAAAATCCATCTGAAAGGACTTTGTACATGTGTAATTAATGTAATAGGTATACACGTATGAATACATAAACATGCATACATGCATATGAATATATGTACATATATACAATGTATATATGTACTACATATATGCATATATATACACATACTTACATATACATATGTGTGTGTCTATATATACACATATAGACACACACATATATACATACTGACTTTCCTCACAAAATAGAAATGATCTAGATTGAAAAAGGCAGAATCCTATGAAAGCTATAGTCAGTCATCTCAGGGAGATGCTACAGAGCAGGATGTTCCTCTTCTTAATAGAAGAGGTGTCATGGGGATACACAATTCTGGCAAGAATATGCAGTGCACATGGAGGGACCATTTGTTTGGAAATAGCTGTAAATATATTCATCTGAGTAAAACAATCATCTGTGTCTATTCATGCATGCTATCTGCTCTCACTGCTGTCATTCCTGTCGATCTGAAGTTGAGAGGTAATGGCCCCATGATTCAAGGAAACTGCTGAAGTGTATACTCAGGCTTCAGTTTGAGAGATGGGTTCATTTATCATCATAATAAGCTATTACCATTGATAGGTCACAACTCATTGAAGAGACAGTCAGTCTAATTGGCTCAGTTCCGTTAGCTTGCGATGTGCCTCAAGGAGATAAGCACTGCTTTGCAGGTAATATTCAATCACCCAACAAACTACTTATTTAATAATTCATCACATTTCAAATTGGGATCCTATCATACAGGTTCCCCTTTAAGGCACTAAAGGCCCTTAACTCTTTGCAAGCCTAGGTTCATTGAGTGAAAAAAAAAACTTGAAAAAGAAGTTCATTATGAGGGTCCTTGGTCTTAAAGAACTTCTGAATGTCCACAACTACTCAGGAAAATCTTACAAAATTCATTCTCTATATTTTTATTCCCCTTCTGGCTGAAGACAAGTTCCTAGAGTTTCCTGGAAGGACTGAATGGACATGAACTGGTGGAACGATTTAAGCTGTGTCAGTCAGAGTCAAGGATGTTGAACTGATGCGAAATTAGTTTTACTGCTATCAGGCATCATTTATCATTCATATAGGTGATCATACTTAAAGAATGTAATTTTTATAGAATATATAAGTAGAAAAGTATGTAATTATGAACACTGTATTTACTACAAACATTTATGATATACTTTTTTTTGCCTCCAGACATGGGATTTCATCAGTGTGGGTAACTCCTAATGTGGAAATTTCCTCCATCAAATGAAATTCATCGACTCATCTGCAACTTTCAGTACTGGAGAGTGTCTAAGACACTTCTAGCATAAATGATTTGCCATATTGGTAACATAGCCAAAATGTGTCAGAGGCAAGACTAGAACCCAATTTTTTTTGGCTTTGAAGCCAGCTTTATATCTACCATGTCACACTATCTTACAGTGTACTAGAACTAAGAGAAAAATAAAGTGCTCCTCTAGTTACAACTTCATATTTTAGTTATCTGATGATAATATTGTAAGCACTGATAATATGGCTTTTGATTAATATATGGAACTTCTGGTGAGGAAAGTCCCTCCATCAACAGAGATTGTGTTCCTCTCTGCAAACTGTAATTTCAAAGAATTGCCTGGGGTCATTGAGAGATGATAGGGTTCCTCAATCAGTATGTATCAAAGGCAAGATGGCCAAATTTTCTAACTATGAAGTCAACTTTGTATTTGTTATAGCCAACTACCTCTCAAATAATTTGTCACCCAGTTAATCTCCATTTGGTGCTTGGATGCTTGAGTTAGTATGAATTATCTTGCAAATCAAAATACTACCATCTTCAAGAATTTTTTTTTAAATCACCATATATTTATGAGTTGGGTAGCCATGAATAAATAAACGGTAGCTAAAAATGTTACTTGAGGATCTAATGATAATTTATTAAATAAGTATTAAAATTATTAAATATTAATAAATTAAATTTATTATGTGCCATTCACTATGCTAGGCACTATAAAATATAAAGACAAAAAAATGAAACAATACTTGTCCTCAGGGAGTTTACATTTTTCACAAACAAGAT
Organism: Vombatus ursinus; assembly: GCF_900497805.2. NCBI lineage: Eukaryota > Metazoa > Chordata > Mammalia > Diprotodontia > Vombatidae > Vombatus > Vombatus ursinus. The sequence goes on along the minus strand of NW_020946557.1, from coordinate 21,514,050 downwards.
GGATTGAGTTGCCCAAAATGGGTATCATAGATGGATTGAATCTATGTCATTAGAGGAATATTTATATGGATCATGGATAAATTTTAGTTTTTGTGTCAAATATATTAAACTGCTTGATTCAGTAGAAGGAACAGGGTTTGAATCTTGACTGTGATACTACCAAATAACCTTAAGCATCTTTGGATAACAACTCTCTATTTAAGAAGTTAGGGAATTGGACTAAAGGTTCTCTAAGGTCTCATTCAGCTCTAAATCTATGATATGAACCTATGATTTCAAGATTTTCCCTTTCTGGGTTTCAGTTTCCTCACCTATAAAATGAGAAAATGGACTAGATGACCTATAAGTTCCCATACAACCCTAAGACTATGATTCTACGGTCTCACAATTTAAGGTCAGTTTAGGGGTAAGTAAAAAGGTAGCATAGGGTTATGTTTCATATCTGTTTTGTGGCATTCCTATTGATTGTGTGGTATGATTAGACATTGCTATACAAACTTTTCCCAAATTAACTTCAAAATCTTTAATTTCGGTAATTTTTCTATAGAGGCATTGTCATAATGTGTGGGTATTATTTAGCATATATATTTTAAAATAATATTTTATTCTTTCCTCAATTGTTTATAAAACAATTTTTAACATTCATTTAGAAAATTCGAGTTCCAAATTCTATCTCTCCCTCTCTCCCCTACTCCCTACTTGAGATGGTTAGCAATCTGATATATGTTATACATATGTAAACATGTAAAACATTTCCATATTAGTCATTTTGTGCAAGAAGACTCAAATAAAAAGAAAGAAATAAAGGGAGAAATAGTATGCTTCAGTCTATATTCAGACAACATCAGTTCTTACTCTCGAGGCAGATGGCACTTTTCATCATGAGTCCTCTGGGATCATTTGGATCATTGTGTTGCTAAGAATTACTAAGTCATTCACAGTTCATCATATAATATTGTTGTTACTGTATACAATGTTCTCCTGGTACTGCTCACTTTACTTTGTATCAGTTCATGTAAGTCTTCCAAGGTTTTTCTGAAATCATCTTGTTTGTCATTTCTTATAGGAAAATAATATTCCATTTTTTTGGACTTCTGGAAGCCAAGATGGTAAAGTAAGAAGAAGTAAACTGCTGTAACTCTCCCATACTCACCTCCAAACAACCATAAAATACAGCCCCCAAACAAATCCTGTAACAGCAGAAGAGGAAAAAAGATGGGGTGAAACAATCTTTTAACTCAAGAAACTTGGAAGATCAGCAAGAAATGTCCATCTCACTCAAGTGAAAGGAGATAGCAGTTCAGAATGGGAAGCATCTCAGCAAGCCAGCAGCAAGCCCCACTTCCGCAAACTAGAGATCGTGAGCTCCAGTGCAGTGGAGCAGACAAACGCCAACACCATGACCCCCCATGTGCCTTAATATACAGACAGGGGAACTGGCAGAATCCAGCTCCAAAAACCACTATGTGCTTCAGGGGTGTGTGTGGGGAGGGGTCGAGGCAGACATCCTGTGGCAACTGGACCTCCACGTGCTTCAGCACAGCTGCGGGCAAACAGGCAGCATCCAGAAGTCTGACTTCACATGCTTCAGTGTAGCCACTGGGAAATACAGAAACTCCACTGGGCCCCAGCACACACCAGACACCACCACTAGGACCCCAGCTCAGCACCAGGCAAGCTTTCAGATCCCTACAGCCTCCAGCAGCGCCAGCCAACCCCGACCCCATGTCCTCAATGAAGCACCAGACATGAGGGTCTCCTGTGAGCCTCAGGGCAGTATCAGTGCAGCACCAAGTGAACAATCAGGGCCTGCAGCCACTAGCAGAAAAAACTTGAGACAGTGCCCCTGCCACACCGGGAGCAGAGATCAAATTTAAAAGAAAGGAAAAAGCAAAAGGAAAAAGGCCCACCCCCCTGCCCCCCCCCCCCCCCCCACTGAAGTATATAGGGGTTTTTGGAGCTGGATTCTGCCAGTTTCCCTATCTGTGTTAAGGCACGTGGGGGGTCATGGTGTTGGCATTTTCCTGCTCGACCACATTGGGGCTCATGATCTCTAATTTGCGGAAGTGGGTCTTGCTGCTGGCTTGCTGAGATGCTTCCCATCCTGGACTGCTCTCTCCTTTCATCTGAGTGAGATGGACCTTTCCTGCTGATCTTCCAAGTTTGCTTGAGCTAAAAGATTGTTTCACACTGGCCCCCCTCCAACAAAAAAAAAAAAAAAGATGAGCAGAAAACAACAAGAAAAGAATCTGATCATAGAAACTTATTGTGGTGACAGGGAAGACCAAGACCAACTCAGAAGAGGACAACAACGTCAAAACAACTATGGGCAAAACCCATAGTTGGCTCTGGTCTCAAGCCCAAAAAGAGCTCATGGAGGAGCTCAAAAAGGAGCTTAAAATTCATAGAAGGAAAATTGGGAAAAGAAAGGAGAATGATGCAGGAGAATTATAGACAGTCAAAAATCTGGAAAACTGTTTAAAAAGTAGAATTGCCAAATGGAAAAGGAGATACAAAAATCCACTGAAGAAAACAACTACTTAAAACGTACAATTGGCCAAATGGAAAAGAAAATACAAAAGCTAGTTGAAGAAAACAATACCTTAAAAGTTAGAATTGGGCAAGTAAAAGCTAATGACTCTGTGAGACATCATGAATCAATCAAACAAATTCAAAAGAATGGAAAAATGGAAGAAAATATAAATACCTCATGAGAAAAACAACTGACCTGGAAAACATATCCAGGAGAGACAACATCAGAATCACTGGACAACCTAAAAGCCATAATCAAAAGGAGGACTTGGACAGCATCTTTCAAGAAATTATCAAGGAAAACTATCCTGATGACCTGGAACCTCGAAGGCAAAATAGGCATTGAAAGAATCCACTGATCACCTCAGGAAAGATATCCCAAAATAAAAATCCCAAAGAACATTATAGCCAAATTTCAGAACCATCAGGTCAAGGAAAAAATACTACAAGTAGTCAGAAAGAAAGAATTCAAATATTGGGGAATCACAATCAGGATCACATAGGACCTGGCAGCTGACAGGTCATGGAAAATGTTGTTCTGGAGGGCAAAGGAGCTAGGACTAAAAGCAAGAATCACTTACCTGGCAAAATTAAGCATAATACATCAAGGGAAAAAATGGTCATTCAATGAAAAAGAAGGATCTCAAGTCTTCATAAGGAGAAGAACACAACTAAACCAAAAATTTGACCTCCAATATCAAGACCCAAGAGAAGCATAAAGAGGTAAAAAGGGAAAAAAAAAAACAGGAAGAATTCAATAGGACTATCCCTACACAGGAAGATGATACTTGTAACTCTTAAAATTGTATCATTAACAGTACAGACAGAAAGAATATACATAAACAGATAATACAGGTATATAAGGTGAATTTGAGAGAATAACATAAAAATTAAGGGATGAGAAAGAAGAGTACAAAGAGTGCAGAAGGGAGAGAGAGAATGGGGCAAATTATCTCACAGGAAGAGGTAACAAATGCCTTTTACAATGGAGGATAGGCAATGGGCATTGCTTGAACCTTACTCTCATCAGTAGTGGCTCAAAGAGGGAATAATATACACACTCAGTTGAATACAGAAATCTATTTTACCTGAGAGGGAAGTAGGAAGGGAGGAGATTAAGTAGGGGGAAAACTGACATAAGGGAGGGCAGATCAAGAGAAATGGTAGACAGAAGCAAAACAATGGTGAAGTGGGAAAGGGTGAAAGGAAAGAGAGGACAAACAGGCCGAAGAATAGGATGGAGGGAAATACACAGGTAGTAATCATAACTATGATTGTAAATGGGATTAACTCTCTCATAAAACAGAAGTAGATATCAAAGTAGATAAAAAACCAGAATCCTACATTATGTTGCTTACAAGAAACACACTTGAAGCAGAGAGACACACAGAGAGTAAAGTTAAAGGGCTAGAGCAAAATCTATTATACTTCAGTTGAAGTAAAAAAAAAAAAAGCAGGGATAACAATCCTCATCTTAAACAAAGTAAAAGCAAAAATAGACTTAATTAAAAGAGATAAGGAAGGAAACTACATCTTGCTAAAAGGTACCATAGACAATGAAACAATCGAATTAGAAGAACAAGGAATAGCCTACCTGTCAGATCTGTGGGGAGGGGAAGAATTCAGGACCAAACAAGAGATAGAGAGCATTACAAAATAAGGAATAATGAAAAAATAAAACAAACAAATAAAAACAAAACAAAATAAGAAATAGATAATTTTGATGTAACCAAGGAAAGCAGAAGGCTGGGAAACAATCTCTATAGCAAGTATTTCTGATGAAGGCTCTATTTCTCAAATATACAAAGAACTAAGTCAAATTTATGAGAATACAAGCCATTCCTCAAATGATAAATGGTCAAAGGATGTGAACAGGCAGTTTTCAGATGAAGAAATCAAAGATATCTATAGGCATATGAAGAAGTGCTCTAAATCACTTTTGATTAAAGACATGCAAAATTAAAAAAAAACAACAACTCTGAAATACCACCTCATAACAACAGATTGGCTAATATGACAGAAAAGGAAAATGACAAATGTTGGAGTGGGAAAACTGGGATGCTAGGTGGAGGTGTGAACTGATACATCCATTCTGGAGAGCAATTTGGAATTATGCCCAAAGGGCAACCAAACTGTGCATACCCTTTGATCCAACAATACTACTACTAGGTCTGTATTCCAAAGAGATCATTAAAAAGGGAAAGGGCCCTACATGTACAAAAATATTTATAGCAGCCCTTTTTGTAGTGGCAAAATATTAGAGATTGAGGGGATATCCATCAATTGAGGAATGGCTGAACAGGGTGTGCTATATGAATGTAATGGAATACTATTGTGCAATACGAAATGATGAACAGGCAGATTTCAGAAAAAAAGTGGAAAGATTTGTACAAACTGATGAAAAGTCAAAGGAGCAGAACCAGGAAAACATTGTACACAGTATCAGCAACACTGTATGATGATTGAGTATGAATGACTAAGCTCTTCTCAGCAACACAACAATCTAAGACAAGTACAAAGGACTCACAAAGGAAAATGCTATCCATATTCAGATGAAAACTGATGGACTCAGAATGCAGATCGAGGCATATTTTTTTCACTTACTTTATTCTTTCTCATGGTTTTATTTCCTTTTGATCTGTTTCTTCCTCCACATCTATGACAAATATATAATTATGTATTATATGTAATACAAATGTAATACACAATATATATTGTTATATATTATATATTATAAGAATAGAATATGTAATATAAATACTACATGATAGCACATCTATAACCTATATTAAATTGCCTACCATTTTTAAAAGAAAAGAGGGCAGGGAGGGAGGGAGAAAAATTTGGAACTTAATATCTTGTAAAAATGAATGCTTGGGGGCAGCTAGGTGGCGCAGTGGATGGAACAACGGTCCTGGATGCAGGAGGACCTGAGTTCAAATCCAGCCTCAGACACACAACACTTACTCGCTGTGTGAGCCCGGGCAAGTCACTTAACCCCATTGCCTAGCCAAAAAGAAGAAAAAAAAAGAATGCTAACCGTTTTCTTGATATGTAATTGGGGAAAAATAAAATACTATTTAAAAAATAAAAAAAAGATATATTCCATTACAACCAATGCACCACATCTCGTTCAGCCATTCCCCAATTAATGGACATCCCCTCAATTTCCGATTCTTAGACATCACAAAAAGAGCTGCTATAAATATTTTTGGACAAATTGGTTCTTTTCCCTTTTAAAAATCTCTTTGGGATACAGACCTAGAAGTGGTATTGATGGATCGAAGGGTTTGCACAGTTTTAAAGCCCTTTGGGCATAGTTTCAAATTGCTCTCCAGAATGGTTGGATCAGTTTACAGATCTACCAACAGTGTCATGCATATATATTCTTAAATGTTGCTAGTTCGTAAGATTTTTGGATCCATCTATCTATCTATCTATCTATCTATCCATCTATCTATCTATCTATCGATCTATCTATCATCTATCTATCTACCTACCTATTAATCTAGCTAGCTAGCTATCCATCTGACTACCACTATCAATAAATATATACATTTTTAAAAATGTCATAGTTTGGCCTATTATCCATCTTAACTATGGGCTGTCTCCTAGTTGATTGTTGCTTATTAGATACAAAATATTTTAAAGATTTTCCTGAATAGAATCCAATTAAGGATGTATTCTTCTTAGAATTGCCCAAATTGTACCTAATGAATCTATATTAAAATAGGATTTGTGGACTGTTCTTATCGTTGCTCTGTCCCATTAACAACAATATGGGTTAACTTTCATACACTACAATGTTATCCAGATGGAACACCAAAAATCTTTGATTTCAACATCTGTTTGTTATTTCAGTTTTAATAATAAAGCAATTGTCTACTATTATAATTAATATTACCATGGACATAATACTAACATGAGATTCTGGCTTGTTTGAATGGAAAGTTAAATGGAAATGAGATTTTTTTTTTTAGGAATTAAGTGAGTAGAGTTCTATATGCCAGATTTTATAATCTAAGTTATTTCTAATAAAATTAAAGTCAAAGGAACTTAAGTCATCTAAAGAAAAATAATTCAAAGGCTTATTGTGAAGGATAAAAAAAGAACTGCTTTCTATTCCTAAGAAATATTCACTTCATGACAGATGATCCATTTCCTATTTATTCATAGTATTGAACATTCTTGAGCACCAGCTTCATCTTTACAAAATTTGCACAAGCATGAGTTCTATTATTTTTCTAGAAAATGAACACTTTAAGGAAGCATTACAATTATACTTTCTCTTTTCTCTGAAACAAACACACCTCAAACACTGACTTATTTACTTAAAACTCCTAAGAAAAAATGATTAGCAGAAAATAAATAGCAGAGTATTTGGAAAATCAAGATTGTTTATTGAATTTTTTTTCAGGTCTTCTCAGAAAGTTTGCTTTGTGGGAGTGTGGGCTGTGTCTGCTGTTGACAGCCTCCAGTAGTTTTGGTTTTAATGATAAAAATACCACTAAAATCATTTTAATACCACATAACTGTTGTTCTTTGAAAATTATGTCTATTTTATTTTGTTGCATAATTTCTTGTAGAAAAACTCAGAGACTCAGATTTTTCTTGCCTTGTCCTAAGAATAGAATATGTTAGCTCTTTAACAAAATCTCTGAAGTTAGTTACTACTTAGTATATATCACAGACTTATTCTTTGAAGAACTGCTGAAATTACATCTGTAGCTGGGAAGAATGTCAGTGCCCATTGTCCCATTGGTTTTATAGGTTTGTTTCCAAGGTAACCGGACCATAAACCATCTTGCTGGTATATTTTGTTTGGGTTTTTTTTTCCAGCCAAACGGAGAGCAAGAATGACATTCTGGCATATAATTGTTTCTGATTTGCGTGCCCACTGCAATACTTTACAAATAACTTGTAACCCTTTTTCCTTTTAGAATGAGCAACAGACTTTTTGTGAAGGCAGCATTTGAAATGTATTATTTAAAATGCTTTGTCCCATCCATACTATGTATTCCTTCTTTGATCCTTTTCTTTTCCCAAATATTGTTTTAATGGAATAGAAACTTTTCATATTAAGAGATTGCGTGAGTAAATTCAGGAAAAAAGAGAAGGATGATAGAGAATATCTGGGTTAATAACAATGCAGTGAAAAACAGAAGAGATTTTGCCATTCCACTGGCCACTTGGACAAAAAGAGGAAACAGAGGAGTAGTTCATGAAACCTCTCATAAGCTGCTCACTGGCTATCCCCCTTGCTTGGAATCTTCTCCCTTCTCATCTTTACCTTATAGGCTTCTCTGGCTTTCTTTAAGTCCAAGCTAAAAATCTATTTTTTTCAGAAAGCCTTTCCCAATGCCTCTCAATGCCAATGCCTCCCTCAGTTGAATATTTCCTATTTATTCTTAATATGGCTTTTTTTTTTGCTGTGCATTGTGTTTTGCTTATTGTCTCCCCCAACAGTTGTGAGTTCTTTGAGGGCAGGGACTGTCTTTTGCTTCTCTTTGTATCTCCAGTACTTAGCACAGTGCCTGACACATAGCAGGTAATTAATAAATTCTTATTGACCAACTGACTAGCCTGGCATACAAGTATAGCATCTTGATAGGGGATTTCAATTATTCTGCTGGAATTCTCTCTCTGTTAAAAGCATCTAACGATTTCTTGACTTATTTTAATAAAAATTTCATACTCCAAAAGATGAACAAACTAAGAAAGGGAAATTCTATTCTGAATTAGATCTTCACTTATAAGGAGGAACTGGTCACCAGGGAGTAAATTATGAGAACTTAAAGGAGTTTGGTGAAAAGAGCATATTCCCTCTTATAATTAGTGATAAAGAAGATGAAGAAATCCAGGCATGGTCCAACATGCCACCTAAATTTTGGTACAACATATACCAAAGGATTCAGAAAAAAAGATAGGTAGGATTGCATGACCTAAAATGTTATGGGGGAATCAGCACAAGAAAGTTGGGAAATATTCAAGAAAGAAATTCTAAAGATATGAAGAGAAAAAAATCTGATGAGGAGCAAAGAGGGTAGTCTGAAGAATCTGAGGTGGGTGCGCAGAGATCTCACCAATCAAGCTAAAGTTATAAAAACATGTATTGAGAATGCAAAGCAACAGCAGATGAATAAAACATTATGGCATGGTTCTGTAAGAAAAGTATTAAGAGTACTAAACTTTAAAATGAACTAAATCTGGTGCAGAAGCTAGAACAACAAAAAGTTGTTTTTTTTTTTAATTACTGGGAAAAGCAGAGGATCAAAGAGGGAATACATGGAAGGGACAAAGAACTGATGACAAGCAAACAAAGTTGCTAAATTCTTAACTTTGTTTCTGTTTTCTTGGCCAAGAGAATGATGATTGGACTAAAAAATAAACAAATAAATATGGCAAACAGAGCATTGATACTTAAGACAAGTAGAAAAATAGTTAAGAGACAACCTATCAGAGGTAAGTATGCTGGATCCAGCTCATACTGGCTCATAAGAACTAATTAATTTTTTCAGTTAAATTTTCAGGTTAAATTTTCGTTGTAAATATTTATATCTTGGAAATTGGCAAATGTTGCAAATCAGGGCTTAATATATTTGTTTCTAGACAAGAAAATGATGGACGAGATGTTAATAATGCAATTAAACTTAAAAATATATTCTGCATTTTTGGAGAGACAGTTGTTAAACACTTACCTGCATACCCTTGCCCTAATTGCCTGTGACAAATTCCTTGGTTCAAATTACATCTTAAGGTATGGAAATACAAGATAAGTGACTTATAATACTTGCTGCCAGTTAGAGAGAGATTCTCTTGCAATGTGATTTCTAGCCCATAACCAGGAAGGTTCTCCCTAATCAGTGTTCTCCTATGTGGTTAAAGCCATCACTGCTCCTGAGCTCTCCCAAACCATAAATATAAGGACACAATGAAATAGCCATGGATATGGGTCAACCGTACTTTTACAGAGAAAAAGTACAAAGATCAGTATAAAGAAAATAGCTTAGCTTACAACATGAAACCATATTGTTTTCCCCAACAGAATATAAGCTCCATGAGGACAGGGACTTTTTTTGGCCTTACATTTAGCACAGTACTTGGCACGTAGTTGTCAATTAATAAATGTTTGTTGAAGGGTTGGTTGGAATGCTCTATATTCATGGACATAATAGCAAAAAGCCCTACAAAGTAATTTGTTCAGAATCATTTGTGTTATTAACAGAATTTCTTGTTGATACTTCATACTATTGGTTTTAGTTTAATACACTGTGAAGACTCCCCCAGTCAAGGTGGAGGAGCCCATTTCTGCGTTCACCAAAATATAACCAAAAATTGAGCTTTCTCCTCACCAAAATCTTGTTTATTTGATTTGATTCCTGATTTTCCAGAGTTTCAATTTAATAAACTAGGCCAAATACACTTGACTTTGGAAAATGAGTTTGAAACATGAGGCAGAAAGATTTAACAGAAAACAGCCCTGGACTTCAAATCAGTAGTTGTAGGTTTGGGTTGATGCACTTTCAGTTATCAGCACTGCTAGGGCAAGTAATTTAACCCTCTAAATTTCAGTTTTCTCATTTGTAAAATGGGAATAGGACAATGTATTCCAGTATTTCAAGACACAAAACAAGTTTTATAAATCACTGACCCAACTCTGGATTTTTCTGATAGGATCCAAACAGATCTAGCCAAAGATAATAGTAAGCATATACCCCAAATGCTTCACCTCTACCTAGGGTCTCTTTGGTCATGGTTTCAAAATTTAGTCTCTTTCCTGAGCTCCAGGCCACCATCATCAAGTTCCTCTTGGACATCTCAAATTTGATGTCCCATAAGCATCTTGTACTCAATAGGTCCAAAATGGAACTCATTACTTTCTCCTACAAATTCATTCCTCTTCTGAATCTTCCAATTTCTACTGAAGATAAGACCATCCTCCCTGTCACCCAGATTTACAGCCTCAATGTGATTCTCCATTTCTCAGTCTTTTTTTTCTCTGTTTTTTGTTTTTCCTTTCACTCCTTAGTCTTAATCACCCCACATATCCCAATAGTTGTTAATCTTATTGTATTTTTCCATAATACTTCTTCAATCTGTCCTTCTCCTTACCTCTTCTCCATACTATTGCAATAGCATTCTAAATTGGTCTCCCCACCAAAAGTTTCAGTCATTACCATGATACAGTTTTTGCTTGGATTTAAGATAAGCAAGGCAAGCAGAATATACATAGGCAACGGATTCTTGTATCATGGATCCACCCTACTTCCCCTCCCCCTTCTTTTGGCAGTCTAGTAAAACTTATAGAAGCCTTCTCAAAATAATATTTTAAATGCATAAAATAAAATACATAGGAAACCAATTATAATAAAATATGTAGGTATCAACATCTTAAAAAAAGTTCACAGATCCCAAATTAAGAGTCCCTGCTTGAAGCATATAATTTATAGGGATAGGGATAGGGATAGAGACAAGACCTGTGATTTCATTGGTTTAGGAAACTCTGGGTGTGTGACTCCCTCTATCAGTGAAGTCTGGCATACGATAGAGAGTTGCCCGTGGCACTGAGAAGTTAAGAGACTTGCCCAAGGCTACACAATCAGTATGTGGAAATGGTGAGCATTGAAGGCAGTCTTCAAGGCTTTGCACCTAACCATTATACCATGCTGCCTCTTTCTGTTACAATTTATAACAATATCTAGTGTGGTCCCAAGTGACACCCCAAATGTGCTTTGGGATTCATGCAATCACAAATGTTTGAAAGGCTATATGAAAATTTGTCTAGGAAAAGAAAAGTAAAGTAATACAGAGTCTGATATTTGCTAGCTTGAGAGAATCATCTCCACACCCCTAATCACATTTCTGGGCTTACCCTCTACTAAATTTAGGAGAGGCAACATTGTACAGTGAATAGAGAACCAGTCTTGTAGGGAGAAAGACTTGGGCTCAAACTGTACCCTCCTTCCCTCAATAGCACATAACACACACTTGGGTGATCCTGGGCAAATTACTTACCCTCTTAATGCCTCAGATAATTCTCCAAGACTATAAATCCCAGAGTATATGATCATCTGATTGGCATTTAATATTGGAATTGGAAAAACCCTAGAGTCTCTTCCTATCTAGTCTTTGATTTTTCTCCCAATGTAACTTTTGGCTTATGTGGATATGGATCTAGACTTGGAACAAATCTCAGAGGTCAGCTAGTCCAAACCATTCATTTAACACATGATAAGGTCATATAGGCAGGACTTGAACCCAGGTTCTTTGATGCCAGTGCTTTTTCTACTGTACAATGCTGAGAGTCACTCTTCTTGCTATTACCACCTCAAATACCTAAAGCTGCTGGTTGGAGTCATATTTTTTTAGTAGAAGAATAACAAACACTGAGTATGATGATAAAGATGACATGCTGAATCACTTTCTCCCAAGTGCGTTAGTAACTCATTGAAAGTAACTTGTGTCAGATATGTTACTTCAGACCACTGGAGTCATTTTGTTGTGCAGTCATTTCAGTCATGCCATCTCTTTATGACCCCATTTGGGGTTTTCTTGATAGAAATACTGGAGTGGTTTGCCATTTCCTTCTCCAGCTCATTTCACATATGAAAAACTGAGGCAAATAGAGTTAAGGGACTTTCCCAGGGTCACACAGCTAGTAAGTGTCTGAGATCATATTGGAATTCTGGAAAATGAGTCTTCCTGACTCCAGGCTTGGCACTGTATCCACTATACCACCTAATTACCCTCAGTTATACTATTAGCAGCACATTATTTTAGCCCTGCAATTCAATACAATTTCTCAATACCTATGGACTTGAATAACTGACAATCTTTCTTGTTCCTCCATTCCTCTACCCTGATGGATTTCTTACCTTCCAAAATAAAAAACCAAACAAACAAACAAACCCAAAACCCAGAAACATCTAAGGATTATTATTTACAGCGAGTTTTGGAAGTGAAAGCGTTCCTAATGCAGCACTCTGTGGGAATGAATGCTGAATAAATTCTTGTTGACAAAATGAAATTGGAAATGAAACAGAAACTTGAAGTTACATCAAATATGCAGCTCTGATATTGTTAGACAGATTTCAATAACATAACTAAAGGACAGAATGCATAGAGAATACAACTCTTAGCTAAGGAAGGTCATGCCGAATATTAAAATAAACAATATAAAAACTAAGATTTTCTAATTCATTTACTTCTTCATTTCAGTGCCTACTAGTTTTATAATTTCTGTTTTTATAATTAACTCAAAGAATAATCTTCAAGATTTGCTCACATTTAAGATACATTTAGGAAAGTAATTAAAATACCATATTAACAAACAGTTGTGAATTACTTTTTGTTATAAATTTTATGCTTAAGTAAATCATTACATAGAATTATCTAGAAACTAATGACCATCACCTGACTTGTAAAACATCGTTGTTCTCTAATACTGCTTCCTCTAGGGCAATTCTCAGTGCTGACAGATTCAGCAGCATCCCATTTCACAGCATTCTTATCATATGAAGAAATATTTGGATGTAGGTGTTAAAGAGGATGATAGAAAACATATGGCAATCTTCATTATAACAAAGTATGTACAGCACGTCCACCTTATGTTAAAAGTAGCCTTGCAATCAAGGTCCTGAAACATGTTCGAAAACAGAGGCATACAAATATTGAAAGAAAGTTGACAGTCTTTGTAGTTAGACTCTCTTTAGACAAAAGAATGAAGCATTTCAACAGAAAGAAAGATTAGGATACTGATGGCATACCCACTGACTGAAAGGCAGGACTGTCTATAAACTTCCCTCTTGGAGCAGATGACATAGTCATTCTGTCTGCCATACATTAGCACCCTCTGGCCCATGCTGGCAGCTGTTCTAACTGGAACACTTAACAGTCATTGCTGAAGAGAGACTAACTTCATCTAGTCTCAACTACTAAGGAAATGACTTTATTGAATTTACAAACAAGGACCTACACTATTCCATTTCCTTGGCAAGACACTAAATCACCCAAGCTAAGCACGCCATCACGACTATAATTTATGTGATATGACATGACAGTTAAGATGTACTGCAGTAATTTGCAAATGCTTGCAGTATTATTGTAGTATCAAAAATTTATATGGTTCAGTTATTAAGGCAAATTGTTTCATTCATACAGAGCTGCCTGACAGTAAGCCACAAAAGGTCTCCATGTTATGTTTAAAAATGTCTTCCATATTCAAACAATTTGCACACCCTGTTACCAGTGTTTTGTTCACTGAATGGAAATTGGAGCACAGACAAGACTTGGTTTTTGATGTGAAAATTATCTGTGTCGGAATATGAACTGGCTCATAGTGGGTGGTAACTAGAAACAGGTCATCCAGGACAAAGGAAGTTATCTTTGGGAACCTAAAACCATGAACAGGATATACAGATTCTTTGGATATGATCCTGCCAAATGTCTCACATGCTCACTTTCCTTCTGTTGGATTGGTTTTCAGCCAATAGAAAGAAGCAGATATGCTTAAAGAAGCAATATAAGAAAATATTGCCAAGCATGTTTCTATTATAAGCTACATTCAAATACATTTTGCCACCATCAGAAAACTAAACTATCTGGAACCTATCAAATTCTGACCTAAACATGGTAACTCCAAGTCATGGTGATTATTTTCAGCTAAGTTTTATTCAGTTGTTTGCCCTGTTTGAAAACAAGGGTGTGTGTGCATGTGTGTGCGTGTGTGTGTGTGTGTGTGTGATTAAAAACAAAAAGCTGAAGTGATTTCCTGATGTCAAATGCACTTCAGATGTTTTAATTAGGTTTCATGATACTGACTAAATGTTTACTAAATATACCTGTGCGCACACACACACACACACACACACACACACACACACACATATACACATTCATATATTTTAGTAAGACATTCAGAGATTGGTTTAAAAAAGGGAATATTACTTTGTGTTGTGACATTATTCAATATATTAAATTAGCTATTTCCCATTCTGTGAGCAGCATGTGAATGCTTTCTCAGAGTTTGTTTATTGTTTGAGACTTAGTACCAGACAAATACATGGCATTCAAAATAGAAACACTTTAAAGTGAAATTTGATTTTGGTTTTATCAGTTAAGATTTCTCCTAAAGCAACAGTACATTAACTTAGTTGGAAACCAAGTTCAAAGCATACTCAATTCATAATGGAGTTTTCTCTAACTAATATAGTTCTGGGATAAGTAGGTTTTAGAATCCAGATTTATAATTTTCTGACAAGACATGAATGAATGAATAAAATAATTGACAAGCATTCAGGTCTTACCCTGCACTAAGCACTGGAGATATAAATACAAAAGTGAAGACAGACCTTGTCCTCAAGAAGCTTACATTTTAATAGAGGGACACCACACATAGGTGAGTAGTGGCCAAGGGAGAGTACTTTGGAGAGATGTAGGAGTAGTGAATGGAACCATAAGGGAGTAGACTGATACACTCTTTGTAGTAGCAACGGATGAATTGATGTGATTATGATTCCAGAAATGGAAGAGAAGGCAGAGCAGACCCAAGGCTAGAGTTAGCCTAGATGTAGTGGGACATATAAGGCACTTCTCATTTAGGACACAGACCCAGGGCAAGAATTCTAGAGCTTAAAGGGTTATCTTCCAGGCATGTTCTTCACTAACTTTCGTGAATCAAGCAACTGTTTGCAATCTTTGAAATGAATATACCAAATTGTTTTTCCAGGGAATTCCTGGAAAAAGAAACAAACACAAATATCTAAATACTAAAGCTCCTATGTACGGAGTTAATACACTCCAGAAATTGCTTGAGTCTCTGAGCCAGTTAAATTCATTTATCTGCATGTTTATGTGTGTGTGTGTGTGTGTGTGTGTGTGTGACCTTAAATCAAACACAATATGTGTGTATGTATTTATTCCTCTCCAAAGCCTTAGCAAGGGGTTTTTCACCTAAGTCAAATATTAAAACAGACAGAACAGTAGTTCACCAGAAAAGACTTCTAATTAAGATTTGTAAAAAAGTAGAACAAGTATATTTCTTTTCATTTTCTCAGCAAAACTGAAATCATGAAGTAAATAACTAATGAGTAACCCACATCATAGTCTGCCAATGCTCCAAAGTCAGTTAAAGGAAGTTAGTTCTTTCTGTGGGGAGAAAGGGGAGAGCAACATTGTGATGGCAGCAATGGGAAGGAGACATATTCCAACAGGGAATAGGCATGAAGGGGTAGCCCCTCATTATTTCCTGCTCGACACATAGGCTGGTAGTCTGGACATGCAACAAGCTACATATTCTAATCCAAGGCCCAAAATTACTCAGGGCTCAAACTTAGAGTTTTAGACAAAGAGCTAATGTGGCACAAAAAGGAGACTTCTCTGTCATCTGTGTGGCAAGACAGTAGGGGTAGTCTGGAACTTTGAAATCACAGTAGTTTCTGAGTTGCTTAATAAGCAATGAAGGCAGAGACCAAGGAAACTTAACTCTAACTGTCACATCAAGCAAGTGGCTGGAAGGCCCAAGGTATAGGTAATGCCTTGTCTACAAGTCAGTTCAAACTCAGCATACAGGCATGCTGAGGAGCTGGGGCCATACCGCTCAAACTAGATTTCACAGGTTCACAATTCCCAGTAGCTATCATCAATTACTCTAGGGAGTCATTCATTTACTCAATAATTCATTCATTCAAATATATTTTCTGATGGTCAATTTCACGTAGGCCATTATGGTAGGTACTTTAAAGCCAACTTATCTTATCTATACCTCTTTCTTCATTCTCTACATAAATACCTCTCTTTCCAAATCAATCTTGCTCAACAAATCACAATTTTACTCTTTGATGAATCTGTGAGTACTCTCCCCCTTGGTCCAGGTTGTAAGCAACTCACCCATACGTTTTATCCTGCGGATTTTTTGACCATGCCCTTCCACAAATCTTCCATATAGAATCTACATGATATATTAGTAGCCTTCCTCTCAGTCTTTAAATATTTCATGGATACCACCATAATATCTTGGGTATCCATCTGCTATCCCTCATTCTTCCTCCATAACTGGCTCATTTCCTTTCCCATACATTGATATTAACTAACAGTCAAATAAATAACAATTTATATATTTCTTCAAGAAAACTTTTATATACATTGTACATATTCATTTGATATTTAATTTATGTAGTATTTAATATGTTATAAATCATAAATTTCTTCATATGAGAAAATGTATATATCTTATTATATGACGCATTTATATATATTACATATATATATATATATTTAAATAAGAACTATTAGAAAAAAAGGGTCCCTTAATCAAATAAACCAAAAGAAAAAAGAACTTACTTTGTTGCCTAAATATGGTCCAGGTGCACTCCAGTAATAGATTCGTGGTAGTTCTCTTTTTGCATCCACGCTATTGATGCTGAGTTGCTGGGGTTGACCGGAAATGTCCTGATGAGGTACGACCCTCAGGAGACCAGCTACATCAGTAAGATACCAGCCATCCATATCATTTATCTTAAAAGGAAGGCACAAGTAACGTTAAATTAGATGGTGTAATAAATAGAGCTCTAGGCTTTTCAACAATATTTTTATTGTTTTTAGGGAAAAGATACTTTAATTGAGGTTGTAGGAGTAAAAAAAAAGATGCAGAGGAATGGAGAGGGAGATAAAGTGAAAGTGATTGAAAACCTAAGATTTCTTTTCCTTTCATCTTTCAGGTTTAAGGTTTTCAGGCCTTTTGGTTCCAGGAAAGAAAGATCAGGAAGCTTTTGGGGTAACAGGTCATCATGGTCACATCTTCTGATACTGGATCGGCAGCATAGCAGAAGTGCAGAAGGACAGCTAAGAAGCAGCTGGCTAGCTAGCACAGAGGAGTGAGTGTTGATTAGGGTGTTCTGGAAGCGATAGTGTCAAACTGTAAATGGGATGATTCATTTTGGGGTGGTGAGCTGTGGCCTCTCTGAAGCCCATTAAAGCCAGCATTTATGAACTCAGTGAAATAAAGTAGAGTCAGTCATGTGCTATTTTATAATGAAATGTGAAGGCTATAAACCCACAGAAAGAGTGATTATGATGGACATCCCAGAGTTGCATGTTGATAGGGAGGTTAAAGCATCAGAAAATGAAACAGAATCAGTAATCAAAGGCAGCTTCTTCTCAGGAAAAAGAAAAAGATAATTATCTAAGAAACAAGGTAATTTGTTTAAATGTGAACTTGCAAGTGGAAAAACTTCCCACTGGCATAAATGAGTTTAAAATGGAGAGAGTATCAAGGCATCTAAGAACCATAAACTTTTCTTAGAAAGCAAGGGAAAAGAAATAAGGAACCAAGGTCTGACAATAGAGGCAAACCTGGCTGTCATTATTAACACCAAATTATCCTATTACTATTGATATGACACCAATGATATGAAATGGCCTTGGTGTAGGATATACAAAGCTAACTTCAGAATCATGAAGACTGGTGTGCAAATTCTGTCTCTGAGATGTACTGGTTGTATGTATGACCTTGGTCAAATCACTTAAGCTCTCAGCACCCCAGGAAACTGCCTAAGGCTATAAATTGCCAGTTTGCATCAGTAGAGAGAATTTCCTCACTAAGAGGTCACTATATCAATAAAATAATAGGTTGAATAAAAAAAACTATATATTTCCAAACCCAAAACAGAATTGAGACTGAATCCTGCCTCGAACAATTATATGTGACTGTGGACATGTCATATGGTCAGACTTAAGAAGAAGAAGGGAACTTAAAGATCATGTAAACTGATCCCCTTATTTTACAGGCAAAAAAACTGGGGCTTATAGAAATTAAGTGAGATATACTAGGATCACATAAATATAAAGGGGTAATGTTTGGATTTGTTCCCACTTCTAAGTTAACACTTAACAACAACAACAACAATAACAAAAACAGTAATAATAACTAGCAATTATATAGAACTTTATATTTTGCAAAGTAGTTTAAAAAATCATCTCATTTGTTCCTCACAATAACCTTAGAAGGAAAATGCTACTTTTATCCCCATTTTACCAATGAGGAAACTGAGGCAGAGAGTGGTTTAGTGACTTATCCAGGGTCATGGAGTTACTAAGTGTCTGAAGTGAGATTCGAACTCTGGTCTTTCTGACTCAAGGTCCAGCGCTCTAGCTACTGAAACAGGTAACTGCCTCTTTGATTCTGAATTTCTGCACCTATAAATTGGGAATTTTATATATATATATATATATATACATACATATATATACATATTGAAAATATTTTTAAAAAATCAGTCAACTAGCAATCATTAAATAACCAATATGTGTTCTATCTAGGGAATAGAAATAAACTTGAAGTAATCCCTGACTTAAAGGATCTTAGATTTTACTACTAATACTGCCCTATTTCACAAGATTGTTTTTAGGATCAAATGAAATAAAGGAAGTAAAGAAAAATTTTGAAAATCTCACAGTGCTATGAGATACTTAGAAAGTGCTTAGCACAGAGCTTGGCATGCACTAGGTGCTATAGAAATTATAGTTATTATTATAATCATCATTATTAATAATGCTGTTGTTACATTTCTGATGTATGGATTCTATCTCATTACATCATAGAACACTGTGATCTTAAAAGAATTAAAATTTCAAGTTATCCTAAAGGCAATATAAAGATGAAGAGTGGGTATAAGTAGGCTGTAAGTATAATGTGTAAGCATTACATACACTTATGGTAAGTATAATATCGTTATGCTTATAATAAATATAATTATCATAAAATAATAGTCCATTATTAATAACTGTTTCTAATAAAGGACTGTATTGAGAAATAGGGTAAAGACATTAACAAGAATGCAGATGACCAGAAAAAGAGGTGAGGCATACAGCAAGAATGACGGACAAGAGATAGTTTGAATGTTACACTAGTATCTCCAATATATTAAAAGAACTAGGGGAAGGCCTATGGTGCAATAGGTCAATCCTCTATAAAGGATTTTTGGAAAGACAATAATAAGAAATAGGATGAGAGAACCTGGTAAAAATACAATTTTTCTAAGTATAGAGAGAGTCCATATTGGTGGTGGCAGTATTACTTCCATCACAGAATAGAGTAGGAATGGCATCACGTGGAATTGTTATTCTGACCACGACTATTATGATGACCACTACCAATTAGCATCCATGTATCACTTCAAGGATTGCAAAGTATTTTACACACATTATCTCACTTTATCCTCATAACAACTCTGTGAAATGAGTGTTATCATCACCCCAAGTTTACAAATGAGGAAACTAGGGGCAGCTAAGTGGCGCAGTGGATAGAGCACCGGCCCTGGAGTCAGGAGGACCTGAGTTCAAATCCGGCCTCAGACACATACTTCCTAGCTGTGTGGCTCCGGGCAAGTCACTTGACCCCAATTGCCTCACTAGGGGAAAAAATAAAACAAATGAGGAAACTGAGGGTCAGAGTACTTAAGTGACTTCTCCAGAGTCACAAAGCTATTAAGTGAGGTACTTGAGTTCAGCCCTCTACTTACTCACTATCCTGTGTTGCCTCTATTATATCCTACTTTGATGGATACATAAAATCATATTCCCACCAAAGAACAGAACTATAAATTATTCCTAAGGTAAAGGTTAGAAAATAAGGTGCAAAGACCTAGCTGTTCTTCGGAGATAACATCTAAATTGTTCCCTTCGCATTGTTTATTATATGCAGGAAACTTAAGAAATATTATCACTTCTCTTCTATAATTGTAGGGAAGTCAGCTACTTTGTTACTGGAAGGGAAATAGCACAAAAGTCATCAACTCTGTCCAGATCCCTTTAGTTTTGCTACTGAGGTGATCTGATTTGACTAGCTTGGTATCAGGAGAATAAACAAAGGATTGAAAGACTCAGTCTAAGTCAACTAGGCGACTGGCTTCAGAGAGCAGCAGCTTAGGCATAGTCAAAGAAGCTCGAAAGGCAAATATAACCTACATTTGGAGGCTTCCTGCTCTCTGGCCAGTAAGCTATTGTTTTGAAGTCTGAATCACAGAAGAACTGAAGAAATTCCTGTAGCAGTGCCCCAATTTGCAGAGAACTTCTACTTTACGGGAAAGCCACATAGTTGCAGCAACTCAGTAAAACACCAGTAGGTGGCAGCAAAGAGAAGCAGAGGGCCCATGGGTAGCAGCCTAGCTGCGGAGGACCAGAACATGAGAAGCAACAATCCTGCAGCCTACCGCCAAAAGATATTACCTGACCAGCCAGAAAGGTCAACAGGTCTATAGGAGAAGTAGCCAGCAGCAGTGAGAGTGGCAAGTTCTCTTTGGTGCAGTGTCCTAGGAATACGAGTGTCCCTACTAGCATTGTGGACATTTTGGGGAAAGTGCACTCCTGTGCCTACAGAGTAAACTTTCCATGTCATTTTATTATTTGTTGCATTAGATAGCTTTTGCTTTGAACTATTATTCAAATCACCTAGCTGGTTTGCTGGTGCTTTGTGAGCTATGTTTTTAGGTACAAATTGACACAAAATTTGCCTTGGACGTGCGACAGGTTTTCAGAGACCCCTGTTGGAAGAGACCTCTGGGGCTACATCATAATTTATAGTACCCTGTCACTTTAAAAGACACATGTATGTTAGTATAAGAGAGTCTCATTAGTGGGTTTTTTTTTTTAATAATGGCTAAATAGCATAGACAACAATGTCTGGCTTCCAAATTTAGTGTAATATACTCTAAGCTAAAGACCAAATGCACATTCAAATTTTAACTGAGAAGGAATTGTTAGCAAATATTATGTAAAGAAAGTTTTTCTTACCAAGAATACCGAAATTAGAGAAGAAAATGTTCTATATAGCTAGCTAATGCTCTCTCAATTGAACCATGTTGCCTTTGGGTCGAACAGACTTCAATTCCACTAATGTTTTAGCTGACATCAATCACATCACTCCCTGAGGGCTTCATGCCAACTTGCTCCAAGAGATTCCATTCTCTCCAGAACCAAGTACTAGGATATTTGTCATATTGTTTGTGAAATAGACTCAAAAGGTTCCAATCAAAGATTCACAAATAGCATCAACTACCATTTGAAAGAAAATCCAATTTCTTCTTCTTCCGCAAGAAGATACATGTAGAGAAAATTGCTTGAAGATTTTTACAAAAGAACAATAGCCTATTGCTATGGCAGAATGGAGAAGCTGCTACTTACGTTGCTATAGGTCCAGCGGGAGCTTTGACATCTATCTGACACTCCTGAGCAGAAACATTTCTCACAGCCCTTGTGATTATTCTCTTGTAAATTGAAGAAGCCCACTTTGCAGCGACTACAGTCTCTGCCTTCGACATTTTCCTGTAAACACAGGTGTGAGTTACCAAGGTTGTTCCAGTAAAAAAAAATCATACTCCAAAATTATGTCTTTCATAGGTCTATTCACAAGGAGAAATATATTTACTGTCCTATTTTTTTTAAACTTACTCTACTATATCTGCAGCATATTCTCATTTTACTCTTTCCAACAATGTATATGGGAAAGTGCTTTGTGCTACCTATTTTAAAGCATTATACGGGAAAATAATTGCAACCTTGTTACATTTTGGATTTTCATCTACTGTAGGAAATCCTAATTTGGGTCTCTCATGTCATTAAAATATGGACTGAACATTTAGCAAACTCGAGACAATTAATACCGCATTGGTGGTCTGACAAACATACAATTAATCATCAAATGACCTTCATTAAGTTTCTAATTGGTATTGGGCTTGGAAACACTAATAAAGAACACTACATAGACCCAGATCTATCTTCTCAGTGGTTCTCTCTCTCTCTCTCTCTCTCTCTCTCTCTCTCACACACACACACTCACACACACACACACGATGGAAGAAATAAAGATGTCCTTCCAAATTATTAAATGAATGCATGAAACTAAGTATTTAAATTCAGAAAGACCAAAGGTAAAAACCTTTTAGAGGTGGAGAGCAAGAATAAATGTATAGTGATAGTATGTAATAAGAAAAATAGTACGTAATGGTAGTTTTGCATCCAAACTCAATTGAAGAAGAAATTTTTCTCTGCTCCTTGTGGCTTCCCAATGTCAATCTATCTTCCATAAGTTTATTTCACACATTGGTGAAATTTATCATCTAGTAATAATTATGGTTGTGATGATAGTCAATCAATCAACAGATCTTTATTATGATAAAAATGCTTGACATTTATATAGCGCTTTGTGGTTTGCAAAGAACTTTGCACACATCATCTCATTAGATTAATGCAGTGGCTTAAAGGGAGAGTGGTTCCAATAGGTATTCTCCAAAATGTTGTCTACATGGTCTCATTAATCCTGGACCCAGTAATATAATAAAGAATCAACATGGTGGGCTATAAAAAGTACAAGATCTGGATTCAGAGGACCTGTGTTCTAACTGAACTGAAGCTCTTCTACTGAGTGTGTAAACTTCTAGGCCTCAGTGTCTTCATCTAAAAAATGAGAAGACCGTCTCAGAGGACATCAAAATATCTAAATACACAATCCTACTATGAATGGCAGGGAAGAGTCAGCCCTGATATATCTACATGGGAATAAACATAGTTTTGTAGATATAGGGGAAGAGGCTGGTAGATATAGGCCTTGTCTGGCCTAGTATATTACCATGCACAGAATAGGTGCTCAAAAATACATCCTCATGTGAAGTTACAGACCAAAAAGATGGAAAAAAAAGTTATATTTGAAAAAAAAGAAATAAAAGAGGGGAAAAACCCACATAAGAAATAAAATGGGAGAAAAAGAGACCCTGAGCTTATCAAAATGAACACTAACAAAGGGAAAAAATGCCTTATCCAGTTAGTGTTCTATAATTTTCAGACTGAATTTCTACAACAAATTCTTAAATTAAGCAGTAGTGAAAAGAGCTTGCTGAAGTTGCTGAAAGCAACTACCAACTCAATGAGTTGCCCAAATATGAAGTAATCCCAAGGACTATTTTCAGTGATTAAGCTTTCAGTAACCTAGGATCCATATGGAATATGAAGTATTATCAATGTTTATTAGTTGCTCTAAGTTTCAGTTCCTTCAGCATAGTACAATTCAGTAAAGCAAATTATGATGATTTCAAACCCACATTAATAAATAATTTCCCAGTGCACTGAAGGTGAAAGCTTGTCCTGAGAGCATACAGGAAGTGGAGATGGAACATAACCATTAGATAATTTAGTCTCTCCTTTTGTCAGTGCTGTGTGGATGTTCGGCACACTATGTTCCTGAGTTCTTGGTCTAATCTAATTTTCATTTTCTCTAATTTGAAAGCTTCCAATCCCCCTTTCCTGAAACTCAGACTGAGATCAACAATTACAACTTCTTTTTATGCCATTTAAATTTGTCTTTTCTCCATCCCCTTCTTGTTCTATGTACCAGAATAATTACAACTCAACAATTAACAGAACTCCTTTTATTTCTGGTACTAATAATGTTATATCCAACCATAACAACAAGTTTAACCAAGTATACATATTTTTATACAATTTATAAATAATTCCTATCACTAGGGCAATCAAGACTTTGGTGCAGGCCCTCAGGAAAAATCTACTTCTGTCCTTTCTATGATATATTGTTATTATATCCTGAAATATTTTACACAGAACATATATAATTTTATAAAGTAATTTAGTTAATTCCTTGGCCTAACTCTCTGGAGTCTACCTTATTCCAATGGACATCTTTTAGATTCAATAAGGTTTTCTGTTTATACATAAAATTTACTTATTACTGTTGTCTTTTATTTGCAGCTCTAAAAAGAGTCCAATTTATAGGTTGAGTTATCATTTCTATAACTAAGCCCATGAAGAGATTGTTTCATCCCCATTATTTCATATTTATAACCCCAATGCTCAGCATAGTGCCTGGCACATAGTAGGTACTTAATACAGGCTAGTTGATTGGTTGAAAATATTCTAAATTAGGGGCAGCTAGGTGGCGCAGTGGATATAGCTCTGGCCTTGGAATCAGGAGGACCTGAGTTCAAATCCGGCCTCAGACACTTGACACTTACTAGCTGTGTGACCCTGGGCAAGTCACTTAACCCCAATTGCCTCACCAAAAAGCAAAACAAAACAAAACAAAAAAACAAACAAAAACAAACAAAAAAAAAATAAGAAAATATTCTAAATTATTCTTCTGGAAATCTCTCAGTACCCTTACTTCTAAATTCATAAAGTCAAGAGGAAAAGTAGTAGTAGAAAGAGTTCCTTTGTGGTCTGGGTCTGGGTCACTAATATTTCTTATAGGCTCCTAGGTAATTGTTTTTTGAAATTTCTCTTCCATTCATTTATCCAAAGTCAGCCTAATTCAAACCCTTAATTGACAGATCTTTTTAAAGAATACTTTCTCTTGATACTAATGTCTCCACAATTGTCTGAACTACTTTGGTGAGAATATGTAATCTTCTTTATGGATGAGTCATTTAAACAGTGTAAATTTGCTTTGTTAAACATTGCCAATTCATACCATATGTCGAAGATCTCTTTAAAGACCACTGTTCTCTGCTAGCTTTTCCATTTCCTATATTTTTGCTGTCTAATCTAAATAAGATGGTGATGAGACCAAGGGTTTTTTGGCCACCAGAGATTTCTGGTCCTCCTCAAGGTCAAGGTTGTGGGCTGGTCTTCTACCATTAGGCACCTACATTGTGATGCTGTGAAGGAAAAGGAAAAAGGCCCAATGTCTCCTGAGCCCCATATAATAAAGAAGGCAGCCAAGAGAGGCCATTAAAGTGCCATTCACTTCCTTGACTAGGTTTTCTTAAACTTGAGAATCCCTAAACGTTTTTATTATTAAAATAAAAATAAATAAAACTCTCAAACAGTATAAACTTTCTATTCATTTTATTTCTTCTTTATGTGGTTTTATTTCAAGCTCTCTGAAAGATTTCAGCTTGTACTAACATGGAAAGTCCCTCAGCTTTTAATGTATTCCTTCAAATATAAGTGGTCCTAAATATTTAATGATGATGATGATGATGATGATGATGATGATAGTAGTTTGCACTGACCAATATGAATGTTATTTTATGCACTGCCAACATTTCCCACTCCTCAGATTAAATTCTGCTTTATTCTTAATAAACTTCAAAAGCCTTGGAAATTTATATGACAAATACACTTTACCAATAAAGATATTCTACAAGATTGACTCTAACCTATCTTCTTTTTTTCTTCCCCAAACATTTCTACAGGGCATCTTTTCTCAATTCAATAAGCTAATTTCTATCATTAATCTTTGTTTAGAACCCATTAGAGAGACTTTCCAATTATAGTCTGGGTGAAAATTTTCATAATGAATCTTATAAAAAATGGTAATGCTGAGAATACTTGAGACTTCCATTCTGAGGATTAATATTCCTTTATATTATACTTCTGCTCTATATACACATATATACAAATATATAATATGTGATTGTATAGATAAGATATGTGTGTGTATGACAGAGCGAGAAAAAGAGAGAGAGAGAGAGAGAGAGAGAGAGAGAGTGAGAGATCACAGAACTGAGAAGATCTGGGCAAGTCATTTAATCACTCATTGTACTAAAAATAATTCTGCAAGACTACAAGTTACCAAGAAGTGCCAACATGCAGTGATAGAAGTTTCCTCATCTAGGAGATCCATATACTAATGAAATCACAGGTCCACCATACATACATACAAACACACACACACATATATGTAATATATGCATACATATATACAAATGTATATACCTCTCTCACACACATTTAAACACACACACACACACACATCTTTCTCTGCCACCTGATCACTTACTGTCCAAAGAAATTCACTAAGATCAAAAGTTGCAAATTTTCATTGGAAGAGAGAATTTCCTTAATAGGACATATCCAGACCAACAAAATCCAACAAAATCACAGAACCAGACCAAAAAATATGTGTGTCTCTCTGTTTGTGTATGTGTTTTTGTGTGTATGTATACACATACAGTGTGTATATATGTACATATATATTTATGGATGTCTGTGTATATAGACACACATAGATGTATAATATATGTCTATTATAAATACACACAATTCCCTAGGATTGTTTCTACTCCCTGAGATGAACATTAAATTGGTTAGATAAATAGAAATGAATTATCCTTCTTTCTTTATGTAAAAAGCACTTGAATTGTAGACAGAAGCCCTTAGTTTGAATTCTGACTCTACTACTTACTTGAAAATTCATATGACAAACACTTTACCAAGAGACCTTGGGCAATAGTTTCCTCCTCTTTAAAATGATGGTTTTGGTTCCCACTCTCGCCAAATATCTAAGCAACCTTTCAGTTCTAAAGCTTAGGATAATATAATTCTATGATAAAATACATTTTAGTGCCTTGTTTAATTTGATGATTTGAAGCCTCCTTCTGGCTCTGACACTTGCTAAAAGTAAAACTATGAACCATTTATCCTTAGCTTCCTTGTCTATAAAATGGGGTTTTTGAGTTAAACTGAAATGCTACACATAAATGGAGCTGAAAAAAATCATGTCTCATTATTTCATTTTGTAGATGATTAGTTTACAGAATGTAATCAATTTATCTAGTTCCAGACCTATTTTAGTCGATGAACAATACAGTAAAGTCATAGGCTTTCAGACTTTCCATGAAATGGAAAAAGCTGGGCAATCACGTTATTTCTATATTATTTTCATTATCCCATCCTTTCCTTAAATATTCTTCTCTTCTTACAAAGGTAAGTGAGAGAGGTCACCCTGAATTCTGTTTTTCTTAATTTCTTGAAGTCATATGGCACCTGCCATATGACTTGACACCAAGTTTCGTTTTCCCCTATTATTTTCTCAGACTAATTGCTCTCTAGAGGAAATAAACAACCACAATAGTTTCTCTGTTTTCTTTATTATGAAATTGCTCTCCTGTAAATTAGAAAATGTTTTTGAGGTACATGTTTAACTGTAATTGTTGCCCAACAGGGGCTTATATTGATAAAGTCACCAGGGTATCTCCAGTGATTTCCAAGCTTTTTCCTGCTGTAATTGTTTGAGGAATTTTTCAGTCATGCTTTCTTTGAGGTGTACTTGTAGTTGATTATTGATTTTTTTCCTTGGCTTTTCATTCCTTGCACCTTTCTATTGAATCACAAAGATCACCCAGGAGGGTGATCTGTCAGTCAGTACTTATTGACTACCTACTATATGCAGGGCACTATACTAGTTAGTATGGAGTGAGGATAAAAAGTAAATGAAAGATCATTAAATTCTTACTCATCAAGCATTCACCATCTAATAGAAATTTTTGAAGTGATAATGCTGCTTGTTATGTAAACTCAGGCAACTCTGGTTAGTACAATAAAAAACTGAAGAATGTATTTGCATGTATGACATCTAAAAACACACTTGGAATTTGGTTTCAGTCCAGATTTTCATATATATTATATATAGATATAGATATATACACACATATGTGTGTTTGGACATAGGTGTATGAACACATACATGGATGCATGCATTTCTGCATTTACATATTGTGTATATTTGTATGTAAAATTGGTCCTTTCTAAAAGGACTACCTTATCAATTTTCAATCAATCCATCAACAAACATCATTAGATACAACTATGTGCCAAGCCCTGTAGTCTGACTTCAAGGGGCTTACATTCTAATATGTTTGTCAGCAAAAAGAGATGATAATTGAATTCATAGGAGTGGGTAAGATCACCAAGAGAAAGAAAAAAAAAGACAAGAACTCTGTGAAAAATCCATACTAGGGGGTAGGATAAGGAAGAGGAATCAGTAAGATGATCAGAAATGAAAGGTCGAAGAGGTAGGAAGGGTTACCAAAAGGAGTAATGTCTACAGGCTAATAGCAGAAAGAATAATCAGAAGAGGAAGGGTATGACAAATAGAGAGCTGGACTCTTTTATTCCAAGCCTCTCCTCAAACCATTAGCTCTATCACCATCCCTTTCTCATTCAAGTAAATGACCTCTCACCTCCTACTTTATTAAAAAAAAAAAAAGAGTTAGGCCATGACAAATAAGCTCTCCTTCTCCCTCCTCCACACCTTAAATGTTTCTCAAAAGAAGGCCTTTGCCTATATTCTCTTTTTTTTCCTTTTAATTTCAGAGAATGAGTTAGCCTTCTAACTCATCGTCAATTTGGCTGGATTATCGAGTCTGGGAAGGGAATAATGTATCATGGGGTCAGAAAGACAGATTGGGGCCAAGGTATGAAGGATTTTAAAAGCTAAACAGAGATTTCTATAAATGTTTTTCTAGATGCATATGGAGCCACTGTAGTTAACTAAATAGGAGAAGTTCCATGGGTCAGATCCCAAAATCACTTTGGCAGCTCTGTGAAGCAATGACTGGAGTAGGGGAAAGCCTTTCTGTGGATAGGCTGAAGAAGATAAAAAGATGAAATGAAGTCACTGGATATATGAATTGAGAGAATATTGGTCCTTTGGAGAGGGAATGGTATCAGTGGGTTAAAAGCTGGATTTCAAGAAGTTGACTTATGAGTGGGCGGTGAAGAAGTAGAGACTAAAAGTGTTTTCTACTACTCTTTCTAGAATTCTGGCAATGAAAGAGAAGAAGAAAATGGGAACATGATTTATGAAATTTTGAAGGTGAAACAGAGGCTTTTTAGGATGTAAGTAATATGAGTACATTTGTAGGCAGATGGGAAAAGTAATCAGTAGAGAGAGTGACATGGAAGATGAGGGAGGAAGGGAGGGAAGGAGCAGGGAGGGAAAGGGAGAGAGATAGGAAGAGAGAGAGAGAGAAGTTTATTTATTGTAACCTCTTTCAATAAAGTATGATCTAGCAAGATACTGGACAGGATGGAATTAAGGGCACAATGAATGAATGAGAATTTATAAAACACTTAGTATATGTCAGTTACTGTGTTAAGTTTTATTTTCATGTCCTTTCCAGAAAAGATAGTATTGTTTGGTTATTGTTTCCAAAGCTAGAGGTGGAAAATGAAAGATTTGCTTTGTTAAATAGAAGGATTAACTCATTATATGAGACCAGAATAAAAGAAGAGAGAATGAGTAAAGATCTTCTTTCTAAAGATTTTAATGGGTAGTGGAGAGGCAAATGGTTAAGTTCATACTGGATAAACTCAGTCTTCTTATATAATAGGAGGTGAGGTCATGGGCTGAAAGAAAAAGGTGTTTTGGAGGTCTAGGGAGTTTGGAAAGCGTTTGGAATAACCACAGTAACACATGTTTTAAAAAAAATAAAGAAATAGTGAATTAGAGGATTCCCCCAGTAGAATGTAAGTTTCTCCTAGGAGAATGTAAACTCCTTGAGAACAGGAACTATTTGGATTATGTCTTTGTATTTTTAAGACCTAGAGTAACATTTTCCTTACACAAAGTAAATGCTTAATAAATGCTTATTTAATTGAATCAAAACATGTGGGACTTTCCAGTTTCTCCTCTTACTTGTCTGCTCAGTCTTAGCATCCTTTAAGGGCTCATCATCCATACTGTGCCTCTTAATTGTGGGTGCTCTTTAAAGCTCTATCCTGGTTCCTTCCTTCCTCCCTGTAAACTCTCTTGGTGACCTCATAAACTCTCATGGGTTTAATTATTATCTCTAAGAAAATGACTTACAGATCTATATATCCAGCCTCCAGTCTCTTGCATTTTAGTCCAACATCATCAACTGATTATTTGACACTTAAAACTGGATGTCCCAGAGATATCTCATAATTTCATAGGTTCAGAGATTTGTAGCTAAAAGGAACCTCAGAAGATATCTAATGCAATATCTTCATTTTTTCAGTGAGGAAACTGATGACCAAAAAATAAGTGGCCTTCCCAAGATCACTTAAGCAGTAAATGGAAGAATTGGGACTTGAATTCAAGTCCTCTCTGTCCAAATCCAGTGCTTTTTTGCACCTTATGCTGTTGCCAACATGTCCAAACCAGAACACCTTTTAATAAATATTTCCTTTTCTATTTTTACAACATCTCCAGCACCTGCCCCATTCTCTCTTCTTATACAACCACCACCATAGCTCATATCCTCATCTAGACTATTGCAACAGCCTCCTAACTGTTCTCTCTGCCTCAAGTCTCTCCTTACTCTAGTGCATCCACGTTGCTGCCAAAGTGATTTTCCTTAAGCATAGATCTGACCGTCTTAATATATCCCAATGGCTCTTTATTGCATCTAGGAAAACAAGTAAAATCCTCTGTTTAGATTTCAAAATCCTTCACAATTTGGCCTCACCCTATCATTTTGGCACATTGTACATTATTTCCCCTTCCACATTCCGTGGTCATATTCTGTGATCTAGCCAATGTAGCCTGTTTTTGGCTTTCAAATACAGCATCCCATGCCCTATCTTATCCCTCTACCTAACTTTCCCATATTTTTGTCAATGAATTTATTAATTATCTACACAAGAAGAGAACTGGATGATAAACATGCAAGTGAGTTTCATAGGTATATTTCCCAATACAAGTGGAGTATGACTAACCAACGTATAGTCTTACAACTAGGTTGACTAAATTGGCACTGAACAATCTAGAAGCAAGTATTCCAATGCAAATTAAGCTGGTGCTTTCCATTGTGCTGAATAGGGACAGCAATTCTTTTTTCAATGGTAACACATTTCTCCATAATTTTTTTTCAAGTCAATAAAACCTTGTTTGCCCATGGATCTCTATAGAAATATAACAAAATTTTACAAGTTCTAAATTGTTGATTCCACATCCCCTGCCTTTTCAGAGCTTCTAGAACAGAGAGGAAACCTAACTATTACAGCCTTTCTCTCAATCTAAGAGTATAGAATACCTGATATCCTTAGCTGTAGCCAGTTGATCCTTGTAAAGCTCAAAGAACATGGGGGCAAACTTCTTTTTGATATGAAGGGAACAAAGGAGGTGATTACATGGATGAAGGCAGGAGAGGTAGCATAATCCCAACAACTGGGAAAATGATATAGTTGGAGATAGAGAGATGCTTCCCAAGCCTCATCCTCCAAACTAACTAAGGCCTAGCCAATTATCTATCCATGTGAACAATTTTTCTTATTATTTAGGGTCATCGTATAACTAGTGTTTGAATACAATTGATACTATCTGTAAAGTTACTGGGGGAGTTGGGGACATAGAGACAACATCTCCATCCTAAAGGGCACAAATTTCCCTTTGCTAATTAGGATCTTATATGTCTAGTCCATGTGATGTTCAGGGGTATGATACAGCGCAGAATTTTCTCCTGTTTCTATGCAAGGTCTCATGCCCAAAGACCAAGCAATGGTTTAGGTCTTTAACAATTTGGTGAATGAAAGTGATAACATTTTTTAAAAGTCTAAGATCACATTATCTGTGGCCAAAAAGTTACTTTGTTTATACTCTTTACCAGTGTATGATCTGACAATTATTGGATTTTCCTTTTGGCATTCTTTACCCAAAGGTTCTAACAACCGAGGAAGAAGTGATGTTAGGGCTGAAGGATCTTCAGGTACAAATACAGGGTTTGCCATGTGAGATAAATCCACCTGGGCATGCCTTGTTACTTTACTGCAGTATTCAGGGGAAGGAGAATATAGTATGGATCCTAGAAAGAGGTAAGTCTTATGCTGATGGAGTATCACTTGAATTCAGTCATCAAATATGATGTGATGGCCAAGTTCATAAGATTCTCTGATCAAGGAATCTTGGACCTGTGAATAGAAGACTTTGATATGATGTATTGATGCCTTATGATAATTCAAGCCAGTGCCATGAACCACTTATATATCAAAAAACTGGTTGCTCATTAAGTTTTTATGTTAAACAAATCCAGTTTTTTTTTCTGTTGGTGGCAAAGCATCTAGTCATTTCACACTGGTTTCAGCATAAATTTTAGCTATCCTATATACATTTCATTTTGTCCTTCTATCGCCAGAATAGGCTCTTGGAAATAAAGGCAACATAAAGGCCTATACTGTCTTATAGCTTTCCTTCATAGTTTGTTCTATAAAATGGATACCTGTCACTGTTAGTAAGATAGCCAAGTACCGAATCTAATAATAAAATTTTTAGGAGTATTACTTACTATCCCAGAATTTTGCTTTCATATGGGAATGAACTTCAACATATCCTACCTACCTATATACAACATTACAATGATATTTGAATTAATCTATATATTGTAGGAGTGAGCTATCTTTTTTGTTATTTCAGATTTTCCACATCATGGCCTTGATAAATAGGGTGAAGTCATGCATTGCTTGGGCTGTATGGGAAAATGTGGAGCAAGCCAATTTTTAAAACCTGTTTTAATCAGCCTTTTTTCCTCACGTGCAACATGTATTGGTGTACTTGAAGAAGGTATAAGAGTTCAGCCTTGGGCTCAACTGTGTACCACAGATGCTAAAGGTATGAAAGACCTAGCTTAGAAGTAACTTTCTAAATTTCTGGGGGCTGATTTTGAATATGAGAACATCTTCAAGATTTGGTTAGCAGAGTCTGGTCCTCAAAGATCCCAGGTCTTGGAGTAAAGATTTACTATCTGACAAAGATCTCTGGGGCAGCTAGGTGGCACAGTGGATACAGCACTGGCCCCGAAGTCAGGAGGACCTGAGTTCAAATTTGACCTCAGACCAAGCACTTGACAATTACTAGCTGTGTGACCCTGGGCAAGTCGCTTAACCCCAATTGCTTTAAACAAAAACAAAAACAAAAATTTCTAGGAAAACTGAAAAGCAATCTAAGAGAAATTAAGTATAGACTAACATCCCCTAAGCTTTAAATGGGTACATGAAAGACAAAGTGTGACATCATAAACAAATTTGAGGAGGAAGGAAGAAATGACCTATTTGATTAATGGATAAGGGATAAGGTTCGTGATCAATAAGGGCTAGAAAAGATCACAGAAGATAAAACTGACAATTTTGACTATATAAAATTAAAAAGTTTTTACACAAATAAATCCAATGCAGCTAAAATCAGAAGAAAATTAACTGAGGAAAAAATTTCTTAGATAAAGGCCTTCTTTCCAAGATATTTAAGGAACTTATTAAAAGATCTTCCCCTATTCATAAATGGCTGAATGATACGAACTGATAGTTCTCAAAGGAAGAAACCTAAGCTATCAATATCCATATGAAAAAATTACTCCAAATCAGTAATAATTAGAGAAATGAAAATTAAAATAACTCAGGCCCTGCCTCATATTCATCAGAAGTCGAATTTAACCAAAAAAAAGAAAATATCAAATATTGAAGGGGCTGTGGGATAAAAGGCACAATAATGTACTGTTGGTGGAGCTGTGAATTGGTCCAGCCATTCTGGAAAGCAATTTTTCCCATTTCAGTTTATGGCACCACTACTATTGTAGATGTTCAAGCTTGAAACCTGAGTTATCTTTGAATCTTCCCTCTAGCTAACCCCTAATAGTCTATCAGATGTCAAGTCTTATCCATTCTTTTTATCTTATTTATTGAAATCTTTTGTTTTACATTGCAAACATTTACAGATCATCCTCCCCCCATTCCATAAGTAGTTGCTTGTAAAAAAAAAAAAAAAAGTAAAAAAAAAGTAAGCAAAACTAATGATACCTGAAAGTACATGTAATATTCTGGAGCATCCTCTCTATTAAAAACAATTAAAATATTTTTTTCTCTCCTTCCACTGGAAAAAAGAAAAAAATATTCCTTAAAACAAATATGCATAATCAGGAAAATAAACATCCTTCATTGGCTCACTCTGTGTGTGTGTGTGTGTGTGTGTGTATAATCTATTTCTTATCTATTTCTACAATGTATGGTTTCATTCCCTCTCTTCTTACTCTAAGTTTTACCACTATAATTTAGTATTTATTGCCTCTCATCTGTATTAATTTATTATCACTGACAAATTAACCCTCATCATTGGCCTTTTTTGCTTTCCTTTCCAGTTCATCCTTTACACTACTGCCAAAACGGTCTTCCTAGCATACATGTCTGATCATATTACTCCTGTGCTCAAAAAAATTTCGCAATTCCTCATTGCTTACTAAATTAACAATAAACTTCTTAACATATCATTCAAGACACAAAGTGTCTCTAATTTATCTCTCCAGGAACCCTTCACATACTCAGCATAGCAGCTATGCTGAAATACTTTCCATTTGCTAGTTATTACTCTCATAAAACCCACAGACTAATGGGGAGGCAACATACATATATGTATATATATATATATATATAAAACATTTAGAAAAATATACACAAATCTGTATATATATATATATGCATATATACACAAAAAATACATATATACAAGATATATACAGAACGAAGTGGGGTGGTAATCTCAGAGGGAAGATACTAAGGCTGGGAAAGGCTTCCTGTGGATGGTGGGATTTTAGTTGAAACTTGATCAAGGAAGCCAAGAGATAAAAATGAGAAGGAAGTACATTCCAGGCATGGCAGACAGCTAGTAAAAATACTCAGAGTTGGAAAATGGAGTATCATGTGAAAGGAACAATAAGGAGTAGGTCAATTCTAGGCAGTGAGGGATGCAAACATACACACACATAAATTAAACAGTAACTGCCCTCAAGAAGCTTATATCATAGTGGTATATGCAAAAGTATATCCAAGACACATAGGAAATAAATACAAAGTGATTTGGGTGGAGGATACACTAACAGTCCAGGCAATCAAGAAAGTCCTCATAGAGAAGGTAGCATTTGAGCTAAGTTTGGAAAGAAACTGAGAAGGCAGTACATTCCAGGAATGGAACAAACTATGTGTATTATTATATTATATGTGTAAAGGTATTCCACATTCTTTAAAACACAGCATGAGTGTTAGCTATTATTATTATGTAGTGTAGGGTAAAGAGCCCTTGCTTTATAAGTAGAGGGCATTAATTCGAGTTCTGGCTTCATCACTACTTAGCTATGATATGGGGAAAATCATTTAACTTGGTATATATCCTTTTCTTAATCTATAAAATGGAAAGATGATGCTCACACTCCCTTTCAGTGTTATGAGGTTCAAATGAGAATGGAAGTAAAACGTATTATAAATAACTATGTAAATGTGGTCTATTATTCTCTCCAATTTTAAGCTCCAACAATGATACAAAATAAGTTCCAACCGGCCCCTTATTTATTAAATACTAACTGTGTGAACGGCATTGTGTTAGGTACAGAGTATACAATAGAATGTAAACTCCTTCAGGGATTTTTTTTTTATTTTGTCTTTTTATCTCTAAGACCTAACACATGCCTGATACATAGAAAACCCTTAATAAACGTTTGTTGTATTAGATTGAACTGGATTGATTTATTGAGTCTTTTGCTCACTCAATCAAAGGCAGAGCCATTTTAGTCATGGCTACGTTTATTTTTCATGAAAACTATGGCATTCATTAGAATATTACGGTAGCTTGCTTAAGAAATACAACATTCCTAATATCCCTCAATGAGATCCTATAGACAAATATGCCTGAATACATGTTTCATTTCATCTTCACCCTATCCATCTTCAACATTTATGAGTATTCAAAAATCTCAGCCACAAATCTATAATAAAACCTTAAAATGTTGCATATGCAACCACACAGTGATAGCTCAGTTTCAAATTCATGTCTCCATCACCTTTGTCCCTCAATAACATTTTCTGTTTTTTTTGCAATGATTCTTTCAATTCCACTTGAATTTCTTGACCTTCAAGTTTTCTTTTTAAAAATACCATTTTGTAATTTATATGATCTTATTGTCAAATACAGGTCTTGTTGTATCATAGCATAGATTACCACATTTCTACCTGCATTTTCAAAAACCTAATCAGCATTCAAAGGGTATGTGTATTTTATTGAAATGCCTTAGATTATATCTTACTTATGCATTGAATTGAACCAAATACCTACATACTCTAGAATACACATTATAAGTCATACTCTTCATTATACTGTATTTTACTAAGCTCCATGTGGAAATTGTTTTGGCTTTTTTTTTTTGGTTAAAACACATTTAATTTATGAGTCTATATAGACATCAGCAAAAAAAAATTACACATAGTTGAAGGGCAACTCTTTTAAAGATGCTATTTATTTGGTTTTCATTCTCCTTTATGATTTCTAAATTGCTGTTTATTGTTGGATTCTAATTGTCTATGTAGAGCTTCAAGTGTCTTTGCAGGGGGCATCTTTATGAATAGTGTTATAATTACTCTCCCCATAAGCCTGAGATAAGAAAAAGGCAGGCAATTGCTAGAGGAGCTTTCCCACAGAGTTTTGCTAATGGTGACAACATTCCAGTCCTGGGCTTTTTAAGACACATCTCCACTTCAAGTCTTATTTGCTATCATTTTTTTTTCTTTGTGAGTGTCTCAAAACTGTCTTTTCTTCCTATTGAATAGCAATTCCTCAACTTCTATGACACTTTAGAGTTTGCAAAGTGCTTTTTTCCCTTCACAACAGCCCTGTGAGGTAGGTAGTCTGGCTTTTACTATATTTTATGAATGCGACAACAGCAACCTAAAGAGTTTGAGTGACTTGCCCAGGGTTGCACACCTAGCAAGAGAGCCAGGATTAGACCCAGGTCTTTAATGACTCTGAATTCAGCATTCTGTTCATTAACTATGATGTTCTTGGGCCTGAGTTCCTAAGGAGTTTGCAACTAGCTACTATTCATCTGTTAGCCCAGCTTCCTTGTTGGATGAGTACCTCTGAGACATCTTGAAAAAAGTGCTTGCATCCATTCAGGCAGAACACATGTATAATTCTATTAACTTGGTGCTCCAGATACTTTACTCATTCATAGAATCATAGACTTTGAATATGGTCAGTATTTTATAACTGTCTTCTTCTTTGCATAGTCTTTACAGGCACTGAAGCAGACAAGGAAAGGCTTAGGATCTCATCTACTACTAAGATACAAGACAGAAAAAAACAAAAATGACACTTCATTTTAGGAGATTAGGATGTCAGCCTTATTTTCTTTCTCAAAATTCTGGCCTCAGATTTTATAAAATCTATCTATTTATCCATCTTTCTACCTTTCTTGTGGCTTTGAAGTCATTAGATTGGAGTCTTACACTGGATCAGAATAAAAGCTCCTTGATGCTTCTACTGGTTGTTAATATTTTCTGTTTCTTTTTCACATTGTTATGTGTCTATCTGTGTGTTGCATCACCCTGGCTCCAAACAGTCCAGTATTTATTAAGCATGGATTGTGTAAAAGGTGCTGTTTCCTACGATAGATTTAATAGAATGTAAGCTCCTTGAGGACAGGAGCTATTCCTCATTTTGTCTTTGGATCCAAAGATCCAAGCACAATGTGTGGCATATGTTGTTGTTATTGTTGTTGTTCAGTCATTTCAGTCATGTCTGGCTCTTTTTTGTGACCTCATTTGGGCTTTTCTTGGCAAAGCTACTGGAGTGGTTTGTCACTCCCTTCTGCTGCTCATTTTACAGAGGAGGAAACTGAGGCAAACAGGTTTAAGTGACTTTCCCAGGGTCACACAGCTAGTCTGAGGCTAGATTTGAACTTAGGAAGATGAGTTTTCCTGGCTCCAGGCCAGACACTCTATCTACTCCACCACCTAGCTATCCATGTGTAGCATATAGTAAACTCTTACAATGTTTGTTGGATTGGACAGTATTGTTTTTTCCTTTCATTTACTCAATGAGCATTTATAAAGGACCTACTCTGTGCCAGGTACTATACCTAGACACTAGGGATATGACAAAAATGAAATAGCCTCTGCCTTCAAGAAACTTACGTAACATCGCATCTATAATAACTGAGAACCATACACACAGTTGGTTCTTAATAAATGGAGTGCTTGGAAAACAGTTAGATGCATACTGTGAGTTTCTGTGAGTACACAGATCTTTTTGAACCCCTTCTTTTTAGTTATGAAAAAAGTCCTGGGACTGTCATAAGAATTAGTTATTAGTTTTAGCATTGAGGCAAAGGTACACTGCAAATAAAGTTTTATTTCTCATACCATGTCTCTGAGAAAGGGAAAGCAATCATACACACTTAGGGGGTCTTTAAACAATCCCACTTTGGTCAGGTTATATACTCCATTTTGATAATTAAGAGCAAGAATTTGACTTATTTCAGCAATTATCACAAATCTTCTAAGAAACTCTTTAAGCAAACTATTATTTTAGGAACTGGAGGAAAAGTCAGACTAGATTTGATCACATCTATAGCTGTAAGGCTAAACTACATGCTAGTCTCAGGCCTTTGTGACTGCTTTTTATAACAGGTGAATCAGGTAAGGTCTAGAAAGATATTTTGTTAGAAAATGACTCAGAGATTTGGAAGGATTCATAAGTAGTTCAAATTCTGTGTATTTCTAACTGTTTACACGAACAGCAGGTGGCTCAGAGGTGTCTGGCTGAAGTTGAGTGTCTCGCTGGGGTGTCGCCAGTAGCCATTTAAAAGACAGTTACTGGAGTGTCACATTCAGAACAGATAATGGTTATTTACTCTAAAGGTAGCGACAATTGCTTCATGGCAGCAGATATAATAGAAAACCAAAAAATTATGACCTTCACTTATAGCAGAAGAGTAAGTACTTGACTAAAAATGCAAGCCTCAAAATTCGTACCTTGCAGTTACAGGGTCCTATACAAGGGTCATAATTAGTGCTTCCTAAGCCACTGCAATTGCAATACACACAGTCAGGGTAACCAGTATAACCTCGAGCACATCGATCACATCTGACTCCTCCAAAGCCAGGTTTGCAATGGCAAGATCCAGGGAATAGACCTAGGGAAAGATCAGAATGACATCAACATAAATGGGCTTGATGCATATAATGTGAAATAAAAGCAAGTCTATGTAATTCTAGTTTGATGTCCAATCAATCTATGTAGATGACAGCAACAGAATAAGAAAACAAGATGTGCCCTTCCTTCAATAAGGCTTTAAAATATGAACCCATATCACCTGCTGGGAGTCAAGGAGAAAGCTATTAGCTATAGATTATCTTCCTCTCAGAGCAAATTATAACCCCCAGGATAGTGGGCTTTAGCAGTTGTTAGGGTGTGCAAGGGGAATGTTTTCAGGATCTCTGTATTGGAATAGGTCTGAAAATGGGAGGAGTCTGATCTGGAGCAAAGGGTTTTCTGTAGCTGTAGCCCAAGAGCTTGGACTCAGTTAGAGTCCCCCAAGAAGGAAAGACTTGGCTCAGTATACTGCTCACAGGGAGACAAACAATACAACGATAGCAGCAATGCTTTGCCAACCCATGTGGAAAAGGAAGGAAAGGGGGCATGGGCTGAGATTTGTTTACTTCTTTTATTTGTTTCAAAACTGAAATTTCAAGGTTTTTTGATCAATAAAGTGGCAACTAATTTTTAAACTCAAGAGATTAATCAAAACCCCAAAGAAAAACAAAAAAGAGGTTTAATGGGTGGGCATAATCTGTTTTTTGTTGAATCCTGTTAAGTGGTCCCTTCAATAAATTTGCAAGAATAAGTATACACACATGCACACATATACATGCATATACACACACATATGTATGTATACAAGTAAATGTAAAATTCCAATGCAGAATATTTTAATGGCATTCTCTTTAGCAATCACTTCCTCTTTTTCTCTGTGTTTTGGAAATAAGAGATGAGTTGGCCACTGAAAATTGTGAAGAGTGACTCACAGGACAAAGAGTTAGATTTGTAGTCATGGGACGTGGGTGTGAATCTCAGTTCTGTCACTAATTCTGTGATAACACTTTGGACAGGGCCTGGAATATAGTAAGTGCTTAATAAATGCTTGTTGACTGATAAATTAGTTTAATTCTCTGGACTTCATTTTCCTCAGCTGTAAAATGAATGGGTTGGACTAGACTTCTAATTTTCTTCTCATTAAGACTTCTAATAAAGATAATATGAGAAAATAATGATAAGAAAGCATGGTTTGGTCACAATTTGCATTTGTCATGGAAGTATCACACTCATTAGGTCAAGATCCATTTTAGTAAGGAAAATAAAGGAAAGAAGAGGCTGAATAAATGGTTTTGAAGTCTATGGTATTTTTTTCCTGATTCACAAGGGGGGAATTTGGCTCAGTAATATATTACTACTTAGCTTTCCATATGTTAACTAATAATAATAGTTTTCATACATGTATGTCATTTAAAGTTTTCAAAGCATTTAAAAAATTATCTCATTTGATCCTCTCAACAACTTTTGTTACATACGTCCTATAATCCTTTCCTAGGCAGCTATCAGTGGATAGAGTGTTGGGCATGGAGTCAGGGAGACCTGAGTTCAGATTTGGCCCCAGCTCTGTGACCCAGGGCAAGTCACTTAATCCCTACTTGCCTCAATTCCTCATCTGTAAAATGATCTGG
The DNA here is from genome assembly GCF_900497805.2 of Vombatus ursinus. Lineage (NCBI taxonomy): Eukaryota > Metazoa > Chordata > Mammalia > Diprotodontia > Vombatidae > Vombatus > Vombatus ursinus. The sequence goes on along the minus strand of NW_020946557.1, from coordinate 21,473,232 downwards.
AGAAGGAAACGGCAAACCACTTCAGTGTCTTTACCTAGAAAACCCCAAATGGGGTCACAAAGAGTCAGACATGACTGAAAAATGACTGAACAACAATAAACAGACTCAGTGATACTTTACAACTCACCCAGGATTACTCCTCTAGTAAGTGTATATGGCAGGATTTGATCAAATCTTCATGATTCTAAGTCCAGGATTTTATTCACCACACTACTCTGACCCTTTGATAACATGCCTCTTGTTCATAGCATTTACTTTGGAACAGGGAGGAATCAAGTGAAAGCCGCTTCTCATCAAAAGCCCTTGGCACTAAAATGTCCTTCTTTTCCTAGTTTACTCTGAGGCAAAAACTCCCTGCTTGGCTGAGACTTCTCCAACAGGAAAAAATAATCCTATTTTTGATTCATGATTAGAGACAAATTTATGTCTGGCTTATGAAAGTTTTTTTTTTTTTTGGTTACCTAACTCATAAAATAATATTGAGGCTTTAGGGCAATGGCATACTGGCATATGCTTACACTCCAAATAATAGAATCATAAAACATTTTAATTTCTCTTTATTCAATATGACATTAGTCTGTATTTATGGCACAATGCTACCATCCCTGTTGTATAACTAAAGACTATCACTGTATTTACACTGTAATCACCTTCTTGAACTGAAATAATCACCTGGGCAATTACCCTCCTCGGCACTCTTTGCTCTACAGCTCTTCTGTGTACTTTATTTTCCCCTGATGTATATAAAAATATTACTACAATGTCTCTCACAGGCTGCTTTGTCAATGGTATACAATTAGTCTAATTAAAAAGCATCACTTACAATTTATCGTGCAGTGTAATTTTTTTTTCTATAAAATGGAAGAGGGCAAGGGGATACTTAAAGCAATAAAAGTGACCACTGCAACATGCTGCAATGATTTCCACCTTGAACAAAACCTTGAATTTCTCCATATATATGGTTACAAAGACCTTAAAGAGAAATATACAATCCTATAGTTTTTGAAGACAGCATGTAAGTATAATATTACAGGGAGGAAAGGAAAAAAAAAAACTTGGGGTCAGAGGACCTCAGGTTTGAATCTCTCATCTATTTCTTACTATCTGCATGACTATGACCAAGTCCCCAAATCACAGAGTTGGAGGGATCCTGTAAAAGTCGTCTAGTGCAACTCATAGACGTATAAGAATATCTCTTGTAATTCTCAACTAGTAGCCCTCACCTGAAGATTTATAGTAAAGGAGAACTAACACCTTGGCAGCACACTCATCTTTTGGATATCTCTACTTGCTTGTGAAGAAGAATTTCCTTACCTTGAGCTGAAAATTACTTCTCTATAACTTCTACTGTTACTAATTCTGTCTTCTGGGGTCAAGAAGAACAAGTGAAATCCCTCTGATAAGTAAAAACTCATTAAATATTAGAAGATAGTTATCATGTGCCCCTAAGTATTTCATTCTCTGCTCCAAGCTTCTTCAATTTCTTTACCTGATCCTTATATAATGGCACATCCTTGAATCCTCTCACAAGCCTGACCATCTTCTTTTGGATTCACTCTAGTATACCAAAACGTCATACCTAAGACTGAACACTATACTTCAAATGTCCAGTAATGACTAGGGCAGAATACAGAAGAATTTTTACCTTTCTATTCTCCTCTAAATGCAGCCCAGAATCAGTTTTAGCTTTTTTTGTCTGTCACTTCATAATAATAATGATGATGATGATGATGATGATGATGATGATGCATATTAAGCCTTTAGTTCACTGAAATTTTTAGATCTATCATTAAATCTGTCTTCTAGCCAAATCTCCCTCATGCTGTACCTGTATAATTTATTTTTAAATATCTATTTCAATTATATCCATCAAACTTCATCAGATTAGATTTTTACCCTCTGTTCTAGCCTGTCAATAAAATTTTTTTTGGGGGGGGCTTCTTTCACCTTTATGTTATCTGCAAATTTGATATGAATGCTGTCTATTCCTTTAATCAAATCATTGATTCAAATGCCAAACAGCATAAGACCAAGGACAGCTTCTGGACTGCTCCAAAATACTATCTTCCAAGATGATATTTACTTTAGGAGTCTAGTCATCAGTAAGTTCTGAATCCACATAACTGTACCAGGTAACTATACTGTAACCTAGTTCTTAGCTCTTCATCTTTCTTACTAGGATGGTATAGGACACTTTGTCAAAAATTACTTAACCCTTCTCAACCTCAGTTTCGTCATCTATAATCTATGGTTATAAGATCATAGATTTACAGATAGAAAGGGCCCTAGAGATCATTTATTCCAACACCTTATTCAACACATGAGGAATATTAGGTTCAGAGAGGTTAATTAACTTGTCCAAGTTGACATAGTGTGAGAGGATAGAATGAGAGAGTAGGACTAGATGATCCTAACTCTAGAATACCATGACCATATGCTTATTACTGGTCTTGAACAGCTAAATCACTGAGAAGGAAAAACAAAGTTTATATTTATTTTAGCCTTTCCTTACAATATATCAATTAACCTTTAAAGCGATACTGGAATGAAAAACATATCTTTAGATCTGGCTCTGAGACATCCGCGACCAGAGATATACTTTGACATCTGAATACATTTTATGCATCATCTTTGGTGTTTGTACTGAATTTTCATTCTCAGTAGCATCTTAATTGCCACCTTCTATGGGAAGCCTTTCACAATATCCCTGGGGGAGGGCAATGCCTACCCCCCTGCAATTGCTCCTGCCCTTTCTTCCATTACCACCTTGTATCATCTTTATAGAAAACATGTCTATACTTATACATATCACTTCTCTCATTAGACTATAATTCCCTTGAAAATAAGGGCTCTTTTACTTTTTTCTTTATATCTCCAGCATTTAGCACAGTCCTGATATACAGTAAGCACTCAATAAATGCTTGTTGATTGACAAAATATTTCTTTACCTTAATAATATTACCAAATTTCTATCCCTTTCCTTTTACATTTATCTCCATGTAATTATTCTTTTGTATATACATGTATATATGGAAGTATATTATATATACAATATACATGTACATATATGTTTATATGTTATGCATATAAAACTCATATTACATATGAAATATGCATAATAGATGCTATTTAATATACATAGAATAATATTTTATTTCAATATATTTAGTATCATAGGAACATAGATTTAGATCTGCAAGGGACCTTAGAGGCCATAAAATCCAATCCCTATATTTTGGAGATGAGAAAAGTAAGGTTGAGAGAGGTAAAGTAACTTGCCCGAGGTCACTGGTAAGTATCTCTGGCAGGATTAGAACTAAAGTCTTCCGGATTCTAATCTCACTGTACCACCCAGTTATCTCCATAGCGTCATGAAGAAGAATCAGATTTACTTGGCTTGCCTCAAGAAAGCAGAATGTCTACTCTAACCGTTATTTACCATTCTTTCAAAATAATGGTCTGACTTTCACAACTGCTATATAAATTTTTTTTAAAAATGTATTTAATTACATTTAAAAATTTTAAGTTTTTTTTTAAATTGAGTTCCAAATCCTAACCCCTCTCCTATTCCTACCCCACTCCTAAAGAAGACAACAAATATATCAATTATACATGTGAAGTCATGAAAACATATTTCCAGATTAGCCACATTGCAAAAGAAAAAAAAAACCACACACACATAAAACTAAGAAAAATAAAGTAAAAAAGTAGCTAGGAGTAACTAAGTGTTTCTCAGTTTATCATCATTACAAGATTGATGTTACTGTGGACAATATTCTCCTAGTTCTGCTCACTTCACTTTGTATGAGTTCATATAAGTCTTTCCAGGTTTTGCACCTAGCAGTGGTATTGCTGGGTGTCAGTTTGACAGCCCTTTGGGTGTAGTTCCAAATTGTTCTCCAGGATGGTAGGACCAATTCACAACTCTACCAACAGTGTATTAGTGTCCCTATTTTCCCACATCACCACCAGTATGTTGTCATTTTCCTTTTCTGTCATATTAGCCAATCTAATAGGCATGAGGCAGTATCTCAGAGTTGTTTTAATTTGCATTTCTCTAATTAGCATTTAAAGATTCTTTTTCATGGGACTCTTGATGGCTTTGATTTCTTCTTCCGGAAACGGCCTTTTCAAATCTTATCCTTTGATCATTTATCAATTTCAGAATGACTTGTATTCTTATCAAATTTGACTCCATTTTCTATGTATTTGAGAAGCGAGGCCCTTATCAGTTAACTGCTGTAAATCGTTCACCCAGTTTTCTGCTTTCCTTCTAATTTTGGTTGTATTGGTTTTGTTTGTGCAAAAGCTTTTCAATTTCATGTAATCAAAAGTATCCACTGTACTTCCCATGATCCTCTCTATCTCTTGTTTGGTCATAAACTACTGCTATATCTATATCTATATCTATCTATGTATCTATCTATATACATACACACACACACACACACATATATATATATATATATATGAGAGAGAGAGAGAAAGAGAGAAAGAGAGAGAGCGAGAAAGAGAGAGATGTTTAGAATTTCTTCAATTATACTATAAATACACAGATGCCACCTAAGTCTAATGTGGAATAGAGGATAGGGATTAGACCTATAATCACATTGGCATAGTGAATTCCTAAATGAAGAAATTCCTTCTACCTTTGCAGGCCAACATCTTCTCTGGAATTTAGAGTCTGAGAAAGTTGCTTAGAGCAGAGGTATCAAACATGCTGGCAGCTAACATGTGGCCCACAATACTTCCAAGTGCAATCCAAACCAAATTAAAATATTTAACAAAATAAAAATATAATAAAACATAGATAATGATAATGTATGGTTTTCTAAGTCAGTATGCATACAGAGGGAACTTTATACATGTTTTAGTGGCCTACATTTCTACTGGAGTTTGACACTCCTGGCTTATAGCACTGAGAGGTTAAGTGAGTTTCCCCAGATCATACAGCCAGTTCTGTTCCCTATGACACACTGACACTTGCAACACCCACAAACTAATATTTCTTTGTTACTGTCAATTTACATAGGCTTGCAAATGAACTGGTAGTACCAACAGATTATTTTTTTTTCAGATTTTACTCCTTCAAATATTTTTTTGCTTTCCTTTTAAATCATTATTGTATCTCTGAAACACATTTCTTACCTCGTCTGGCATGATTCTCATCCTTAACACAGATTTCATTTGAGGACCCAATTGGATCACAATAGCATGGTTGGCATGGCCTGTGATAATTTGGTGATACCTAAAAAAAACAAACAAACAGTAAATCCAAAATAAGGAAATATTATTAAGTACATTTCACAACAGCAGAAATACCAACATTTAACAATTCATAACACTTGAGAAGCACATCCAATTTTCCCTAATACTTCAGCAATGCCTTTTTGAGGTCAGTCATTATAATCATAATGGAAAAAAACCATGGCAAACATTTCATTAAAAAACACTTTTTAAAAACTAATTCTACTTAAAAAGTCTTAGATTGCAAAAAAAATCTGCTCACTGGTACTTATTTTACCCATGGTACAATAGATATCTGGAGAAAAGTCTGACCAAAATTGGGGATCCACAAAGATTTTTACTAAACTGAACATTTTCTCTACTTGTTACCAAAAATGTCAGTGTCATAGTGATGATGAAGAATAGTTCTAAATGCATTAAACGCATGAGTCCTCATTTCAATTCCTCAGAAATGTTCTACTTTTCTAACAGGTGATTTATTTTAGACCTAAAGCAGCCTCTGGGCCCATATTCATTTACATGGCTGCATTATATATTATTGTTTCTAAGTATATTTTCCAGATGGAATAACATAGACACAGAGAAATTGAATGACATGCCTAAGGTTACCTAGTGGCTGGGACTACACAAAAGGCAAAAAAATTCCAGCAGGAATGACTCAGTGCATACCTAGAGTTACTTTTTAAGGGAAACTTGTTTGGCATTATAAAAGATAGCACCTGGCACATCATTTATTCATTAGGCTACATCACTGATTTTAATGATAATCCTTGTCTACCTGGTGCTAGTCCTTTGTGACTTCTGGCTCCCAGTTAAATAAATGTTTTTATTGGATTGGAATTTTTGGTCTTCATGAT